>NC_040094.1:49478899-49781929 GCF_003369695.1 Bos indicus x Bos taurus
TGGAGAATGTAGAAACACACAAACTGAGCAAGGTGGCTACCACACCAGGGCAGGAACGGCTTCCCTGACCACGGCCCAGGCGCTACTCACGGGCCAACTCCAGGCCCCACCTAGGGGAAAAGTCCCAAGATGGCCCCAGCAGATGGACGACGTAACCCTCACCAGGCCTACGGGGACATGACAGTCATTTTGCTCTTTGACCCCAACGTTTTGAGTTTCCTCTGAAGACTATGTAACAGGATGTGGATGGGTTTCAGGGTTTCTAACACTAAACCTGAAATTTTATGCCTCTCTGATCACATGTGTACTTTCCCCAGATGAGGGTCCATAGCTTTCATCAGATTTTCCAAGGGGGATCCTGGACCTCTGTTCTGCCCAGAGCTTTTAGACTCAGCATGAAATGAGATGACCCAGCAGGTGTACCTGAAACTCTTGTTCCAGTTTCTTCTCTATCCAGTCTGTCACATGAACTAAAGTCACTTCTCTCTCTCCAAGTTTTGGCCGAGCTTTCAGCTCAATATATGGTGGCTTCCGGAATCCATACCTTTTAAAAGAAGACAAATAACCACATTTAGAAGCAAAGAAAAGAAGTGGATGGTACCCAGAGTAAACATTCCTTATTTACACAAGGCTTTATCAGTACTTGAAAATGTTTTCCTCTTCTGAAAATCCCTTCTAAAAAAAAATACTTCACTGCAGCAGGTATGAATTGTGAATTCCCTGGACCCAGGGCTGTGATGACTGGGGAACAGTTCTGACAAACTAAGACAGCCAGGAAACACCATTGGAAAAGTCCATGACCTGGGCATTGTTTCTGGTTTTTGTTTTTCCTAAAATGGCAAAGATATTTTTTGTTTCTATTTTTATGAGAGTACGATACATCTGTTACAAAACCCCAAATATAAAAGCATATAAAGCAGGAAATAACACTGTCTCTCTCTGGATCTATAACCAAGATGGGACCACTGAGAGAAACACGATCAATTTCCCCCACACCCCTAATATGCATACATAAACAGAGAGCCTTCTGTAACCTGCTTTTTCACTCCACACTCCACACTGTGATTATCACGGCTTCTCAGTGGAGCTGACTGGCACTCAGGACTGTTGGTAAGGTATCCAGTCAAGAGACTGTGTGCTCTCAAACTAAAAACTTTGATCCATCATGGACCAATGTTTTAAAACATCCAGGTACACCTTGGAGATATATGGGCTCAGTTCCAAATTGCCGCACCAAAGCTAACATTGCAATAGAGAGTTACGTGCATTTTTGGTTTCCCAGTGCATATAAAAATTATATTTACACTATGTTGTAGTCTACTAGGTGTGCAAAACAAGGTATATACCTCAATCAAAAAATACTTCATTGCTTAAAAAAAAAGATAACTATCATCTGACAATGCAGGGTTGCCACAAACTTTCAATCTGTAAAAAATGCAGTATGGGCAAGTACAAGAAAGCAAAGCATAGTCAGACAAGGTCTGCCCATAAGATAAAAATGGCAAGTTGCTATAAATATTCTAAACACTCTGAATATGTATAGTTATCTTTGTGGATTAATAACAAATAGTTCAGCACTCAAGCATGCACTGAGTAGCACTAGGCTGTGCGTGCGCAGTCGCTTCAGTCATGAAGAATTGGTTCTTTGCGACCCCATGACTATCGCCCACCAGGCTCCTGTGTCCATGGGATTGTCCAGGCAAGAACACTGGAGTGGGCTGCCATTTCCCTTCCAGGGAATCTTCATGACCCAGGGCTTGAACCGGCATCTTTTACGTCTCCTGCATTGCTGCTGCTGCTAAGTCGCCCCAGTCATGTCTGACTCTACGTGACCCCATAGACAGCAGCCCACCAGGCTCCCCCGTCCCTGGGATTCTCCAGGCAAGAACACTGGAGTGGGTTGCCATTTCCTTCTCCAATGCATGAAAGTGAAAAGTGAAAGTGAAGTCGCTCAGTCGTGTCCGACCCTCAGCAACCCCATGGACTGCAGCCCACCAGGCTCCTCCGTCCATGGGATTCTCCAGGCAAGAGTACTGGAGTGGGGTGCCATTGCTTCTCCGGAGCTACTAGGCTAGAGGCCTCTAATTCTAATTACCATTGAGCAGTGGTGTTTGTAACTCCTAAGTCAAAGCTTGGGAGTAAAAAGAAGATATGTATCAACTCTTACTATTAAAAAAAATTTTTTTTTTATTAAGCTGCACAGTAAGGTAGTATCTGGTTATTTTTGGATGCTAAAGTTATAGGTTCTTAGTTTTTGTTGTTGTTTTCATGTTCTTCCAGTGAAAATATTACTTTTTAAAAATAAAATCCTAAATAGTATTTTAAAGTTTTTACTAGGAAAACACCAATATCATCATTAAATGATCAGCCAATTAAACAACCCTTTTGTAATCATTTTTACAAGTCCTCCTGAACACCAAGGATGTGCAACAGCATGCTGGTTTCATGTGATGAGAGAACAGAGGTATCTTTTTCATAGGACTGCCCTGGTGGCTCCAGAGAAGGCAATGGCACCCCCCCTCCAGTACTCCTGCCTGGAAAATCCCATGGACGGAGGAGCCTGGTAGGCTGCAGTCCATGGGGTCACTAGGAGTTGGACACAATTGAAGTGACTTAGCAACAGCAGCAGCCCTGGTGGCTCAGCGTTAAATAATCTGCCTGCCAATGCAGGAGACTCAGGTTCAATCCCTGGGCTGGGAAGAACCCCTGGAGAAGGAAACGGCAATCCACTCCAGTATTTTTGTCTGGGAAATCCCATGGACAGAGAAGCCTGATGGGCTGCAGGCCATGGGCTTGCAAAAGAGTCAGACATGACTTAACGAGTAAACAACAACAATCTTTTTCATATGAGTGTAGCTTCTGGTACAATGAGGTCTTTTATGTAATCACTATATACCCTTATGCATATTTATAGGTCTTACTTGCCAACTTAAGATTGAGATTTAGAAATAGTGATTTCCTTTTGCTGGGATCATGAATAATTTTTTTCAGTGATTCTCAGTCCTGGCTTAGTCTCCCAATCCCAGAATCATGGGGGCTGGGCTCGGCACAGCTTTAACAAGTCCCCAGGTGACTGCAACATGCAGGTAGGGTTAAAACCCACTGGTTCATTCAAATGACAACTCTTTGGGTCACCCTTCTCAGTAGCTCAGCTGGGAGAGAATCCACCTATAATGCAGGAGACCATGGTTCGATTTCTGGGTCAGGAAGATCTGCTAGAGAAGGGACGGGCTACCCACTCTGGTATTCTTGGACTTCCCTGGTGGCTCAGCTGGTAAAGAATCCATCCGCAATGCAGGAAACCTGGGTTTGATCCCTGGGTTGGGAAGATCCCCAGGAGAAAGGAAAGGCTACCCACTCCATTATTCTGGCCTGGAGAATTCCAGGGTCGCAAAGAGTCGGACACGACTGAGGGACTTTCACAATCTACCAGAGTTACCAAGCACACATCCTGCCTCCTCCACGTGCAGGTCTGACCTGGGCAAGTCTTCCCTCGCCACCCAGGACTCTGCTGGATGTGTGATCCCCATCTGTAAAGTGGGGCATAATGGTAGCCCTGTCTCCACAGGATGCTGTGAAGACTGGCCCGGCAGAGAATAAGCGTTCTACAAATCGCAGCTCTTCTTCCTGGTGGAAAGGGTTGACTTGAGAGAGGAGGAAGACCTAGAAACAGTTCATCCCACAAACTTCACCGGTTGACCTTAACTCTTCCTAAGTGTGAAGATGAGTATTTTTTTGTTTAATTTTTGACTGCACCGCGCAGCATACGGGATCTCAGTTCTCCAACCAGGGATCGAATCCATGCCCCCTGTAGTGGAAGCCCAGAGTCTTAACTACTGGACCACCAGGGACATGTTGAAGATGGGTATTTCTCACCATTTAAAAAAAATCTGAATTATTATTTCATGGTATAATAACACATGTGCGTGCTTCAGTTGCTCAGTCGTGTCCAACTCTGTGACCCCATGGATGTAGCCCTCCAGGCTCCTCTGTCCATGGAATTCTCCAGGCAAGAATACTAGAGTGGGTTGCCATTTCCTCCTCCAGGGGATGTTTCCAACCCAGGGATCGAACACCGGTCTCCTGTCTCCTACAGTGGCAGGCAGATCCTTTACACTGTACCACCTGGGAAGTCCTGAAGGTATATCTTTATATGGGAATTAACCACTCACAGAAGAAAAGTAAAATCAGATTTACAACTAACTTTAAGGTCCCAGGAAAAACGTTTGAAAGTACTTCTTCCCAGGAAGAAGGTACTTTCCGTAATGTCAAGGGTCAGCAGACTATGACTTTTATGATCATGCTCAAAGGGAATCACTGGCTGACCCTGAGGGGCCTTCTACATTCATACCATATTCGATCAGTCGCAGGAGGTGGAATGTTCACTGCCAAGGTTCCTCTACATTCTTGTACTTCTACAGTTAGCAGTAGGGGTGTATTGGAGACTTCTTCAATCTTCTTTTTAATGAATTCTGTCTCTGTTGCTTTTTGGAAATACTTTGACTTGGTAATTTTATCAACAAACCTCATGATCTTGCTTGTTCGATGACCTCCAACATACCTTTAAATGAGAGAGACAGGCAAGTGTTAGTGTTGACTTTCTTCCTTCATAAACAGAAACTTGGCTCTCTGTTCACCTGATTTTAGACCAGAGTTTCTCAACAGCAGCACCACTGACACTGTGGACTGGGCAATTCTTTGCTGTGGACGCTCCTCCGTACGAAATGTTTAGCGGCATCCTTGACCTTGGCCGCCCTGATGTCAACAGCACATCATCTCCCAGCAGTTAAGACAATAAAGTGTCTCTGGACATTGATAAATGTCCCCTAGGGGGAACAAAATAACCCCTAGGTGAGAACTACTAGTTCAGATGAGGTGTAGACCTCAGATGGGGCCCAGTTTTGATGATGGAGAGTCAGGCCAAGTTCCCACAGTGCATGCAGGGAATGCATCTCACCTGCTCTCCTTAATAACCTTTAAATACTGAATACAAATCTCGTGCCCTCTTAGAAAAAAATCTCATTGTCTCTATATAGCAAATATGACATCAGGCTGCATTAAGAGGGCCACAGAAGACAGTAAAACATCTGCCTTTCAGATAGTGTCACACTAACTTTGAGCAGCAATTACTTGTTAAAGAGTTTTAGGAGCATCTAAAGAGAATAGCTACATCAAGGTGATGTGCCAGCAGGCCAGGAAAGTAAGCTTCTGTATCAGGCCACATCTATGACTGCCCTAAGAAGAGAGAATATTTGTTTCTTAAAATCCTCTGCAGATCTAGAGTTCAGGAATAGTATATGTATGTGTGTAGGAAAAAGCCATCACTCTAAAGGTCAGGTGGCGAGTTAAGTAGTGCACACAAACTCTACAGCCAACTCCTCAAACATCTAGATTCTTTTTATCTTCTGTAGGATTTCAAACAGAACAGGTTGATGTTTTCTTAAAAATGCTTCTGAATCACTTGGTTTCTTTATCATTTCAGTTTCTTTGCTCACTGTAAATAATTAAAAGATCCTTACAGAGAGGCAACCTAAGCACTTGGATCATTCCACAGTCCAAGTAACAGGCAAAAGGAACCCCCCAAATTAAGTTCATGATCCAAAAGGCCATCTAAGTGATCCACGTTTCCAAAATTTCCCAAAGAAATCATTAGAGTGTCTCAACTTTGTAGGAACTATTAACAGAAGATCACTGGAGGCACGTGACCCGTAAGAAGGGAAGTAATGCTCCCCACCGACACTAGGGGGAGGTGTTGCGCAATTTATGGTCCTCGTGTTAAACATCCCTTCCATTCTCGTATTCTTTACTCCAATGGCCTGAGAAAACCATTTTGGTCTGGACTCTTAATAAGGGGAAATTATTTGGGTGTTTTTGATTTGGGGTCTGGAATTTTAAGCCACTGGCTTTGAATTATTAATGCAAAAACCATTCACTCAAAGTGAAGGAGGAAGATCAAAGAGGGAAAAGGCGATGCAAAACTCACGCCCAACTTGCAGCCGTGACCCCCCGGGAGACCCCAGAAGCTGGATCCACTCACCCCTCAGCTCCTGGGAGGAGCGGTTTGTCTCCGGCGCTGGGCTCTGGTGCATCGTCTTCGTCGGAGGAGCCAGCACTGGAGGACTCCTCGTCGCTGTCGGCCAGACAGAAGGCCCTGGGCCTGCAACTGATCAGGGCAGAGTCACCAGGCTGCCCGCCCAGCGCAGGCTCTGCTTAGGAAGCGCACGCGCTCCACTGCCACCATGGCTATGGTGGTAGCACTCCCCGCCCCCCCCTCACCCAGACAGAAGAGGCCTAATCCCAGAATCCTCGGATGGGCCTGGTCCCCCGGGAGACCCTTCAGCGCCCAGTCCCGGGCAGAACGGCCGCGGACTTGCGCCAGGAGGGTTGGATTCTGCGCATGCGTCAGAAAGACAGGCGGTCAGAGTGTGATGCGGTCCACACAAAATGCAGTGATCTCATCCACACAAAATGCAGTGATCTCGTCAACAGTGCAGAGCAGCCAATGGGAGGTGAGTGGAAAGAATGAAGATTGCACGGGTGACGGACAGCTCATGTTAGTGACGTGACCAACTAATGGATGACGGGGTTGTTCAGGTAAGTCCTCTAACACTGGCTGAGTTCAAAAAAATTGTGCTTTCTGGCTTAGGCATCTCCAAGTTAGTTTTGGCTCCAGACTTCTTCCTTGTGAAATTACATACCCCCACTCCCGCCCCAGCTCCTGAAGGTCACAGAAAAAGCCAGCAACCAGGGGTACAAATCTCAAGGGATTCCAGGAGGCAACTGACATGGGAAGCCAGGAACCTTTCAGGAGAAGTACTAGTTTAAAACTTCTTTTTAAATGAATAAAAAGCTTCATCAGAGAGCAATGTTCCTCATGAATCTTTCCAGGGTAGGTTCTCAGTTTCCAGAGGCCTGGAGGGTCTGTATCACCAGCAGTGGCGAGTGATCAAGGCTCCCCACTGAGGGCACTGGAGGGCTCCCGGCTGAGCTCTGGCCCCACAAAAGGCAGCTTCCTCCCTGAAGGGAGGCTTTACTTCGGAGAGGCAGAGAGACAGAAGGCAGGGCCCATCTCAGGCTCAGAGACTTGATGGGGACAAAATGAACAAGGGACAGAACTATCTCTGAACATTGTTACGCCATCAACGGTCACTAAGCAGAGGGTCGGTCTTATGATTTTGAGAAGAACAAAATCACCAGGACAGGGGAAGGCATCCCAGCTTAGGTGCCGTCTCCTGCATTCGAAACCCTCTGGGGTTTTCTCAGATGCTGTCCTTGGCCACCAGAAGCCTGTACGGGTGCTCATCTTTCGGCCAGCAAGGGCCAAGGGCACCCAAGGGTACCTGCCAGTGTGGCCTTGAAGGCCCAGCTGAGGTCCCAGCACGGGGAGGAGGGCTCTGAAATCTTCGCCCTGAAACAGGAGCCCGGCTGTAAGAGGACCTACCTGGCAGGACACCCGGATCCTCCTCAACCCTGCTCTGAAACATTAGAGCCCACGCTCTAGCCAACGGGCTTGAGTGTGGTGTTGAGAAGAAACTCCCTCTGCAGACACAAAGGCCTCTTGTCCCTGGCCTCGGGGACAGCACCTGACTCTTCCTCCTTCCATCAGAGGCCTGGCCAGTCCAGGAAATGCTCAAGTGTCCCCACTGGTCACAAAACCATCTCAGCCCTTTCAAGGGTTGGGCGGCCCTCACAGAGCTCTTCTTTTATATAAAAGGCAAAACAGGATTCCTAAGAAAGCTTACACGGGGACTTGGGATGAAGAAAGTCAGGGAAGTAAATCCCCAAAGATCATGTGACCTTTCTCAGAAACCTAGCTTACTTCTTAGGAACATGACGGTGCCCTCTGGTTCAGACAGCATGCTGCCAGGTAAGGAATCTACACAGCACCAAAGGCTGCCTCGGTATCTTGGAACGCAGTGAAACCTGCAGAGCCACTGGCCCCTCCTGTCCCCACTGGTATTTGTCATCTGGCAGCCTCCTGACCTGAGGCAGAAGATGCCAAAGGCTGAGCACTGCAGTGAGCTCTCGGGTTCCTGAATTAACCCTCCGCAAGACAGAGAACAGGACAAATTTTGTGGCTTGAAGTTAATAATTTAGACAATGCCTTATCAGTTAAAATAGATCAGATGACATGAAATTCTGATTGTGGCTAAATGGTACCTCTCCTTTCTGCCCGGGGAGCTATATTATGCAGCACCAACAATAATTAAAAGTGGGGCTAAATGTCTGGCTGATTCAAGTTTATAACTGAATATGCATTTTGTGATCTCAGACTTATGATGAATTTCAGAGAAAGACACCCTGCACATTCTTATATATAAGGTGTGCTAGTACATGATAAGCCTATTTTTTAAAACACACCTTGGGATTCCAGATGAGAGTCATATCCCTTCTAAGAGTCACCTTAAAGGGCTGATTCCAGTTTCGCTGCCCCTGCTAAAAATCTTTTTGGAAATGTGCTTGGAGTTGGACACGTAGGGAAAGTGAATTATTTTATCACGGATACTCTGTCTTGAACCAAACATTTCTTAGCCTCACAATCACTGGCACCTCTGAGTGATGCCTGGCAATTACTCAAATATCTGATTCATCTAGAAAAAGTAGGATGATTTGCTGTCACTCAGAGTACCTAAAAGAAGGTCACAGACACTAGAGGCAGTTCTACAAAGGAGCTCCAAAGAATGCTTCAAGTGAAGGGTGCATAATTAAACAGCCCAGTGAGGCGACTGCTTGGCGGGAACCACACTCTTAAGAGTGTTCGTTTTAACAGAAATCAGGCCCATACGTCTGCTACAGATACACGTCCATGTACACCCCCAGTTAGACTGAGTCACAGCGTGGATGACAAGGACGGGGTTCCCAGGACATCAGGGCCTCGGGGCAGGGTAGAGGACTTGGGTACACTGAGCAGCCTAATATGGAGGTCGGGGAGCCCCGCTACGGGACTCGCACACCAGCCCAGGCTGCCGTGGTAGAGCACAGACAGGCCGTGTACCTCACAGCAAACGCCGGCCCCAACGTTCATTTAAAGAGCAGCCAACGTGCAGAACATTCCCCCTTCCTGACTCACTTAGGTCCCCTTCAGGCAATTCCTAAAGTTCCGACGCCCAGGTCACCACCTGAATTCCATTTTGAGCGTCTTAGGGCCCAAGGTTACCATAACTACCGTACACAACCAGAAGACTATTGGGGAAATGAAAAGACTAAAGGAAAAATGTCTGCAAGTACAAAGTGAACCCACATTTCAAAGGGACAGGCCTTCACTAGAGTGAAGAAACACAGACTTCTCACCACCAGCCTTGGGGGTGATGTGAGAACAGGAACAGACTTTCTACGGCAAGTAGGGCTTCCTGAGGGCTGAGCAGCATCTCCTCGGGGACTTCCCAGGGCACAGCCATTTGCATGCTTGAAGGGGGTCAGACAAAAGCAGTGAGACCAAGCAGAGGCCCTGCCAGAGCAGGACGATAGGGGACAAGCCCCCGGCCGGAAGTGAGCCTTGGACTGGCAGCCACGAGATAAAGGGAGGAAAGGGCTGCTGCTGGCCCACTCTTCACACTCGGGGTTCTAGGAGGGGCTTCCTGAAGGAAACCAAGGATCATGTACCAGCCACAGGTGCAGGGACTCCACCTCTCCTCTGGTACTCAGCCTTAGGGCGACTGCTCAGCTCGTGACTGAGAAGTGATGCGAGAATCACTTCTGGGATTAGGCTCTTAGGTACGGATGAGCTTTCCAGAGGCTCTCAGAGCTCCCAGATATTGTGAGCCAAGTGGTGTGTGTGTAGGCATCTTTCTGGGGCAAGGATCCAGAACTCTCAGATTCCCAACTGGGTCCTTTTTGCAAAAAAAAAAAAAGGGGGTTAAGGGTTCATTTTTCCAGGCCTTTTTCTCCCAAGGTCAAGTGCTTTGGAATTATATTTGTCTTTGCTTTTAAAATTAAATGACAGCCAATTACACATCAACATAAAAGTTAACACCCTCACAGGAAGGCAAAACATACCAGACTCTACTGGGAAAAAATGGTACTTTAGATATATATTAAACATTAAATATAATACATTATATTCTTAAAGCAGAGGATATTTTTCATGCAGTCTAGAGAAGCACTGCTTGCTCAGAAACATGTCCATCCTCTGATCAGCCGAGTTTTATGAACTTGAAATTGCTCCAGGAGAGCCGCATGAACAACAGTGGACGTGGGAGGCCTCAGCGGCAAGGATCTCAGGGACCCGGCCATGATGGGGCCCCACCTGCCCACAAGACCCCCTTCTTTCTAGTGGAGCCCCAGCAGCTTTGGGCAGCTCGGGGCTGCTTCCAGAAAGGGCTCCCTGCACGAATGCTTCTGATTTAAGTCTTCTCTGTCTCGCTCCTGGTTAGTTAGAGCTCATTTTCAAGACCGCTTCTGCCTGTGGTGCTTGGTTTTACTGGCAGCTGTCTTTGCAGTTCTGCTGTCCTGGGGCTGGCCTGATGGTGCTCAGTGGGGCATGGCACTGGGGAGGGGTAGCTGGGGACAGAAGCTGGGTTTGACTCGAGGCCTGGATCAGAACCCCCGCGATCCCAATCAAGGAAAGCCTCTTAAGCGCTCCTGATCTCAATCCTCTCAGGTCTACAAACGGGGCCTTTATGTCAGGGGATGTGATGAAAGGACAAGCTTCCTTGTGGTGTCACATGGGTCCACACGAGGCTCAGCACTGATGGGGGGATGAAATGCTACACGGAGGGCCGATCAATAGCACTCACCGGAAAACACAATCCACAGATTGCCGAATCCAAACACATTTTAACAAACAGTAGAAAGGTGAAAGGAAAACAGCACAGATACAGGTTAGATTGCATACAGCAGGTGAGATTCTCCAGTAATTAAAATATAAACATTTTCATTAAATCTCCTGGACACATCAGATCATCTCAGTCGAAGAATGTTCTGGAATGTATGACCCAACTCCCCCCATCTATTGTGTGTCTACCACAAGTGTGAATTACAAGCATCAGGGCAGCAGCATAACAAAGCAAACACCTAAGAAGAGCCTGTGTCTTATGTCTGTATTCAGATGCTGGGAGGATGGCTCCATCATTTTACTACTCATTCCATGCAAACAGGTTAAAGATGTGAGATGCAGACTCTAATCAGCATTTTTCAGTCTGATAACAATAATATAATTTAAATTTGTCATCTGAAGCAGTCATGTTTAAGGTGTGTGGGAATGTAAAAGGTCCCAGCTTATTCAGTCTAGGCATCTAAGGGGAAAAAAATCAACTTCATCAATCGGCTCAAAAATTGGGAATATTTACAAAGTCAGACAACTCCGCAGCAGATGCAGTATCTTCTACTAAGAAAGGCATTTACTAAGAAAATCAATGGTGTATTATTTAGGGAAAATACATTTCAAAACACTTTAGAAGCACCCTCTTGGCTGCAAAGTCAATCATCTAATTATAAATAATTCTGACACTGTGATTAAAGCAGATAGACCCCTGAAGGACCTCAGCCTGACCCACATATTGCTATTTGTGGCTGTAAGTTGGAGAAGGATCTTTCTGGATGGTGATTCTTTTCACAGAGCATTTTACTGTGCAGCCTGCCCTGCTGATCTGAATCAGGGATGCTTCCTGGGTAATCAGTACTGTGCAGTCCCGAGGCTGGTGGCCGACAGCACTGAGCAGAGGTGGGGATTCATGGTCTGTCTGCAGGGGATGAAACCAGGAAACATTCCCTGAAATCCTCTGTGGCCAGGAAATGCTTCCATGGAAGCTCACTCAACCTTGGGTCTGCTGCTAAGTCACTTCAGTCGTGTCCGACTCTGTGCGACCCCATAGACGGCAGCCCACCAGGCTCCCCCGTCCCTGGGATTCTCCAGGCAAGAACACTGGAGTGGGTTGCCATTTCCTTCTCCAATGCATGAAAGGGAAACGTGAAAGTGAAGTCGCTCAGTCGTGTCCGACTCTGTGCGACCCCATGGACTTCAGCCCACCAGGCTCCTCTGTCCATGGGATTCTCCAGGCAAGAGTACTGGAGTGGGTGGCCATTGCCTTCTCCAACCTTGGGTCTACTACACAACAAAGCTGCTTCTCAAGGGCTGGAGGGAGAAGGAGGTTCCCCGGGGTTGGGTTAGTAAATTCATATAGCCCCTTACCCTTCTTTGCCAATTTCTCCAACCTTCAGGGCTTCAACAAGAGGCTCTTTACCTAGTTTGGTCAAATTCATTTTGGTCTCGAGAGTCATCAGAAAGGACCCGTTGTAGGACATTTCCAAATCGATCCAGAGTCCTGGAACAAGGGTTAGAAAAAAAGGTTTCTTTCCCCCAGAAAAACATGACTATGAATAACAGTATCAAAAGTTATATTTTAAAGTATCTAAGTAGGTATCACATTGCAAGTCTATATATACTGCCTGTACTACCAAGGCATGTGAGAGGAGACTGTGAAACAAGAAGTTTCTAGAAATAGTTCAAGCATCTGGAAAATTGCCAGCATTTCAACACCCATTACAATGATCAGAGTGACCTCAGCACCCGTTGTTAGAGATGGAAGAGTCTGGCCCTCTGGGTTCTTCTTACACTTAGTAAGAAACACAACCCCCAGGAGGAGACGGCTTGTCTCAGGACAAAGGCGGGACGACGTCTGCTGATTCTCAGTGGGTTAGAGGCAGAGGAGAGGTGCAGAGACTTCACAGCAGGTTGGGCTCTTTAAAGACACAAGTGAGAACCACTGTCTGTCTTGAAATTCTCCCTTGTTAGGGTGGGGGTGGGGAGGGGCACAGAAAATGGTTCAGGTTTAGCTTGGTATGATAAGGATGGTGACAAGACCTTTTACAACCCTTTTCTTTCTGGAAACTGTGTAGTAATGGCAGCAAAAGTATTTATGTTCCAGCCCCAGGATTAACCAGATAAAGCTGGGTAACCACTTTGTACACCTTTGCTTTAAAACTGGTCATGTTGATGACAACATATCTTAGAGGCTTTTGGCTTTGTGGAATTTCACTGGGAAGGCCCATCAGAAGTGGCCATTGACCAGATGTCTAAAATGCAAACAGAGGTCATCTCATGACCTTCTACCCAGGGTCCTAGAATTCAGCAGGCAGGACAGACCACACTGTGATTTTGACACTCCAAGCGCCACAGCACCTCATGGACTTCCCGTCAAAATGTGGTCCTTCAAGTGGGTGTTTAGATGTTAATAAACTTATAAGATAAATATCTGAAAGGAAGCAGGAAATTAATTGAAAATCATGTTCACACACAGCCGCATTTTCAAGTAATTACAGTAAATAACCTATTCCCTGTTTGGCCACCAAGCATTAACGGTACAACTCCTCACTAAAGGCAGAATAATTTCCATTTTGCTTTCACCAAACTCCTTTTTATTATAATTGAAGGTAATTATTTTCCATGAATGACCTGGTCTAATTGATATGCAGATCAGCTGTGAATGTCTTTGCAGCAACTCACAAAACTGCTCTATTTCTTGCTTATGTTAAACACTTAAAAATCATTAATTAGCTTTGCTTTCCAAAGGCACTGTTACTGAAAATAAGGGCACACCTGCTCTAATAAAGATATTTAGTCATTCATCACTTCCAAAAGAAAGGGGATTAGGGTAAAAGGCTTGATATTAATAGATTTTTAAGCTCAATATAAAGAGAACATCAATAAAGAAGATTTATCTTTAAAAAAAAAGAAGTTATTTGTTTTTGTGTATCTCCAGCTTTATTTAACTTGAGAATCAATAGACTCAAACTACCTGTGTGCTGTCTGTATTCATACATGATCATTTCCTTTGAAAACCCTACTCGTAGGTTTCCAATAAATATTACTAGTTCGGATTCCTTTTGAAGGCGGTCATATTTATATACATATATATACACACACACACTTTTTTTTAGTGCTAACAAGTTTTAAAATTCCAGAGTCATATATAACTTTCCATTTGTACTTATCCTTAGCTTCCCTCTTTATTTTTTAAAATTAATTTATTTAATTAGAATACAATTGCTTAACAATGGTGTGTTAGTTTCTGCTGTACAACAACATGAGTCAGCTAAGGCTATCATATTAAAAGAACCAGAATTTACTTGTTATAAAGTGGAAGCGTTCGCCTGTTTTTTAAATAAGGGGATATGGATAAAGGTTTGGTAAACAGCTGCGCACACCCTGCTCATCGGGACACTCCACCCAGTCACTGTGGTCAGGCCCCTCTGAGCTGAGGCTGGAAAGAGGGGAGAAGAGTACGTGGAGCCCAGTCACATGGACCAGGGCTTGGGCTCCCCTGAAAATTTCTTGACCTCTGGGCACCAGCCTCCTCTTCTGTACCAGGGAGATGACGCTGCTTACACAGCCAGTGCCTGGTGCATCCTGGCAGGGCTCTTCCCTTTCTGTGCCATCGCCAGCCCACTTCCTTCCACGACTCTGGGCTGCAGCCTAGCTTGCTATTGTTGCTGTGGCTCTTGGGAACCAGACCAGAGGAGGCCAAGGGGCCAGAGGGAAGAGGCTGCACCAGGCAGCCAGACAGCCCTGTCTGGCTGGGAAGTGGAGGGTGGTACATGGACATCTGACCAAGCTTCTGCATAGGGGATGGAGCCTGTTTTTGTATCACTATATATGTCCCATGATGGTTGGATGGCATCACCAATTCAATAATGGACACGAACTTGGGCAAACTCCGGGAAACAGTGAGGGATAGGGAAGCCTGGTGTGCAGTAGTCCAGGGGCTCAAAAGAGTTGGACACGACTGAGCGACTGAACAAAGTATGTCCCGTGAGACCCACCCATGGGGCCCTGCTTAGTCCTCGTTCTCAGTGAAGATGCAGAGTCAAGAATGGTTTGAGAATCTTTAAATACAGATATAAAGTACAAACACTCAAATTATCCTAATATGGCATGCTTGCATTCAGATGAGGATGAGATGACTATCTGAACATTAGATGTAAAGAAAAAATATGTTTTTGTGACAATGATTCAGCAGCAAAAATCGCCCTGAAAAGCTTGGAGCACATACACCTGGAGCCAAGAGCACCTGGTTACATAAAGAGTGAGTCAGGAGTTCCCACCTTGCAGAGCTGAAGGATGAAATCAACAGTTACCAGAAAGGGACAAATGTAGCAACACTGAAGTGGGGACACACGCTGTGTCCTGAGTGGCACCCTGACCCTAACGGGCTGCACACTCCTCACCTGGGTGAGCGCAGGAACAGTTTCTTCTGGGCTCTTGACAAAGATTAAGACTTCCTTGTGAGGCATTTCATTTAAAATGCGGCTTCCAGACTCCCTTGGTGGTACTGTGGATAAGAATCCCCCTGCCAGTGCAGGGGACACAGGTTTGATCCCTGTACCATATGCCACAGAGCAATCAGCCGGTGCCTTAGAGCCGGGGTACCGCAAGTACTGAGCCCACACTCCCCAGAACCTGTGCCCCCCAACAAGAGAAGCCTGTGCACCGAGACTCGAGTAGCCCCCGCTTGCCGCAACTAGAGAGAAAACCCATTTGCAGCAATGAAGACCCAGCACAGCCAAAAAAAGTAAATAATAACAATAAATAAATAATTTTAAAAATTCTGCTTAGTATAACCACCTGGTCTTGGTAGCTCTCAAGGACAAAAACCAGAAGTTAAGGAGCAGGACAATTTTTTAAGTCTTTTAAACAGGAGTAAGGTGGGCTTCCCCTTGGCTCAGTAGTAAAGAATCCAGCTGCAGTGCAGGAGACACAGGAGCAGTGGGTTCGATCCCTGGGTGGGGAAGATCCCCTGGAGGAGGGGCATGGCAACCCACTCCAGTATTTTTGCCTGGAGAATCCCATGGTCAGAGGAGCCTGGCGGGCTACAGTCTGTGAGGTTGCACAGGGTCAGACACGACTGAGCACAGCACAGGGCAGTCATCCTGAAAGGCTCTCCGGAAAGGGTGTGAACGCAAAGGGTCTTGTCTTAGTCTCTCAGGCTGTGGAACAAAATACCGCAAACTGCGTGGCTGAAAAAACAGATACTTATTTGGCACGGCTTTGGAGGCTGGAAGCCCAAGATCAAGGTGCCAGCCGATCCAGTCCTCGTGAGGGCTCTCTTCCTGGTTTGCAGACAGCCACCTTCACCTGTGTCCTCCTGCGGCCAACAGCGAGTTAGCTCTCTGGTCTCTTCTCCGGGGGCACTAATCCCATCGTGACGTCATCTAAACCCAATCACCCCAAAGGCCCTGTCTCTACCATCTCATTGCAGGTAGGGCCTCAACAGATGGATCTGGGAGGGACCCAAACATTCAGTCCATGAGGTCTCTACCACATGAGGGGTCTTCATGTTGCGAGGCCGTCCAGTGGTGACGGGTGGCACCTGATTACCAGCAAGTCCCCGTCCGCCTTTCACTGGCGACAGGGGAAGCACAACTGACACTGAACGTGACAAACTTCAGTCGGGCTTCACACAAGGGCCTGAAGAGCGCAGAAGGCTCTTTTTTGTTTCTCTTCAACTGCGTAAGGGAAGGATCACCTTCCACCACCACTGTTATCCAGAGGGAGACTGCAGCAAAAGTCACTACTCACTTTTATGCGGCAAAAGTGAGTAGTAGTGTAACTCCACCCCAAAGTGTTTATTGAGTTCTTTTTTTCTCTTTTAACATAGCTGCTGTCTTTTTTTTCCCTCCTGGCCGCATTGGGTCTTAGCCGCGCGCGGCACTTGGGATCTTTGCCACGTCATGCGGGATCTTTCTTGTTGCAGTTCACGGGCTCTCTAGTTGTGACACTGTTGCTCAGTAGTTGCAGGGCACAGGCTTAGCTGTTCCACGGCATGTAGGATCTTAGTTCCCCAATCAGGGATCAAACCCACGTCCCCTGCATTGCAAGGTGGATTCTTAATCACTGGACCACCAGGAAAGTCCTGTTTATTGAGTTCTTGACACAAGCCATCAGACCTCAAGACTTTGAGCTAAACCCCTATCCTCAGGAAGTTGATGCCTGAAGAATAACAACAGCCTGGGCCGTGGGGAGCAGAGCAGACTGAGATGCCACCACAGGTAGAACACGTACCCTGGTGCCTGTCACCCGAGACAAGCAGAACAGAGCTTCTTCCGCCTTCTCCCTGGTGGTTCATTTAATAGATTCTACTAGGGCTTCCCTGGTGGCTCAGTGGTAAAGAATCTGTCTGTTAGGCAGGAGATGGGCTCAATCCCTGGGTCGGAAGATCCCCTGGAGAAGCGCGTGACAACCCACTGCAATATTCTTGCCTGGAGAATCCCATGGACAGAGGAACCTGGCGGGCTACAGTCCATGGAGTTGCAAAGAGTCGGACACACTAAGGTGACTGAGCAGAAAGGCATTAGGACTAAGAAGCAGTCTTACCATGCTGGCAAAAATCCAGTACTTTCACTCAGCAATTCACTGCTGTGTTTACTATTAAAATAACCAAGGGGCCTCAGTCTCACTGGAGCAGGTTTAAGGGGCAGGGGCAGCTCAGGAGGCAAGACGCTCTGCAAGCCTTGCTCACTGAGCCTAGCTCATGTTACCTGCTCCTCCACTTCCCTCTACCTGTAACCATGGCTGATTTGCTCTCTGAAAGCCAACGTCTGGCATCCAAAGAACAAAAGCTCTCAGAATGGAAGATGTAGTCACATGTTATCAAGAACGGATGTTTGAGTTATTCAGCTCTTACAAGCACATCGGTGACTGTTCTGTTCCTGGCAAACAGACCGGTGCCATGTTGCTCCCTCAGATACCGCAGGAAACTAGTATTGTTCCTCGTACTTGGGTGTGTCCTTTAGGACAGATGTCATCTTTGGTTCTTTTGACCTGTAACTGTTCTTGGAATGGCTCCGCCTTTCAATGTCGACACAGTCCCAAATCAGAGTCTCTCCTCCCCACCTCACCCAAGACCTGCAAATGGGTACATTTTTCTCCTTTCTGCAGAAAATATATTTTTTCTTTCTGCAACACCATCTGGCCAGACAGTGTACGTGCCATTCTTGTGCTGAGCCCACAGTCTGGCCTTGTCACTGTGGTTAGCCCTGGGCAGCTGCTCTCTTGATGAGGGTGTAGCCGACGGAACGGGAAGCTCACAGACTGACTCTGGTTGCACTCAGCTCACAGCACTAATAAAGGCACCAGGCACCATAAACCAAGGTCCAGAAGACAGTGTAGATGGTGGACCTGCCAGTCACGACTATGGGCATTTTTGGAGACAGACCAGCCTCCATTCCTGTGGGACACGGTCATCTTTCCAGAGAATCCGAGCTCTTTAGTGGAAACCTGGGTTGCTGGTTGGGTATCTTGAAACAGGGAAAACCAGTATCACATGGCACTCTTTCCATCCACTCAGTGACCATCTGCAGACTTAACTCCACGTCGCAAACATCCTGAAGACTAAATGAATTAATCTGAACCTGAGGGGGTCATAGTCCATGTCCCTGGTTCATCCTGACACTGCTGATGCCCCCGCAGGCACTGCTCTAAGACCTCTGGTTCCAGGTGTGGAAGATAAAAGCCTGGCCGACAGCCGAGGGTCCCCACTGCACCCCTTTGGGAAGATTTTACTGATCAGGCTTTGCAGCAGCGAACACCAGCAGCTTCCTGTGCGTCACCTGTGCTGAGGGTAATGCAAAGCGTTTCATCCCCACCATGACCAACAAAGGAGACGCTCCTGCCCTCAGCACTCTGTGGGTGAGGAAACCGAGGTGCTGGGTGCTCAGTAACCTCCTGAGGCCTCGCTGTGGGATCACAAAGGAGCAGGGCCCGAAGGCAGGTGGCCTGGCCCAGAGCCGGCGCGCACGCGAACCTCTGGCCTGGAAGCTGTGGAGCAGGATGAAGGCGAGGCTGCTGAGTGGCCTCTGCACGTCACCCCTTCTCTGAGCTTTGGCATCTAAACAGTGCGGGGTCCTGCTAGGGAACCTCCAATTGCCTCTCAAGTCTAAACAGTCGATCTAACCAATTCTTTAAGGGTTGGAAAAAGAAGCTACACATTTTCAATGAATTTTTTTAGTTTAAACTTTTTACTTTCTTCTGGGGTACAGCCAATTAACAATGCTGTGATAGCTTCAGGTGAACAGCTGCGAAGGGACCCAGTCATACATAAACAGGTATCCATTCTGCTCCAAACACCCCTCCCAACCAGGCTGCCACATAACATCGAGCAGAGTTCCCTGTGCTATACAGTAGGTCCTTGTTGGTTATCCATCATTTTAAATTAATTTTTATCCATAAAAAAAAAAGCTCAGGAGAGAATGGATCGAGAATGTACCAAATGTAGCAGAAACAGTCACCCAGTTATCTCTGAGTGGTGGGATGAAGGGTTATGTTTTCCTTTTTCCTTTTCTAAATATTCTAGCTTTTCCCACTTTGGGTATTCGTTGGATGAATGAAGGTATAAACATTACCCTAACAGAGTTAATAAAACAACCAGAAAGAGCCTGGCCTGGTGGCCCTCCAAGGTCAGGCCCTGGGGAGAGCAGCCGGTAGGGACGAGGGGTGGGAGGGGGAGGCTGTGTGGCCTGCGGGAAGGAAGGAGACCAGTCCCTGCCCCATGCAAGGTGTGTGGGGGGCGGGCAGGGATCAGAGAAATGAGGTGCACAGCCAATTTCTAAGGGACGGCCTTTCTCCACCTCCTGGCGGGAAGTGAAGGTGCCCCAGGAAGTAAGGGTCCTTTTCCCTTATTTGCTGTACGAGAACCTGGCTGTGTGTCCTGGAGCCAGGATAGGTCAGTGGTGGCAGATGACCCTAGGGAAGTCCCTAGAGTCAGTTTTAACAAGTCACTCCTGATTTTAATTTCCCCCAAAGCAAAGATTTCTCTTTGAGCAATGGAACCCAAGCCACACCGTCCCTTCACAGTCATTTCTGTTTTACCACCACATGCATCCTTTGCATAATTGGAAAAACCTAATTTGATCAAACTTTTAAAACCCACAGGCTTTATGTCTTTATCATTCCTTTCTTTAGTAACATTTCCTCCCTTGTTACATAACCAGGCAGATCTCTACAATTTGCCCCAAAAGGAGTTAAGTAAGCCTCAGATGGATTAACAACTGGCAAAGCTTTGATCTGTATAATAAAATGTCTGGCTGCAGCTCTGGCTCCAGAGGAACAGGAAAGAGACTTGAGACTGAGGCATTTAGTGTATTTCACTCAAAGCCTTACAAAGCTGCCCTGAGAGGCTGCAGAGTTCACAGCCACCAGGACGCTTCTTAAATGCTTCAAAGCCTAGCTCTGGCCCTTCCCCCCTCTCTGGAAATTTCTACTAATTCAACAAAGGACAGTCCTGAGATAAGAGACTGCAAATGCATTAGAAAACAGAGCATGCACACGTATTATTATATTTACTTTCTTTAAGCCCAACTCTCAGGAGGTTTATGTTAGCTGATCATTTACCAGCTTGTTACCAGCCAATTCCTAACGAGGCAAAGGGCAACCCAGAGCCTGCTAGAGCCAGAGGAAGGCAGGCCGCCCTGGAATGCCAATGGGGCCGAGATCCGGGCTCCGCACCTGACATGTAGATAATGCAGCTTTTAAAATTTCACTTGCGGTTGACAGAACTCTAGTAAGGCCATTTGTAAAGAAACAATCCTTTCCAGCTTTACTCTTGGTGAACCAGAAATTAACGAAACCTAGGAACACTCAGTTTCATCAAAGTGTAGACACAATTAAATGGTCACAGGTGATCTCAACATGCTATTAGATGGACCTCTGGATTTGCAAATATTTCTCTGCTCTTTCTCTGAAATCGATGAGATGCTAAGAACTAGGAAATATGAGCTTCACTGTCAGATGAAATACTTGTTAGAGCTGCTAACTGTAGAGCTGGGAAAAAAAAAAACAAAAAACCTCTTTGTATTTACATCAAATGTATACAACACAGAACTTGATTTCACTATGTTCAGGAGCCATCTGATGGAGCCTTACAGAGATAAAAGTAGATGCTAGAGTTTATAAATTTTACAAAACATTTACTTCAAAACAAACATCACTCTCTTGAGAAGTTGTAATTATTTTCTCTTTTACTTTGTTCCTGAGCTTTTTGAGGAATAGTGTAAATCTAGTTTAAGTGGAAAGAGGCTCTGGGCTTCCCTGGTGGTCTAGTGGTTAAGGATCCACCTGCCAATGCAGGGGACACAGGTTCCGTCCCTGGTCCAGGAAGATCCCACGTGCCTCGGGGCAACTCAGCTGGTGCGCCACAACTGCCAAGCCCGCGCACTGCAGTCACTGAAGCCTGCGTGCCTTAGAGCCCGCGCTCCGCAGTGAGACAAGCCACGGCAGTGTGGGAGGTGAGCGGGCCCGAAGCACAGCCAGCGCCTCTCACCCTGGCAAGGGCAATGGCCGTGCAGAGCCTGGTCACACGAAAGCTCAGGTCCCGGCCACGGGCATGCGGGCATCTCTGGGCTGGAGGAGGATCTTTAAGGATCCAGAAGACTAGAAGGAGGACTAGGAGGGGAAGTCCAGATATACTCCCCCTCATTTTAAGGTTGTGACCATTAAGAGCAGAAGACACACAGCATGAAATACGGTTAAAAACGCCTCCCCTAAAGTGAAAGTTGCTCAGTTGTGTCTGACTCTTTGAGACCCCATGGACTATACCCGCCAGGTTCCTCTGTCCGTGGAACTCTCCAGGCAAGAATACTGGAGTTGGCTGCCATTTCCTTCTTCAGGGGATCCTCTTGACCCAGAGATCAAACCCACTGCAGGCAGATTCTGCACCAGGGAAGCCTCCAAACACAAAGCCTTGGTTTTCAATCTGCAGTGCTGGCGACATTTTAACATTCATATAATTGCTCAGTTCCTCTCTAGACCCAGTTAAGAGTTACCTTGGTGGTCAACGTAAGGCTTGAAGGCCTGAAGGATTTTTGGCACAGCTACCCCCATGTCAAGTTCCGTCAGAGTTAGCTCATTCATGAAATACGGGAGCTGGAGGAGAGAAGGGAAAACGAAGGAGACACATCAGCAGCCTGGTTAACGTTAGAAGTCAATGGTCTCTCAGAGGGAACGATGGGGTGGGGGGAACACATTTATTTAGCCAAAATTTATTAAGCACACACCACATACGAGGCATCCTGTTACAGACAGAGCCGTGGACGAGTCAGGCAAGGCCCTTGCTCTTATGGGGTTTAGGTTGAAGGGGCAGAGACAGAAAAGTAGACAGCCTAACTTCAGAGACTGATTGGGCTACAGAGAAAGCAAGGTGGGTGATGGGGAGGAGGGAGGCTGGGGAGTTTTAGATAAGACCAGCGAAGACTTCTCTGAGGGTGCTGAGTTGCCAGAGGCCACACTGTGGAGAAGCAATCAGTCATGCTGGTCAGGTTATTAATGCCCAGGGTTGACTCAAGTCTGGGAAAATGGACCTCTGAAAGGACTAGTGGGGAAGACAGGAAGTCACTAGAACATTTCCTGTAGGCCAACTCACAACATATATTAAAATTCTTCAAAAAAAAAAAAAAAATTACGTCCTTTGACCCCTGTGCTAGACTTTTTCCCTTTGCCCCCATGGATTTGAGTTCCTCTCTACAGCCCGGGAGGCCGGTCTGTGGGAACCACACAGGTGACCTCTCTTGCCCTCTGACTTCTGGCTGAGCTTGGCCAGTGGGACAGAGTGGGCAGGGGGCTCGGCGGCACCGGGAGAGAAGTACTGTCGGCACTGTCCCCTCCCTTTGCTCGAGGCCACAGCTCCTGCCAGACAGGCAGCACCTTCGCACAGCCACCCTGCCTGAGTTTGGGTAACCGCTCCCTGCCAGCCCTGGGGTACTGCACCAGGACTTTTGGTTTCTCTGCATCAGTCCACACCTTCCTAAATCCTCCCTTTATTAAACTCTCCCCCGCGGCTTGTTCCATCTGAATGTGTCATGTGTTTCCCACTGGGACCCTGACGAACACAGCTGTCAGTAAGAATGTGCTCTACATGAACCAACATTAAGAGTGCTGGTATCATGCTTAGAAATTCCTACTTCACCTCAGGAGCACAAAAATTGATTCTATGCTTCCTCCACCTGGATTTATACATGTGTATGTATATTTTAAACAATACCGTTTAGGCAGTCCATTCCTAATTTTAGTGTAAGACACAAATTAGGAATCTACCTTAATTTTGTCCCCAATGACTACTCAGACGTCTTAACCTGTTTCTAAACCTTTCCCTACTGACCTGCAAAGCCACCTTTCAATGTGAGATTCCCACCTCACTGGAGTCTGTATTGAGCACTGTTTCCTACCAGTATCAAAGTGCTTTTATCACTGTAGCTTTAAAATACACATTTAAATTTGGCAAGTCCCTCTCTTTTCTTTTCCCCAGAATGTTCTTAGTCTTATAAGTACTGCTCCAGTTAAACATTAGAATAATTTTGTAAAATTTAGAATATAATTAAGAGTTAAAAAAAAAATTGAACATATGCTGAACATTTCCCATAAAATGAGAAGCATTGAGCCAAGCATGAATTTCATGCCTATTTGGGCTGGACCTCTTTAGCTGTCTCTCTGCAGAGAAACTCAAGACGTTTTCAGGATTCGCCAGTCACAGAATGTCATCTCTGATTTTTTGTGGGGATGGAGGGGTTAAATAGGTGTTATGATGTCTGAGATGGACAAAACGTGACTAGAGACAGTATTCAAATGTGTGTTCTGAATTGGTGGTTGCTTTATTTGGAAAACCGTTTTTCCAAAGCATCAATGTTACATGGTTCTTGGCCTCCCAATCAGCCTACAGAAATGCTACTTAGCCAAGAATGTAGCCAAAATCTGGCACCGCTGCCCCAGTCCTTTGTGTCTATTATTGTCACCCTAACACCCAGTGTTTCTGGAGCAGGTCAGGTTTCTATGGGAACAGGAGTCGACACTGAGACAGGGAGTGAATTGCAGACAGAGAACACAGTGTCCCTCCCTGTGCCCCGTCCAGACTCCCATCCACCTCCATCCTGGTTCCCTGGAGTCCCCAGAGGGCAGAGGAAGGGCCTGAAATGAAAGCGGGAACTGAAGGAAACTGAGAAAGGCTTGGTGTGGTGGTGGGTGCCAATTACCAGTAAGCAGGAGGGGGATGGAGATCAGCCGGGCGTCTCTACCTACTCACCTGAGTGCCCAACTCCAAGATTCTACAACATTTCTAACCAACTCCCCACCCCTGCCTTGCTCAGACCTATGATCTGAATCCAAACTCTCAGGACCAGGCCCAAGAGCAGCTTCCTTCCTGCACTGCAGGGGGTGGAGGGGGGCAAGGAAAGGTCACTCCCCCAACAGAGACTCTCTTCTTCCCACCCAAGGGAACCCACTGTGTGCTCTTTACCCTTCGCATAAACCCAGCTGGGGACCGGGCGCTCTCCAGGTTGCTGGGGGGTGAGTTGGAAACCATTGCAATACCTGAGCAGCATCTGCGGACCTCGGCACAGAGGCCATAATTACCGAGGGCTCGAAGGTGGTGCCGGAGCAGCCAGCCAAGCCCAGGGTGTACCTGCTGCCGGGACAGAAACTCAGCTTGTTTTAAACCCATCACTGGGCACCAGCTACACACACAGGGCTGCTCTTTCATGACGTGAGTCATAATCGAGGGGGAAGGTGACAACCTGAGACTGCAGCCAGCCAAGAGCTGTCCATGTGCCAGGCCCTCGAGGAGACCAGGAGATGGGGAGATCTCTGTCCTGGGGGCAGCTGGGGACCCTCCAGCCATTCTGGCTCCTGACTGGTCATTCACTAACACTCAGCACTGGGTTTACGGAACGGCCCTGCCTAGGGAGACTTGGCTATTTGCTGACAGTAGGAGTTCTCTTGGCAGGGGTGGTGGCAGGTTCAGAAGTGGGGTGACACCCTGCTGCCTTCAGGTAGGGGTGCGGGGGTAGGAGGTGCTGAGGCTGGCAGTGCGGGGAGGACAGCCCCTGCCTCTGAACTGCTGGTGCTGCTGGATCAGGGCCACTTTTTCCTCCCTAACCTCCCAGCACTCTGACCTCAGAAAACAGGAGGAGGTTTAAGTTCATGTCCTGCAAAATAGCCCACATGGCCAGCCAGCAAAGGGAGAAGATGAAAATGAGAGACTTTTCTCAACCTCTTCTGGCTTAAGGGACACCACGGTTCTCCACCTGGGGTGGACTCCCAGCACACAGCACTCTGATGCCCTGTGCCAGTCTGTTCTGGAACGTCTGTAAGGCGAGAGCGGTGTCCCTCATCATCATGACCTGTGGCCCTCCTGCTCAGGGAAGCACCCACAACAGTCTCTGGGAGAAGAGCGGTACCAGCCCTGCCCTGCACCTCCACCCAGAACTCAAGCCCTCCATGGTTTCCCAGAAGGCAGAGGAGGCTGAGTAAGCTCCAGGGTGGCTGCTGGCCTGTCTACTCCAAACTGCTTCCCCAGGGACCTGGCCAGCAGAGCAGGCAACCCTCAGCTCTCCCAGAGAACACAAACAGGCTGACCCTTGTCCACAGAGCCCTCCCACACCCCTGCCCTGAGCTCTGCCTTGAAACCCGCTCCTTGTACTGAGGTGGTGCCTCTTCCTTCTCCTCAGGGCCTGGGGAAGGGACGACAGTGACCAGCGTGGCAGGGAGAGCCTGCCTGGGTCAGGAAGGGCGCTGTTCATGATCTAAAGGAACCAAACCAAAGCTCCTCCACGTCCACAGTTTCCCCTAATGCCGTTTTACCTTCATTCACTGTCTCCTAACATGGAGTCCCTGAACTCTCTGAGATCATGGGCAGGATTCTGTGTCATGGTGCATTTTTCTAGGGAAAAGATCCATATGTTTCTGCTTCTCCAAGGTGGCTATGACCCAAAAGATCCACTGACCTCAGCTCCTGACTGAGCAAGCTCTCTGTGAGGATCTGGTGACCAAAGCAACTCTTCCTTGGCGGGGTGTTCACTGGATCAAAACCTTAAGTCTAAGTCACCTAACTCAGGTCTCTTGGTTGGCAAAGGTGGTACTAAATGAGTCACTACATGGCAACCGTGAGGAACACTTATGCAAGTTTAGCCTCTGTTCCAGGCGGGCCTACACCAGCACCAGGACTGTTTCTTCAGCAGAGAGCCCAAAATAAAAACACCATCTGGCCAGAAGTAAAGGTCAAATGCAGACACACTGAGAGTGCAACGGAGGCCTTCCCAGCTTTGAGAGGAAAGAGGCGTTATATGGTCTGGCATTTTCCTCACAGAACACGCTGTGTGGCCAAGACTGCATGACTGGGTGAGCTCTCCCGCCATACACCTCAAGTTCATTACTAACTTAAAGATAACAGAAGTCTACACAGCGAAACAGCTACAAAAGCTCACGTGGTCCCATATCGAATCCTGGACGTGATAATCCTAACGTGGATAACAATGAGGGCCATGGAAGAAAAAAAGTAAACAGCAACAGTCACTAAATCCCCAGATGCAGTTAGTCAGATGGTCAAGGTCACAGCCCAGATGTGTTATTTGCTAAGAACTCACTACTCTCCATTTGTTCTATGTTTTCGACTCCATTATTTTTCAGTTAGGACATAATGTATAAAATTTCCAGAAATTAAGATGTGATGAATTGGAAGGCTCTTGTGTGGAAAACCATACCTTTATTTTGCTGAGTTTCATTTGGATTTTCTTAGACACCAGATCAGACCAGTACTTCTCTCCTAAGAAGTCCCAAAACATTCTTCCAAGCAAGGCATTCACCCAGGCTTCCTGTTCCTCCTCCTCGGAGGGTGGCACCTCTGGCAACTGGCAAAAGGAAAGGGCCCAAAATTAGCTAGAAAGCAACTGGAGAACAAGACAGGTGCTTATTTTTAAAAAGTCACTGAAGGTTCCTCCCTCTTGAGATGGGGGAACCACATGAGTCGTATTTCTTCCCTATAAATTAAAAGTCCCACATTATGTCAGTGAACAAGAAAAAGAGAAACAAAATCCACCATCACCGATGAAAACTCCTCTTTGTCTATTTTCTTTTGCTACCAGCCTTCCTGTGAACCAGCTAACATTCATACAATTATCTCAGCCATATCACCCTACTGCACCCCCCTCCCCTGCCCCCAAATCAGCTTGGTACCAACATTCTGACTCAGTTACACATCTGATCAAATGCTTGCCTATCTTTCTTCCAGTTAAGATTCCCAGGACGTCTAATTGTCAAGCTGGTCTCCCCAGGCAGCCCCAGGACTCTCACATTTAGCCTGACTCCTATGAGGTCACAATTCTCTTGGGCGAAGGGCATGGGTTGCTTAGAAATACTGGTGTCTGGGTCCTATATCCGGAGATGCTAATATAAGTGGCTAAGAGGATTTTTTAGAAGCTCTCTCATGGATGCAATGAGCAGGTGAGGTTGAGACCCACAGCCCTGGATTAGAGAGAGGAATTCTACGAAACTTCTACAGCTGTCCTCATCCATCTCAGCCCAGGTCTACCCTCTACTGGATACAATCCATCTGAAACGCCTGTCATGGCCAACGTGCGAGGTGGTGGTGGTGGTTTAGTCACTAAGTTGTGTCCGACTCTTGCGGCCCCATAGTCTGTAACCCTCCAGGTTCCTCTGTCCATGGAATTTTTCAGGTAAGAATAACTGGAGTGTGTTGCTATTCCCTTCTCCAGGGGATCTTCCTGACCGAGGGACTGAACCCAGGTCTCCTGCATTGCAGGTGGATTCTTTACTGATTGAACCACCAGGGAAGCCCAACATGGGAGGTGGGGAAAGAGCAAACCCTGTTAGCCTCTGATTTCCAAGGCTGAGTATTGAGCTCTGGACTCTTGGTGGGAGAGGGCCAGGGTGGGGACAAGCAGAGGGAGAAGTGGCCACGACACTCACGGCCCCTGTCACAGTGCAAGTGATGCTTGGTGGCATCCACTGACCCTACACCCGGCCCTAGGGTAAGACTCCTCAGGCTCCCTCACTGGCATCTCACAATACCCCAGAAAGGCAGAACTTTTACTTCTATTCTAGGGAGAACAGACTCAGCACCGATCAGTGCCCTGCCTGAGGCCCCTAATTCATCAGCGCAGCCTGACTCACAGCCCCACCGCCCCCCACCCCCCCGCCCTGTCCTCCAGTGCTCTGTCCTGTGGGAGGAAGAGGGAGTGACTGGCCCCTCGTGTGACAGCCATGTCCTGTGCCGAGGGCTCTAATGAGATGACAGCTGCACAGAATCAATTAGCCTTGGAAAGCAAAGGCCAAAAGGACTAGAAATGCAGGCTCTGCGGGCTGTCACCCTCCTCTTCCCTCTACGACTGATACAAATGCATTTGGACTGTCCTCACGGCTGCCTGCAGCCACTACACAGAGACGCCTCTGTGCTCCACGCATGCAGGCTCCCGCCAGTCACGTCTGTCCTGGGCAGCCCCACACAGCTGTGTCCTAGGCTGGTGGCAGAGTACACGCGTGCGTGGCCTGGGGTTCATGGATTTGACACTTAAGAGATCTGGTGGCGTGCGAGTGTTCTAAAGGTCTCTGGCAGGTGTCTACGTGTGACTCTTCTGAAGTCCAGAGCCCTTAGGGTCTGACCCAGTTGAACCGGTCACTGAGTGTGTGTGGAGCCTGGCAGACCACCCAGCGCCCACCTGTCCTCTATTCCTATCAGAGCGTGTGCCGTCTCTCGCTTTGGGGACCTGGTGTTCACTTGCATTTCTCAATGTAACGTTACTGCATATAAGCAGGGATATTCTATGTTCAAGGAGTCCTTCAAATTGGGACATTTTCAAAGTTCTCCCTTATGAATGTTGGTGAGTTCCGTTAAAAAAAAAAAATTAAACTCTGGTTTAAAAAATAAATACATGTGGGTCCCTGCATTTCAGAAGACACAGCTCCAGCCGCCTCGTGTGAGCAGCTGTGCCCTTCCCACGCTGTACAGGCTTCCGAGAGCAACCAGGGCACCTCGGCCACCAGGTCCTGGATGGAAGAGTGGGAGTCTGTGCCCAGCAAGCACTGTCATGTCTCAAGTTGTACGTAGCTTTGGAATCGCTTTTTTTCTCTGCCTGAACATCTGCGCCCCACCCGAGGGGGATCCAGTCTAGCTTTTCCGAGGTTACTCACTGTCTCTGAGTCACATCAGATTATCCAAGCAGACTTCTGAGTGAGCACTCACCCAAAGACAATGCCCTCCTCCCCCAGGGAGCCAGGAAGAGCCAAGACACTGCCCACGCAGGACAGCGCATGTCACGCTCAGATCTGTAGGCTGTACAGAGAAGAGGGCACTCTTTCCCTTCTCCTGTGGGAGGGCTGGCCCTTTACTAACCTCTTACACCCGAGTTATTCACAGGAAACGGGGTTTAACAAAAATAGCAAGAAACAAAGCCTATTTCACAACTTTTGTCCAAGCCAAAGGCATATGATGTGGAAACAAATTTCCGAAATTACTGACAAGCAGGTTGTGTTTTTTCTTTTCAACTGTTCCTTTTTCTAACTCAGGGTCTCTCCACAGACTTGAGGGGAACAAAGAAAAATCCAGGAGCAGCAGAATACTGACAATGCATCAGAGCAGCTTTATGAACAAAATCTGGGTTCAACAGGCTGCTAGAAAGAATGCATTTTCAATGAAAGTCATCAACATGTAAGACCTTAACCAATAAATGTGCATATATTTCCTCAGGCTGCTATTTGGCTGCAGGGAGGAATGTGAGAAGCATATTCATGTCACTATTTCAACTAAAGACGTATATTTAGAAAGGGTATGTTTCTAAAAATGGCTCCCAAAATAAAGTTTGAAGAGCTCAATGGCCGGGAGCTGAAGCAAGGCCATTAGAACTGTCTGATTAGCTCTCGGGAGGTATTTTATTAAAAACTAACCCTTAGAAAGAAAATAGTACAGATTTACTTTGTGTGGTTTACTTGTCTCCTATTATAAATAGCCAGATGAACCTAGCTTTTTAGGGACAAAAAGAGCTCAGTGGCTTTGCTGCTAAGGTTTGGTCGCACACAATCTGGCGTCATGAGGGTTTCACGAAGGGCTGCATGGTCCAGGAGAAGGCACAGTGGAGACCCTCCCACGGGGGCTGTTTCCCCAGTTACAAAACCAAGCATAAGTACCATAGAAAACACCCATAATCCCACTATCCAGATTTAATTATTTAAAACATTTTAACTGTATCTTCTTTCGTTCTGTATTCAATGTATATATACTTTTAAGAATACGTTGCTTAAAAAAAACAGATATAACTAACATGGTTTTGTATCCTTTTATAAAAACAGATGTATGGAGATATAATCCAGGAGGCACTACTGGTAAAGAACTCACCTGCCAATGCAGGAGACTCAAGAGACTCAGGTTCAATCCCTGGGTTGGGAAGATCCCCTGGAGAAGGGTATGACAACCCCTTCCAGTATTTTTGCCTGGAGAATCCTATGGACAGAGGAGCCTGGCGGGCTATAGTCCATGGGGTTGCAAAGAGTCAGACATGACTGAATTGACTTCGGACACAGCACAATCCACATACCATACAGTTCACCCATTTAAAGAACATAATCAGTGGTATTTGATATAGTCAGAGTGGTGAAGCCATGAGCACAGTCAATTTTAGGATATCTTCATTACCCCCAAAGAAACCCTGTATCCACGAGCAGTCACTCCCCATTCCTCCCAACTCCATCCCCACCAGCCTGGGGCAACCAACCACTAATCCATGGCAGGGAATGTGCCTATTCTGGACATTTCATAAAAATGGAATCATACAACATGTGTTCTTTTGTGACTACTTCTTGGACTAAGCATAATGTTTTCAAGATCACCCATGATGTAGCACGTATCAGTACATCCATCATCTCTTCATATTGTGGAATAATATTCTATTGTGTGCATACATCACACTTATTCATTCTTCAATTGATGGATACTTCAGTGGTTTTCCACTTCTTGCTACTGTGAATAACACTGCTATGAATAGTTGTTCACAAGTTTTTGTGTGGACACAGTTTCATTTCTCTTAGATATATACATAGGAGTGGAACCGCTGGACCCCACTAACTTTTAAGTTTATTTAACATCCTGTTGTTGTTCAGTCACTCAGTCTTTGCAACCCCAGGGACTGTGGCATGTCAGACTTCCCTGTCCTTCAACCATCTCCTCCTCTCTTGTCCCTTCTCCTGCCTTCAGTCTTGCCCAGTATCAGGGTCCCTTCGAATGAGTCAGCTCTTCGCATCAGGTGGCTGAAGTGTTGGAGCTTCAGCTTCAGCATCAGTCCTTCCAATGAACAGTCAAGACTGATTTCCTTTAGGATTGACTGGTTTGATCTCCTTGCAGTCCAAGGGACTCTCAAGAGTCTTCTCCAACACCATAGTTCAAAAGCATCAATTCTCTGCCACTCAGCCTTTGTTATGGTAAAACTCTCACATACATACATGACTACTGGAAAAATCATAGCTTTGACTATACGGACCTTTACATAATGTCAGCAATGTAATGTCTCTGTTTTTAAAAATTCTGTTTAGGTTTGTCATCGCTTTTCTTCCAAGGAGCAAGTGTCTTTTAATTTTGTGGCTGCAGTCACCATCTGCAGTGATTTTGGAGCCCAAGAAAATAACGTCTGTCACTGTTTCCATTGTTTCTCCATCTATTTGCCATGAAATGATGGGACCATATGCCATGATCTTAGTTTTTTGAATGTTGAATTTTAAGCCAACTTTTCACTCTCCTCTTTCACCTTCATCAAGAGGCTCTTTAAGCTCCTCTTCACTTTCTGCCATAAGGGTGGTGTCATCTACATATCTGAGGTTATTGATATTTCCGCCGGCAATCTTGATTCCAGCTTGTGCTTCATCCAGCCCGGCATTTCACATGATGTATTCTCTATAGAAGACATTCTGAAGAACCATTAAACTGCTTTCTGCAGCAGCTGTGTCATTTTACAATCCCACTGTACGAGGGATCCAGTTTCTCCACATTCTCACTAACTGCTACTATCTTTTTCATTCTAGCCATCCTAGTGGTTTAGAAGTAGCATTGCATTATGGTTTTGATTTGCATTTCTCTGATGACTAATGACTGAATATCTTTTGTATGCTTATTGGTCATTTGTATATCTTCTTTGGAGAAATATCTGTCCAGACCCTCTGTCTATTTCTTAATTAGGTTTTTGTAATTGAGTTGTAAGAGTCCTTTATATCAGTGATCCCCAATCTTTTTGGCACCAGGGACTGGTTTCATAGAAGACCATTCTTCCACAGACCAGGCTGGTGGGGGGGATGGTTTCAGAATGGTTCAAATGCATTACATTTACTTCGCACTTTGTTTCTATTATCACTACATCAACTCAGCCTCAGATCATCAGGCATTAGATCCTGGAGGCTTCGGACCCCTGCGTTATATAGTCTAGGTACAAGGCTCTTAGACATATGATTTGCGAACTCTGGGTTGTTTTTTCCCTTTCTTGATGGTATGTTTGCAGCATAAATGTTTTAATTTTGATGAAGTCCAATTTATCTTTTTTTCCCTCTGGTTGTGCATACTTTTGGTATCTTATCTAAGAAGTTTTTATCTACCTCCAAATCAGAGATTTACTCCTATGTTTTCTTTTAAGAGTTTCACAGTTTCTGTTCTTCTAGGATCCATTTTGAGTTAACCTTTGTATACAGTGTGAGGGAGGAGCCTGATCTCATTCTTTGGCATGTGGATGTCCAGTTGCTTTAGCACTATTTGCTGAAAAGACTACACTTTCCCCCACTGGATTTTCATGACACTCTTATCTGGAGGCTTTCTAAAGTTTATTTTTAAATTGCATATATGGCTTTATATTTTTTACTTATTGTATGATAAGCACTTTGCAATTCCACTTTTAAAAGTTTAAAAAGCAGATTCTGAGGAGGGAAAGAGGAAGCCTTGGGAAGCCACTCTGCCTGTTAAGATTTCCTGGTTTCTGTTTGATTCCTATTTGCTTTGTAGAGTTATCTCCTGATAACACCAAACAGGAGGTAGTCCCTTATGATCCAGTTTCTAGGTAACAAGATAGTGGAACTAATAATAATGAAGACAGGACTCTCCAGTCCTGGGGCAGACTACAACACCTTCCAGAGAAAAGCAGCGTGGCAGCGTGTGATGAGATCTGAACACCAGAGCCTCCCGCTTAGAGGACTCCCAGAGCACGGCCTCACCGACGTCCCCTCCCCAGGCAGGCCGCTCTGGGGCCCACAGAGCCAGCGGCATCCCTGGCCTCGCACCCCTCAGCAAATCCACAGGCTGCCAGTGGGGTCTCCCTTCCTGAGGTGCCCACTCCAGGTAATACTATCCCACCTTTAGACATTTCTTAAGAGCTTCCTCATTTTCTTAATTTAGATCTTCTCAAACCAAGGCGACCACCTCAACAAGATGGTCAAGCTCTGGGTCTCCTCAGCCAGCCTCGTGGTCTCACTGTTCTAGAGGGTAAGTTGCCTGAGAAGAGAGAAAATGGCGCCAAGATCACAGGGCTTTGGAGACTTCAGAGGCTGGTACAGCCTGTGCTCACGAGATAACACAGAATCACGAGGGCAAGTGAGGGCTCAGCGACTGACAGCTAACTGCTAACCATCTGGAGAATCAGGCCCTTCCTCCAAAAACAGTGGTATTTTGTAATTCAAGTTTTGAGCTCCAAAGTGCCTTCAGAAACCCCCAAACTTGCTTTTAATTATTGAGTGAGAATAACGAACAAAAGTGCTTAGTACTGTTTAATCCAAGTCTAGGGGGAGCCTGGTGGGCTGCTGTCTATGGGGTCGCACAGAGTCGGACATGGCGGCAGCGACTTAGCAGCAGCAGCAGCAGCAGCCTATATTTACTAATTATCACTGGGTGTTGTTAATATGGGTTTGGCTCCTGAGCACCTGCAGCCTCACTCACCTCCTGACCCAGCTCAGCCCTGGGCAACATGTGAGAAAGGAGGCCAAGTGTGTGGACACTGCCGTTAGACCTGGACTCCTCCAGGTGAGGAAAGCTTTGAACACGGCCTGTCAGAGGAAGGGGCGGGGCAAAGGTTGGAGCTGTGTCCCAAGCTCCCTGAACAGAAGGGGAAGGACATGTGACCTGGGGTAAGCGTGGGGGTGGTGGCCCACACTGACAAAGTGACAGTGTAACCTGAAGAGATGTCCAAGGTCCCCTTGAGTCTCTGAGGCCCTTCAATCCTTCCTGGACTCGTGACAGCAGAGGCAACATGAACCAAAGAAATACCCTGGCCATCTCGGGCAGGAAGGATGTGCACAAACGACCACATCCGAAAGGTCCACCCTTGATCAAACTGTGAGGAAACAGGCATTCTTGTGACCAGGGGGAATGAACACTGGTGCAACCCTTATGGAGGGGAATTTGGCAATATGTAACAAAACTACATGTGAGTTTCCATTTTGACATTCTGCTAAGATCTCCCCGTGAAGCTATATCCCCAATAAGACAAAAATACACAGCCACAAAGTTGTTCACTGCAGTGTTGTTTGTAACTGCAAAATATTATAAACCATCGATAAGCCTATAAGAGACTCAATATACTACAGAACATTAACACAATGAAGTCAGTCTTCATGGCTGTTTTAAGAAAAAAACAAGAGGAAGGGAAGATACCTAAGAACTGATGTGGAGTGATTTCCAGAGTGTACTGGTAAGTGAGAAAAGCATGCGCAAGAGTATCCTTAGTGTGGATACCCTCTGTGTAAGAAAGGAGGGGAAATGAATCCAGAGAGGATGAGCCAGAGACTAAGGAGACTGGTTCACTATTGGGGTGAGGGTGGGGGTGGGGAGGATGGCATGCATGAATAGGGTGGGGGAGATGGCACTTTTCTGAGTATGGCTTTGTACAGCTTTGGTTTTGGGAACCATGTTAACACTTCACAGGCAAAGAACAGAAAGGAAAATCAAAGATGGGGTTGGGGGAAGGTCCTGATTTGCTCAAATGGCAAAATTAAAGAGAAATAAAACTAATAAAGAACTATCTCCACTGAACAGAAAAGCCTGAAAAGTAACAAAAGGAGTACAGGAATAAATACTGTAGCAGATCTTATGTCCCCAAAATGGTGCAATGCTCTCCTAAGAATTTGCTGCTCCCTCAGCAAAAGGTAGAATCGATGCCCCTCTGGGCTCTTTGACTACTTTGACTAATAGCACAGGAAGGAGGTGACATTACTTTACTTCCGAGATTAGTCATACTTTTACTGTCATAACAGGCAGTACAGTGTCCACCTGTCTTTTTCTCTAGGGACACTTGTGCTTAGAACCCAGCCATCACAATGAAGGAAGCCCAGGCCACAAGGAGAAGAACCAAGGCCCTCAGCCTGAACTCCCAGCCACCACCCAGCATCCACACGCAAGCTGTGTGGGCGCCATCTTGGAAGCAGGTCCTCCAGCCGCAGGTCCAGCCTCCCCACCTGACACTACGTGGAGCAGAAAGCAAGCTTTACTGCTAGGCCTGGTGAAATTATAAATTTGTGAGCAAAATAAATCATTGCTATTGTTTTAAGCTCCCCCATTTGGGGCTGTTTGTTACACGGCAATAGATAACTAACACACACACCTATACCTTATTCACAACCATCTCTACTCTCAGACCACCCGAGAGCCAGGACGTAGCCACATGTGCTTCAGGCCGGCCAAGTAGAGGTGGAAGCCCAGCACCAATGCTCCTGCACTTTCTTCAAAAGCCCCTCTTCCAAAGACAGCTCTCTCTGTTCACACAGTTCTGGTTCTCTGTGGTTTCCTAGCTCGGGCAGATTAGAATTAGTAAATTAAGGGGAAGGGTGGCAGACGAGGATAAGCACTCAGGGAAGGACAATTAGAAGGACACACGTCAACACCAGCCAACGGACAACTGACAGAAAACGCTGCAGAGCCTGTGGTCTGGGATGGCTCAGACGGGGTGAAAGGCCTGAACTCGGTGGCCTCGCCAGACCACAGGCCTGGATTTCCATGTGTTGTACTGAGTCTTTAAATCAGCAAGGCAAGATGAAATCATCCCTGCCTGCTCTGCCTAAGGGGGCCAGGAAGTGCCATGTGGTTTTTAGAGATTTTTATCAGGCGCAGAAGATGAAAAAAGATCCTGGTGCCTAAAGGGGTAGCGCTAAAGTGCCTGGAAGAAAGGTTAGCGACAGCCGCACTAGGCCGGGGGCGGGCTGTGCCAGCAGGGCCTCCCACAAAAGCCAGAGATGACACGAGACGAGCACATGTGGACACACACTGAGGAAACGATGCTCTAAAACTCTGTTAAATTACAGAACTCTTTTTTAAAAAGCAAGCATTTACCTAGTAGATCATTTTCTTACATCACACAGTTCTCCTCCTGATCCTCCTGAGTCTGATGAGGGTCAAGACAGCTGACTGCCCAGGGAGAAAGGGAACCGGGGTGGGGCAGTGGGAGTCAGTGGTAAACAGGACGTTTCTAGAACAGTTATATATGATCCCACCCTAGCTTAGCAGGAAGCCTACTTCCCACTCTAGCTGGTAAATTAAGTCAGAGGTGCAGGCAGTGGGTCAGAGGCCAGCAAAGGTATATGGTCTTTTTTGGCCCTGACAGAGTAGGCTGGGGGAAGGTTCTGGGGTCTCTTCCACAGTGAAGAGGGTCAACAGAAGAAATAAAGGCTGAGGGCACAAAGAGGAAGGCCCAGATGCTTCCGGTTAACAGAAACACAGTCATCTGATCAGAGGTCAAACACTTTAGCAGCTGAACATGGCTTCGTCCTGCTCCACAGGTGGAGGCTGTGCCTCAGAACCTGGTCGAGCACAGTCTGAGAGGACCCACCAAGATGGCAGTCCTGGCAGCCAAAGGGCCTCGGAATCTCAGATCAGGTTTTGAGTGCTCCATCACTTAGTAACTGTGAAATTAACCTACTTAACTTCTGTGAGGTTGGGTCTCTCCACCTACAAAATGGAGAGTACTAGCTGGTTTGCAAGACTGTTCAAGGGATCAGAGTAATTCTATTAAAGGATCTAGCAGAATTTGGCAGATGGCAGCTTATATTAATCACAAATGCTCTCGAGTCAATGTCCAGCTTGTTATACTAATACTGTGCAAATAATGCTGATGGTAAACCTTCAAAAGCCCTGGACACAGCTGAGGAGTCTGAGAAGTTGAGAATACAATGGTTATTGAAGAATTAAACCTCTGTTGCTAATGGTTTTGTTAATTTTCCTATTGATCAGCTGCTCAGATCAAACGCTAGGGGTAACCTCTGACTGCTCTGGTTCTCTCCATCCTGCATGGAATTCACCCGCAAACCTAGCCAGCTCCCTCCAAAAGTCTCCCAAAGGCAGCTGTGTCTCACCCCTGCTGTGACCCCTCAATCTCAGCCCCACTCTCGGCTGCCACCATCACCTTCCATCCACCCTCTTCCTCCTCTGCCCCTTCCCCATGAGAGTCACATATCTTTTTCAAACTCAAATCAGATCAACATTATGCCCAGCTCAAAACCCTCCCAGGGCCTCCCATGATCTGACTGATGAGGAGCTGACCTGAGGAGGCCCTGCCTTGTCCCTCGCTCACTGTCACCCACGCCAACCTCACGGCGGTTCCCTGAACATTGCAGCCACATCCCTGCTTTGGGGCCTCTGAACCTTCTGGTTCCCACACCTGCAACGCTGCCCCCACACAGATCACAGGGCTCGCTTCCTCACTCTGGCCAAGGCTCTGCCCAAGTGTCGCATCCTCAAAGGGGCCCTCCTCTTGAGAGCATTGTGATCATCAATCTAAAGTAGCCATTCTAGCTACTTCCCATTCTCCCTTGTTTGGCTTTATTGTAATCCTTATCGGCACCCGATGTTTGTTGCTGTCTCCCAGACTAGAGTTCAAGTTCCCTAAGAGCATGGCCCTCATCTGTCTGGTTCATCACTGTGTCCCCAGTGCCTGGAACAGGGCCTGGTACAGAAGAGGTGCTCAAAGGGCTAAAGTACGAAGACCTGAGTTTACACGTAGAACAGCCAGGCCAGGGCAGCCAGCTTTACCTTTTTCCCTGCGGTGGGGCTGCTCTCCGCGCTCTGCACAGGGCTCCTCTGGGGGCTCCGGTTTTCCTGGGGGACACACCTGGCCATGTACACGCTGTAGTCCAGAAGCATCTTTTGCCGCACGCCACCCACTAGCTCCTTCTGCTTCGGCTGGGCCACGAGCTCGTCCACGCTGCCTTTGCTGCTGCTGCGGCTGTGGGTCAGGTGCCCCGAGGGGCTGCTGTGTCTGCTGTGCGAGGGCAAAACCCCTGAGGCAAAGAAGAGATGGCTGTTAACACAGAGGAAGAGCGTAACAGCAAGGGAAACGGAACACAAAGCGTACTCCACTGGGTTCAGCTGAAAAGCGGCTAAAATGCTATCAATCACTGTTTAAAAAATATAAGACTATTTCTCACCCTGAAAGACACCTTCCATTGTAATGATAGATTATTTTTTTAGAAGAGTTTTTATTTTTCTTCGAGATGATTCAGAGTAATGGGAGCCATGATAAATATCTAGTAGGTACCTTTCTTTCTTCCTGGTAACCTCTTAGGGTCAAATGAAGGACTGACATACCTCCCAGGGGCACATGGAAAGGGGGCAGAAAGCTAATTGGAACTGCCATAAGCCTGTGGATGGACAAATACACCATCTTTCATTCATTCATTCATTCAACACATTTTTTTAATCAAGCACTTTCTCTGGGCCAACTCCACATTAAGAAAAAGATCAAGACATACACAATAACTGCCCTTGAACTCAGGCAAGGGCACAGTTTTCTGTAATAAGCACTGTAACTGAAGCACAACTGGGAAGCATAGGGAGAGTGCCTCTGCCCGAGAGAGCTGAGAGGCGCTTCCCCCAGCACTGACCTCCACAGGCAGTGACCTCTGGACTGCCCCTTGAAGAAATAGTGGGCAATCTTCCCGGCCCAGGTGGGGAAGAGCATGCCAGGTAGAGGGAACTGCATAGGCAAAAAGCAAAGATGGTGCAGAAAGCAAAGCCAGTGTCCTCCAGGCACTGTCTGGAGGACAGTGAGAGAGTCAGTGATGTTCCAAGCAAAGTACATGGGACAGAGGGACAGGAAATGAGCACAGGGGCCTGGTGATTGAGGCAAATGCAGCGAGTCAGGAGCCCAAGGATTCTGGCACTTGGATGGTGGTCTTGGGCATGGAGGCTATGCTGAAGGCCGGGAGCTTGAGAGCATGAGCTGCCTTTTCACCAGCCTTCTTATTATAACTAGGGTTCTCCTGCTGCTGCTTCTCTTGGAGGAACCTCAATATGTAAAAATAAATATACTCCTTAAGGAACCAGCAAAGACAAAAAAAAAAAACAAACTATAAATGTTTCCATCGATGGTTAAATGATTCGGTTCAGTGTACTGCAGTGAGCAGCCTAGAAGGCAAATGACCCCTGAACACACCTTCGGTGGCAGACAGTCATCAGTTCAGGGTGGGCTTCCTTCCTACCTGGGGCTCTCTCAATCTGCTCACAGGCCCTTTAAAAATACATAAGCACTTAGCATACATGTCATTACCTGCTTTACTTCCAGAGACACCAGATGGCTTCTTGGTTTCTGACTTCGGCTTAGATGCCAGAATAAATCTCCTAAACCACTCCTCTTTTTCTCGGCCAGTTCTCCCAAAGAGATAGAGTATCTGATCTCGATGGCCAGATCGAGTTCCCTCCTGAGGGTGGGGTGGCTTCTTAGGGTCCTCGCCTCCCAGCTCCCGCTCAGCTGGTGGCTTCTCTTCACAAGTTTCTTTGTCGGTCTGGGCCTTAGACATAAAGTCATCTTGTTGACCAAGCTCAATACAAATGGGGTACTTTTTATTCCAGATTCTTTTTCGAGCCAGACTTTTAGGCACCAGATAAACCTACGGAGAAAGGGAAATGATTTACATGCTAAATTAAGAACTGGCTATGATGAGCACTACTACCGTGGAGAGCACAGGCGCAGACGTCAGCGTCACTTTTGACTACAATGATGAACGTAGAAGAGTTACCATCTGTCCATAACACGACTAGAGAAACTGTAATTTTTTAGAATATTTATTTATCAGTTATTTGACTGCCAGGTCTTAGTTACAGCACATGGGATCTTTAGTTGTGGCATGTGAACCTTTGAAACTAAAATTTATAGAAATGACGTTTTCTTCAAAATAAGTCCAGGAAGGAGATGCTCAAGAACTTCTGCCAGTTACAAATATCTATGATTTCCAGGTAACAGTAGCACAATAACCATTTAGAGGATTATCATCAATTAAGTCTGGATATGAACTGAATTCGGAGAAGGCAATGGCACCCCACTCCAGTACTCTTGCTTGGAAAATCCCATGGACGGAGGAGCCTGGTAGGCTGCAGTCCATGGGGTCGCTAAGAGTCGGATACGACTGAGCGACTTCACTTTCACTTTTCACTTTCATGCATTGGAGAAGGCAATGGCACCCCACTCCAGTACTCTTGCCTGGAAAATCCCATGGACAGAGGAGCCTAGTAGACTGCAGTCCATGGGGTCGAGAAGAGTCGGACATGACTGAGCAACTTCACTTTCACTTTTCACTTTCATGCATTGGAGAAGGAAATGGCAACCCACTCCAGTGTTCTTGCCTGGAGAACCCCAGGGACGGGGGAGCCTGGTGGGCTGCCATCTACGGGGTCGCACAGAGTCGGACACGACTGAAGTGACTTAGCAGTAGCAGTAGCATGAACTGAATTTAATGACCCTAGGCCAAACTTAAGCTGAGGAGGGGAAAAAGAATTTATCAAACTAGATCTTGACAGGAAGCTCCAGTTAATCAACCTCAAGAATGAATTTATTAAAAAAAAAAAAAAAAACTTTTAAAAACTTCTGCAATTTTTGGGAAACTCAAAGATCATGCATGAGAGTTTTAAGAAGAACAGAAAACCTACAGCTTTTTGGAATAACAAATAATTTACATTTCTCAAGAACAGAAGTATGTCATACTTTTAACAAAATGTGGTTATTTTGCATATATATCCATAATTTCCAATTTATAGGGCCTCCATTAGTCTATTAGCCAGCACTGTAACGTGTGACTTTTTGTTTGACCAAAAAAATTAACTCTCAAAGTCAGAAGGGTGTATGATGCCTTGCTTCTCAAAGTGTGGTCGGTGGATTAGCAGCATAGATATGACCTGGGAGTCACAAAAACGCAGACTCTCAGGGCCCCCTCATAATTGCTGAATCAGATTCTGCAATTTAAAAGACACTCGGGTAATTCATACGCACATTAACGTCTGACAGGTACTGCTCTAAGTTAGACTAATACTTTAAAAACACACACAACCTTTTTAAGGGAAAAACATACAGTAAAGCATCCAAGATTCCAAATGCTTTTCATTCACCTAAGCTTCCAAAATTAGACAGGCTCACCTTGCTGTCCAAGAGGTCGTAGATTTTCTGGCTGATGTAGGTGACCTCTGGTTTTGTTTCATTGTAGCTTGCCCTTCTGGATATATTTTTATTGGGCTTTGAAAGTCTCAAGGTCCCACCCTCAAGTCGAACAAAGACTGAATGTGTCAAAGTCGCATGGTAAGTTTCTGGATCATAGTTGTAAATCTCATTCATCCATCCCTGATGGAGAAAATTTTCCATTAATAAAATGAGAATAAACAGACATCTGACTCAGTATGAAAACGATGGCCACTTCGGTATTCAGGACACCGAAGCCAAACTTGACAATGATGGAAGTACTAACTTATTTAACAAGAGACTGTTGAGACAAGCTGCTTAGCTTGAAGGATAATCAGTGCTGAGGAGTATTCTGATATGTTTCTGATAACTAAAAACCTGGATTCAGGCTGGAAAAGATAATGTCCATTTTCTTAAATAATTAAAGGCTTTTTTTGAAGCTGATAAGCAAATCAGGAAACTTAAATGTTGTTTTGATGTAAATGTAAGTCTCTCGCCCTGACCTCCTCTGGGGACGAGTGATCCCACACAATCTGTTCTTCTTAATTAACCCGACACATCCATTTCTCAGCCCGCCTGAAAACAATCTTTGAGATTTCACAGACGATATTAACTCATGTTACAGCACCATTCTCCAATTGTATCTCAGTGAAATCACATAGTAAAGCAGATGATCAAGAGTTAGGTATTAAATAGAACTTTCCTGGTGGCGCAGTGGATAAGAATCCGCCTGCCAATGTAGGGGATGCAGGTTCGATTCCTGGTCTGGGAAGATTCCACATGCCTAGCAGAACTAAGCCCATGCACCACCACAACTGAAGCTCTCACTCTAGAGCCTGTGCTCCGCAACAAGAGAAGCCCCTACTCGCCACAGTTAAAGAAAGCCTGCATGCAGCAACGGAGACACAGTGCAACCAAAAATAAATAAATAAAATATAAAAATAAATAAATAAATTGCACTTATACATATGCTATTTCAAAAAAAGAAAGAGGCATTAAATAAATCAGATATGATCAACAATACACCAAAATTCAAAGATATATAGTAACTTTTGAAGTTGTGTTCCAGATTCCCCCTACCCATTAGTATGTTTAAAAATCCACATATGAATACAAAGAGCAAACATATATATACACGTGTGTGTGTGTGTGTGTGTGTGTGTGTGTGTGTGTGTGTGTGTGTGTAGGGGCTGTGCTGGGTCTTCACTGCGGTGCTTGGGCTTCTTGTGTTGCGCAGCATGGGCTCTAGAGTAAGGGCTCAGTAGTCAACAGTGCAAGGGTTTAGCTGTCTCGGGGCATGTGGGATCTTAGTTCCCTGACCAGGGATCAAACCCACATCCCCTGCAATGGAAGGCAGATTCTTAACCACTGGACGACCAAAGAAGTCCCAAGAGCAAACATATTGAACTGTACAGGCAATACACAACACCATTACACCATTATAAAATTGTCTAAAGCTGGTTTTAGCTGTAGTCAGTATTCATCATTTAACACTGCCAGCCCCACAGTACTTTTTCAGATGATATGGGTGCCCCAGATCTCTTTAAATGAAGTCCTTTAGGGAATTTTAATTACTATGTTCCCACTCTCCTCATTTCATAAATGTCTTTGAAATAAGCAGAAAAATGCTGAAGATCACTACACTGGAGCTGGGGTTGCCATTCAAGGAATAGCCATTACCATGGTGAGTATTTGAGTCTCACACTAAAATCTTGAATTGAGATCCTTGGCAAGTGAGGGATTCTCAAAATTCTGTTTTATTCTTTCATCCATTCATCAAAACATTCACTGAATCTACATGCCAAGCACTGTGTCAAGAGTTGATACACAGATTTTTAAAAGAACAAGATTCTTGACCCAAAGGTACTCCCAAAACAGTAGAGAGGAATCGGTCCTCATTTCACCATTCCACGATCCCACTAGAGTAACCATTAAAAAAAGTCCTCACAAAGAGTATCCTGAGCACGTGATTGGAAATAAAAACAGACAAATACACTTCTTTGTCATTGGGTGTGTGTGTATGAAATTTAAGAGCCAATTATATAGATTTATATACTTCAGATCTTTCGAATGAGCTAGAAATATTTCTCCATCCTCCCAAAGAGTCATTGCATCTATCTAAAAAATGTTGGATGAGCAAGCAGTGGCCATGGGAAGAGGGTGTAATCTAGGTGTTTGAAAAGAAAGGGCAATGATCAAAGCAATGATGCAAAAAAAGGGGGCAGGCGAAACAGCAGCACTGGAAGGTCTGAAGTGCAGTGGACGGTCAGAGCATCAGCTTGGGTGGGCTTATTTTGCTTAGGACAGAACTAAATGCAACTTTTGGTTCACAGTTTGTCTTTTTCTTCAGTCCATTCACTGATTTTTGAATGTTGAACAGCTTGCATTCTTGGGAAAATTATGTATGGATCATGATGTGCTGAAGTTGGATTATACCAGCTCACGAGAGCTGATTCCACACATCTTTGTCCAACTCCACGTTCAGGGACCTTATGTTGGTAACTTGCCAATTGGTTATGGTGGGAGATTTACACCATGGAAATCCATACAGAGGGCTTCCCCCACCAGCTGGGGAGCCAGTTTACCCGCACAACACAACTATTACGCTATTTATACATTGTTGAATTCAGTTTGCTGGTGCTTTGTTCATTTGTCCCAGTGCATGAGGGAAGGTTTTTCTTTTTTTTTTTTTTTGCAGTATCTTTTGGTATTATCTAGTCCATGGGGTCGCTAGGAGTCGGACACGACTGAGCGACTTCGCTTTCACTTTTCACTTTCATGCACTGGAGAAGGAAATGGCAACCCACTCCAGTGTTCTTGCCTGGGGAATCCCAGGGACGGGGGAGCCTGGTGGGCTGCTGTCTATGGGGTCACACAGAGTCGGACACAACTGAAGCGACTTAGCAGCAGCAGCCTCATAAAATGAGTTGAGAAGTGTTCCTTCTATTTTCTGGAAGAGTTTGTATAGAAATAACATTTCTTCCTTAAAGGTTTGGTAAATTTGCTATGGAAGCCATGTAGGTCTTAAGTTTTCTTTATAGAAAGGTTTTAAATATGAATTCAATTTCTTTAGTTACTGTTGGACTATGCAGGTTATCTATTTCTTCTTGAGTGAGCTTTGATACTTTATAAGGAAATCTGTCTATTTCATTAAGTTATCCAGCTTCTGGGCATAATGTTGTTTGTAGTATTTCTCTGTTATTCTTTTAATTACTATAGAGCCTGAAGTGATGCTCTCTCTTTCCGTCCTGATACAGATAATATTTCTTCCTTTCTAATATAATCATTTAATACTATTAACTTCTCTCTAAGCACTGTCAGCTCTAATTCTCGATTTGCTATATTTTCAATTTCATTCAGTTAAAAATATTTTCTACTTTCCCTTGTGACTATCTTTGGACCCATAGCTAATCACAAGTGTGTTGTTAATTTCCAAATATCTGGGAATTCCTCAGATATTTTTCTGTTATTGATTTCTAGTTTATTTCCATTAGAATCAGAGAATGTGCTTTGTGTAATTTCAGTTCTTTTAAGCTTGTTAACGTTTGTTTTATGGCCCAGAATATTTTCTATCTGGGGACTGGTTCATGGACACTATAAAAAATATGCTTTTTGCTATTGTTGGGCAGAGTTTTCTATAAATGTATTTATTTGTCTTTTTAAACACAAACCTTCTTCACTAAAGATATCCTAACATATGACCCATAGTTTTCTTTTTTATCCAATTTGGTTGTAGAAAATACTTTCTTACATATAACAGGTTTACTACACTTAAATTCCTAAAGGCAACTAGATTAATAGAAAAGTTGAAGCAGATCTGATTTTTCTGGGCTGCTTCAGAGCCATGCTCAAGACCAGGTTATGTTTATTTGCAATGTTACTAAAACCAAGAAGAATCCATGGAAGGAGGGAAGGATGGACTGGTGCTGAAGAAGGTCTAATGGTCAAGGAAGGACTATGAAACTGAAATGGCAACTTGCTATCGGTGTCATTTAGGAGCCATTTGGGCACGTGGTCCCCACCTGGGATTGCTTTTTCTTAAGTACTGAATTCATTACAATATTGCTTCTGTTTTAAGTTTTGTTTTTTTTGGCCATGAGGCATGAGGAATCTAAGCTCCCGGACCAGGGATCAAACCCGCACCCCCCCTGCACTGGAAGGCGAGTCTTAACCACTGGACTGCAGGGAAGTCCCTGATCATCATAATTTGATATGACAAACATTTTTGCAATAATATCTCCATATGAACAGAGAAGGAAATGGCAATCCACTCCAGTATTCTTGCCTTGAGAATCCTATGGACAGAGGAGTCCACAGGGTCACAGAGACTCAGACACAACTGAGTGACTAACACACACATGGCCATATAAAAGGCTTTTTATTAGTTTCCAGTCATGTAAGATTATACTAGACATATAAAAAAGCCAACAGCATGAACATGGTTCTGAAATTTTTAATAAAATTCCCAGCCTTATAGTTACCATCCAGTTACCAGACCAAAAGTATGAAAGGAAAAAAGACAAGCATTATATTGTGAAGTTATCTCAAATATAGGACAGTCTCTGAGAAAGAGTGTAAAGAATTTTCCCTTTTTGAAACTCCTAAGACTAGACAGGTTATTTATGAGTGAGAGAAATTTAAGAATAAAAGATTTGATTGTTTCTCTCCAATTGGGCTTCCCCGGTGGCTCAGCTGGTAAAGAATCTACCTGCAATGCGGGAGACCTGGGTTCGATCGCTGGGTTGGGAAGATCCCCTGGAGAAGATAAAGGCTACCCACTCCAGTATTCTGGCCTAGAGAATTCCATGGTGTTGCAAAGGGTTGGACACAACTGAGCGACGTTCACTTTCTCTCCAATTGCTTTCATTTCTTCTTTCCTAAGTCAGAAAATGTGGAATTATCCAGGGAAGCACTATCTAATGGAAATACAACATGAGCCATAAATGTGCATCATGCTATGCTATGCTATGCTAAGTCACTTCAGTCGTGTCCGACTCTGTGTGACCCCATAGACGGCAGCCCCCTAGGCTCCACCGTCCCTGGGATTCTCCAGGCAAGAACACTGGAGTGGGTTGCCACTTCCCTCTCCAATGCAAGAAAATGAAAAGTGAAAGTGAAGTCGCTCAGTCGTGTCCGACTCTTAGCAATGGAAACATGTAATTTTAAAGTGGCTAGTAGACATACCAAAGAGAAAAAAGCAGGGGAAATTAATTTTAACAATGTATTTTATTAACCTAACATAACCAATTATCATTTCTTTTTAAAATATTTATTTATTTGGTCTCAGTTTCATCACATGGTATCTTCCTTGCATCATGTGAAATCCCTAACCAGGGATCGAACTGGGGCTCCTGGCATTGGGAGTGTGGAGTCTTAGCCACTGGATCATCATGGAAGCCCCCAAATGATCATTCCAACATGTAATAAATATTAAAAATTATTAAAAAAGGCTTTTGTTTGTACTAACAGAACTCTGTAGTAAACACGGTACTAAACAGTCTTTGTTTTGTACTAAGTCTTCAAAATCCAGTGTGTGTTTTACACTTCGAGAACATCTCGGTTCAGAAGAGCTACAGTTCAGTGTCAGTGGCCACACATGGCTGGGGGCCACTCTATTAGACAGCCAGGCCCAATTCTGGCGTTCCAGCTTTTTAAACCTAGGTGCTGGGCTCAACCAGAATGGTCAAAACCCTCCTCTTACAGATACTTCCATCCATGCAGGTTTATGCTGTGTGTTATTATTAAATGAGAAGATACTCTAAGTCATCTCCAGATGAACCATGCTATTTTAGAAACTCAAAACCCCTTTAAAAAGCTAACATCAAATACTTAAAGCTCAGGAATAAGAACAAAAGTAATCTAGCTAACAGGCTAAAACTGTTTAAAAGCTCATGAAGTTCTATAAGCGCATTAAAAGATACTCAACTTGTGAACAAACTTACACAACATTTTTAGCTTATTCCTTTGATTTTTAGTAGAAAAGACAAGACATAGGCATGCTCATAGGCTTGCTCAGGCGAAGAACCATCACTCTGCACTACCCTAACAAACAGCTGCTCAGTTTTTGTTCCTTGCCGAGTTCTTATATTTGGTTAACGAGAACAACCGTTTGTTTCCAGGTGCTTCAGGGACTGGTTTTAGCCACAAAGCCAGGCTCGAGATGCAGCCGCTTGAGCCACCACTTGAGCCCTCTACAGAGTTCCCCTGGGCCACTGCCTGTGTCCGCCCATGTGGCCACAGCTCTGAGGGGAGACGTGGCTGTCCTTTGCTGATGGCTCTGACAGGGACAGACCACCCTCCGCCACCCGCCAAGCTGCAGGAACACTGGAACAGGCTGATTCTGAGGAATGTGGGGCAGTTTCAAGTCCCCAAAACCACAGGACCCTGCCCGCCCCACTAGAAGGGATGGCAGGGAGATGCAGGCGGAGGCCCATGGAGAGAGTCCAGGAGACGCTTACCCAAAGCGGAGGGGCTGCCAATTCCCCTTCCAGTTAGGACTGGGGCGGGCTTGACCCTCCTTCTCCCAACCCCCATCCTTTCACAATCACCCGAGGCTGTGCTCCAAGTACAAAGGCATCTGTGGTTTCTCCTCCTCTTTTATCTTCATATTTCCTCCTTCTGGCACTACCCATTCTCTTCTTTGTATTAAAAATATATCGGAGGTTAAGGTCCACAGCTGCCAAAACCGAATAAATACAACCCACAAATCAGGATTTGAACTGCTTGTCTGCTGCAACAATCGTTTGTTAGCTTCAGTGAGTCTGGGTCCTTGATTTTACTTGATGACATGAAAGCTGCTGGTCCAAACACAGGCATGGAAAGCAACTCACTCCATCAGCAGAACCACTAAGAGCGTGACACAGTTAGGTTCTGATCCTGGCTCGACCACTGACTGCCTGGCTGGAGGACACTTAACCTCAGACCCTCGGCTTCTCACCTATAAAAGGGTCTGGCATGTCTCCCCAGCTTCATGCCTCCCTTGTCCCCACCTCCCACTAGGCTCATGCCAGAATGACTTTCTCCACACTAACAGTACTTAATTTTTTTTAAAAATATATATTTTTAAAATATTTATTTATTTAGCTGTGCCAGGTCATAGTTGTGGCATTGGAAATCTAGAGTTGGGTATGTGGGATCTAGTTCTCCGACCAGGAATTGAACTCAGGCCCCCTGCATTAGGAGCTTGGAGTCTGAGCCAATGGATCACCAGCCAAGTCCCAACAGTACTTTACTGACGTTCAGTCTGCATGTAGAAAAGGAACAGATCATATGCATGTGATGTTTAAAAGGCTAATATTAGTATTCGTTATAAAAGCTTGCATTTCAGTTCACATTATGATCCTGGCCTTCCCATGAATTATCTCCTTCTGCCAATTCCCTCAGAATTTGTAGGTAAGGAAAGTGGTGAGGCAGGTTAAGTGATTTGCTTAGACAGTGGGGTTTTTTGTTGTTTTTTTTTAAAGTGGTCTGTGGAGCCGCAGATCTGGGACTTAAACCAAGTCTGTCTGCCTTTGAGGTCTGGGCTCCTACCCCATCTCCATGGCACAATACCACCTTCAGCCGGGCTAACATCTGCCCAACCCCTGGGTCACGGAAAAGATATCACATTTCCCAGGGAGCTTCCTGGATTTCCTAAACCCTGTTCTTTGTTACCTTTATCCTTCATTCACTAACTGCCTGGTTTACTTAACTGAAGATGCCACAAGACAACCACAGTTGTTAACAAACGTTTGTTGACTGACTACATAAATGCAGCCTAATTCAGAGGGTGGCTATGAGTACTGAATAAAATCTGTAAAGCACAAGTAAGCAGGACAGGTTGGTGTGCCCATCACAGCCTGTAGGCACAGTTGTGGCTGCTCAGGTGGAGAGAAGCAAAGGAATGAGCTGAGATCCTACTAAGCGCAGGGGCTGCAGGGTTTACTTTGAAGTAGAAGACTTGGTCACTGTTCCCAAAGAGGAGAATCAAACCATAATTGCATCAAAGAGCACAGAATAAGAGAAGAAGCAACTCAGAAAGATACCAAAGAGTGAACACTGTTAATGCTTTCCAGCCTGGAAACTGAATTAGCCACTTCCCTGGTGGCTCTTATGGTAAAGATTCTGCCTGCACCACAGAAGACCTGGGTTTGATCCCTGGGTTGGGAAGATCCCTTGGAGAAGGGAATGACAACCCACTCCAGTACTCTTGTGTGGAGAATTCCATGGACAGAGGAGCCTGGAGGGCTACAGTCCATGGGGTTGCAAAGAGTCGGACACGACTGAGCAACTAACACTTTCTAATACTTTTCAGAGAAAGCAGTGTTGTGACTGGAGCCTAGATGTCCCCACTCCCATGGAGGGCTCTCTGGAACATCACAAGCTTTGATAGGAAACCCTGAGAGAATCACAAGAGCTGCTGCTTGATCCACATTGTCAGGCACCCAGGATGCAGACTGGCCATTGGGAGGCTCAGGTCAACAGGTGGCCAGGCACTACCGCTCTCCAAGCTCCCTGTTTTGCCCCTGAATGCACTCCTACTAACTTGAATCCAGGCTGCCCATGCAGAGAGCAATTACCCAGGACAAACTCTGACTGCTTCTTTTGTGTGTGTGGCTGCATCGAGTGGCATGTAGGATCTTAGTTACCTGACCAGGGATTAAACCTACACCCCCTTATAGTGGAAGCTCAGAGTCTTAACCACTGGACCATCAGAGAAGTCCCAAAATACAAGATTTTTTTCTTTTTTTAATTTTAATTTTTTTGGCCTCACCATGTGGCATGTGGGATCTTAGTTCCCCAACCAGGGATCGAACCTGCACCCCCCTGTAATGGAAGTATGGAGTCTTAACCACTGCACCACCAGAAGTCCCGTGACTGCCTTCTGATACCAGCAATCAGCTAACTTTTTCCTGGGGCCTGACCTACTCCCTGGATGAAGCTATACATAGAATTTCCAGACCAAAGCTGCCAAAAATCCAATCTTGTGAGCAGCACAGCAGTTCCAGGGCCTTCATCTTGTTCCCCATATAGTGACCAACTGTCTGCTACTCAGCTGTTCTAAAGTTCTGAACCCTGAATTGCTTACCAAGTAAGATTTTTCTCCAACTTTGTTTTGTTATGGGACACAGGGGTGGGAATAAAGGGAAACAGATACAGTTACTAACTCATTCCATTTCAACAGCTCAACTAAAGAACTTCTCACTGGAGAAGGAAATGGCAACCCACTCCAGTGTTCTTGCCTAGAGAATCCTGTGGACAGCGGAGCCTGGTGGGCTGCTGTCTGTGGGGTCACACAGAGTCGGACATGACTGAAGCGACTTAGCATGCATGCATGCAAAGAACTCAGAGACACTCCCAACCCACACTAGAGAGTCTTAGACAAGCCTTATTTCTTTCTGACGCTGGAACTGTCAGCATGGAGACACAGGGCCGGCCGCTGAGGGGGACAATGACTACAGTCAGCCGGTCTGCAGCTGTGTGGCCCACAGTCTGGTCCTGTGATCCCAGCTGTAAAAGGTCAGGGGTTTCTCTTCAATTCTCTGCTGCATTTAGAAGCCGTGAGTGGCTGAAAGTACAAACCACAATCTATAAAGGGGTTCATTTAATACTTGAGAAGATTAAAAGCTACAATTAACCTTTTGCAAAATAATAAACTCTGGAAGAACTACTACTGTGCTCACTTTCAGTTACAGTGCCGATCAGGAGGTCAAGGCCAGTGCTCTCTTCGTCAGCTTGACGTTGAGCTGACCAGAGAAACTCGACAGCCCTTTGGCCTGAAGAAGCAATGGGGATTTCTGTCTTCAGTGTGTGAAGTGCCTGGGCCAACATCCCGCTGTCACACAGCTGTGCTGGCCACAAGGCTGCCTGCCCCTGCATCATTCCTTCATCTGGTCTTTCAGAGAAGGAGCAAACCCTAAACATAAGAACAGAGCCAGGACCAGAGGTCCCTGCCTCTGAAATCATCTCCGAAGCACACAAAAATGTGGTTATTTTTCTTTTGTCCCCCAGACTAAAACATAAGCAGGGTTTTCACTTTGCCAGGCTCCAACCCTTTTTGATGTATTAATGGTTTAGAACCAGAGTCATCAGTTAAAACATAATATCACAGATCATGGACTTAGAGAATATGGCAGGAACAGTCTGCTAAACTTTAGATGCTAATCTGATTTTACCCACGAAAGACACATAGACCTACTACGGACACAGAACTCACACTATGAATGACAGGCTCAAGCCAAAAAACATTCAAAATAAATGCTGCTTCAAGACACTATCTTAAAAAAAATTAAAAGTCCATTAAGGGACGAAAGCACCAGCATCAATACTATCCACATCCTCTGACTGCTGGCTTCAAGGTCACCTTCACGGGAGTATCACCAGACGCACTGGAGTCAGGGTTAAAGCCACAGTCTCAGCCTGGGAGAATGGCTGTCATCCTAGTTTTTCCTGTCTTTTGGGGCAGCTTGCAAAATCAGGTATCTGCATTGGCAGACAGTGATTCAGGTAGGAAATAACAATCATGTACATTAGAAAAATAACACTGAATATCAGATGAACCAATGAAATAATCAAGGTCTGATTTATGTCAATACACAGTAAACATTAAATCATATTAACAAGTGTTGAAATTATAAAACAGATTAGCAAGCAAATAAATTAGTAAATCAGCTTTAGCTCACACATCCTATCAGTTAAATTTTTTTGAGAATACTCACAATATATACATTTACTTGTAAACTATCAATACATACATGTTCTAATACAGCGTTTATAAAATACAGCTTTTATAAAAATTAAAAACAGTAATAAAGAGCAAAAAATGAAATATTTAATAATTAGCCTTTTCACTAACTTAGTTATTACTTTCTAACAGCTTTTTACTATCTTCAGCTGACACATCAAGGCTCAATATATATACTTTATAGGGTGAGGCTCACTGTTAATGGATGTAAATCCATATTTCAAACAGTCTTCTTGATAATTTCCAAGGATACTGACCAAAGGTCAACAAATGGGCAGGCTCTAGATTTCTGAATTTTCAGGTGGAACAAGAGAAGCCCAGGTTGAGGGAAGCGATTCACCCTCAGTAACTTAGGAAAGGAACGTTTTTGGGTGAGGAACACCCTATCTACTTCTGTCTGTTCTTGAGGCTTGCCTGGGAAGGGACTGTGAGAGAAGGTGCTGGCACTGGTCGTTTCTATGTCTTGTCCTCTTCTCTGTTGATAATATCTCCAGACTCCAGTTCTCACAGAGATGAAATCAAGCTTTTTATCACCCTTCTAGCACCTTCCCTGGAGAAGGGAATGGCACCCCACTCCAGTACTCTTGCCTGGAAAATCCCATGGATGGAGGAGCCTGGTGGGCTGCAGTCCGTGGGGTTGCTAAGAGTCGGACACGACTGAGCGACTTCACTTTCACTTTTCACTTCCATGCATTGGAGAAGGAAATGGCAACCCACTCTAGTGTTCTTGCCTGGAGAGTCCCAGGGAAAGGGGAGCCTGGTGGGCTGCCGCCTATGGGGTCGCACAGAGTCGGACACAACTGAAGTAACTTAGCAGCAGTAGCACGTTAAATATAAGCAAAGCTTATTTACTTTCTTACAGATAAAGAATAAAAATACATATGCAAATAGAAACTGCAATATTTTCTTCTTGGATTGTGTCTTCAGCAACCTATTTTGGAGACTACTGAATGGAGAGACAGAATGAAACAGAGTTCACAAGAGCCGCTGGGGCACCAAGAAGCCAGCATGCTCATACTCGGGGGCTATCTTGCCTATAATCTCTTGTCTTTGGGGGAATGGCGAAAAGCTAGTTCTTAAAGGCTAATTATTGTACAGTAAGAACAATCTTCGATGGGTTTTGTATCTTCCTTTACATGACACATAAAATTTGGATGTGAAAAAGTATCTAGCATTGACATTTTTTCACGGTTAATGTCTTACTCTTCTAAAAAAAAAAAACAAAAAACGTGATTTGAGAAACCTCAGACTCATAATGCCCACGCCTCTCTCCTCCTTCCTAGATGACACCTGGAACAAAACCACAAAGGATGGTCCTCCAGTACCGAGCAGGAATTCAGGATGCATTTTCCCAAGGAAGTAATGCTACAAGCTGTAGTTACATGTAGGTGGACCAGAATTATGGGTTAGCCATGCCATAAGTTCACAGGTGAAAAGGAAAACTGGCAGAATGTTGATAATTATTGAAGCTGAGTGTTGGATTCAGGGGGATCCATTATACTTTTCTCTCTACTTTTGAGTATACTTGAAATTTCCTACAATAAAACATTAAGATGAAAAAAAAATCATTCCAGGGTAGCCTGACATCCTTGCCACTGTTCCTACGCAATCAAGAGGCATTTTCCACACAGCTGCTTCTCCAGCCAACTCAAAACATGGGGTAAGTGAGACAGTCTGCACTGAGACACCTCACCTGACACACTCTCCTAGCAACAAGGGCACTGGGAAATAGCTGTGATTATAAAAGCCAGACAGAAAATTTAAGTGACATATTTCAGGGGCAGGGTATTTTCAGTTAGGTACAATGTGGAAAAAAAAAATTTTTTTTTTTTTTAATTTCCTGTACTCATTGTACTGAGAATTCTAAGAGACCAACCAAGAGCAACCTTTTCTGGCTGTATGCAACAAGTCTCTTTTGGCTGAATGTAATGAAGCTGTTTTTGCCGTAAGGTTTGCTCACTCTAATTTCTTAAAAGAAAGAATTGCATGAAATTGAGATTAAAGTTACAAGTTAGAATTTCTTCTCAAAATTGATAATGTTCTCCCTACAAAAGTATTCTTTTATATGTCAAAATCACAGCCTGTATTTAGGGAACGCAATTATAAAAACCTATCCCTCTTATTAGAATTGATGCTTTTGAACTGTGGTGTTGGAGAAGACTGCAAGGAGATCAAACCAGTCAATCCTAAAGGAAATCAATGCTAAATATTCATTGGAAGGACTGATGTTGAAGCTGAAGCTCCAATACCTTGGCCACCTGATGAGAAGAGCCAACTCATTGGAAAAGACCCCGATGCTGGGAAAGATTGAAGGCAAAAGGAGAAGGGGGCAACAGAGGATGAGATGGTTGGATGGCATCACTGACTCAACCGAAATGCGTTTGAGCAGACTCTGGGAGACAGAGAGAGATGCCTGGTGTGCTGCAGTCCATAGGGTTGCAAAGAGCCAGACACAACTTAGCGACTGAACAACAACGTACCTCTTATTAAATATCTAAATGTGACAATACATAAATGTGACATGACCCAAGGAGAAAAGGTTCTCCAAAATTCATGTGTGAGTTTGGCAACGGTGTAAATGTAGTATTAGTCAACCTATAGGCCATATCTTTCTAAAACAGGTCATCACTATGGAAACCAACACCCTACTGCTGGGTTCTGCAGGTGGTTTATAAGTCTGAGGTAAAGGCTTTGCTCATGAACATAATTTACAATTACATGAGTCATACACTCAGATATAAACACAGAGCCTTTCAAAATCTTTAGGAAGCATCTCATTATGGACATGTGGAAACTCTGTGTGCAAGAATGTCACCGAATATAATCGTGACTAAGCATCCAAGGGTTCTAAGACCCCCGCAGACAATGAAATCCATAGATACTCAAGTCCCCTTATATAAATAGTGTGGTATTTGCATGTAACCTATGCACATCCTCCTCATAAACTTTTTAAAAACTTAATCAATTAATTTGGCTGAGCTGGGTCTTAGTTGCGGCATGCAGGATTTTCTTTTTTTAGTTGCAGTATGTGGGATTTAGATCCCTAATCAGGGATCAAACCCAGGCCCCCTGCCTTGGCAGCATGGAGTCTTAGCCACTGGATCATCTTACCTAAAACAGTGTTAACGCTATGTCAATAGTTGGAAATACAATGTAAATAGTTGCTGGCATGTGGGTTGCCCACATGCAGCAAATTCAAGCTTTGCTTTTTGAAACTTTCTGGAATTGTATCCAGGTAGTTTTGATCCACAGTTGGTAGAGTATGCAGACGGGGAACCTGAGGCTATGGAGTCTGACTCTACACTTCTGGTCATGAGACAAGTACAATCTTGGAGAAGAAAGAGTATCCAACGTGCTTAAGAACACTCAGCTAGGCAAACATCCCAAGTGTGAATATGAGATGCCTCATTCTCTTGTTCTTTCCCAGGGCCCCTAGTTCAGGTATCTAGCTAGTCACACAAAGTAAAACTGGAAGGTTACTGCCTAGAGGTGTCGCCCACAATGATGCCCTTGGACTCAGTGGCATGCACAAGGCCCCACCTGGAGCTAATTTACCCAGACCTCCATGCTTCTAAGTCCCATTAGCTTCTCCTAACACTGGGTCTTCCCCTGGCTTCCAAGTGTTCACACGTCACTTTGTTTTACGTGGCTGTGCCGGGTCTTGGCTGCAGGTGGCATCTTCAGCTGCGGCATGCAAGATCTTTTAGCTGCAGCGTGTGAACTCTTAGTTGCAGTATGTGGGACCTAGTTACCTGGCCAGGAATTGAACCCAAGCCCCCTGCATTGGGAGCGTGGACTCCTAGCCATTGGACCAACAGGGAAGTCCCCCACGTGTCACTTTATTAGGAATGCAGGTAGCAACTTTCTCCTCCTACTTTCTGCTTCGTATCAGCTATGAATTCCCATCATTAAGAACCAGCAGGCCTTGGAGAAGGTTCTGAGAATTATCCTGTGTACGTGGTGACAGCTCTTTCGCCACTGCTCCTGTTCCAAATAGCAAAGCTGCTGACTGGCGGGGCTTGGGGTGGGTGGTGGCAGAGTATCATGAGGTCTAACCCCACAACGGTCTCTGAGAACAGCTACAGCTTGGTTGCAAAGTAGTCTTTTTGGCTCACCATCCCACACACTCATCACTGCTGCAGTGTCATTTTTAAATACAAATGCCTGCAGTGTGGCTGGAATAATAAAACCACCTGGATAAGTACAGGAAAGCTTTACTTTTATTCTCCTTTTCCTTGTCATGTGAAGGCACATCAAAGAAAAACTGCACTGTTCCTTGAATTGTTTATGACACCAATAAAGGAACCAGGCTCTCAGTCCAGGCTGCAAGGACTTCCCAGGCCCATCGATGAGAACTTCTATGGTTCAGAGGTTTCAAACCACACTGGCTCCTAAAACAGTCCGGAGCACCAAGCTTCCTGCCTGACATATTTGGGAGCTTCCAGATGAAGGGCAGGCAGTCTGCAGATCAAGGGGCTGGGCCTCTGTACTAGCACATTCTACCACAGAATGACGCTTTATAGTCTCCTGTCTTACCGAATGCTTAAAAAATATTCCCTACCTGCCCTCAAGAATTGCATTATGTCCTTTATAAAAACTAAATAGCATCAGATGCACAGGAAATAAACCCACTGATGAATCCCCTAAATCAAGCCATTTTTCAAAAAGTGACTCTTTCAACTCCCACTAGAAACAGGTTCACAGAACTGCTTTATAAAGAAACCAAGGCCCGTCTTCTGCACCACTTTAAAAGCCATAAATCTGGAGGCGGAATGGAAATTGCAAACACGCCACCATCCCCATCTCTCCAACGCTCTACTTGGCATGCATTCCTCATTCCTTACTCCCTTTGCACTCACTGTATGAGCACTGGTAAGAGGAAAGCAGACTTGCTGCCAGGCGATTTCTAAGCAGCAAACATCAAGTTTCAAACCCTGTCAAAGATGGACCATCCTGGCCTTTCCACTGCTGTGGAAAAAGAAAAAACTCTCCGTAAGCTGTACTTTTAATTGTAATTATTTTTTATCTTCTTGAAAGATCACTCTTATCAAATCTCTTTAAAAAAATTTATTTGGCTGTGCTGGGTCTTAGTTGCCACATGTGGGAATGTAGGATCTAGCTCCCTGACCAGGGATCGAACCTGGGTCCCCTGCACTGGGAGCATGGAGTCTTAGCCACTGGACCATCAGGTAAGTCCCTCAAATCTTTTTATTTTTAACTGGAGGATAATTGCTTTACAATATGGTGCTGCTTTCTGCCATATATCAACATGAATCAGCCCCCTCAAAGCTTGACTAAACGTTTTTCCCCAAAAATGCAAGTGTCAGGGATTTTTTTTAAAAAGTGACTTCTTAGGGAGATGACAGGGTCAATATTAACTTACTGCCCACATTTTCAGATTAAAACCTCATTCACTCATCCATCTATCCATCCATCCATCACTTAACACGTGCCTAGTACATGTCAGGGGCTAAGGACACAGTGATGAACAAGATGGCCATGGCCTGTGCGTTCATGAAGCTTATGGTGTCCTGGGAAAGACAAACAGTAAACAGCAACTCTAGCTCTGATAAGTTCTGTGAAAGTGAGGTAGAGAAGGCTAGCCGTGCCTTCAAAATGTAGGCATCTCTTTCCATAGTGGGAAGGGGCTTCCCTGGTGGCTCAGAATGTAAAGAATCTGCACTACAAGAGACCCAGGTTCCATTCCTGGATTGAGAAGATCCCCTGAAGAAAGAAATGGCAACCAACTCCAGTATTCTTGCCTGGAGAATTCCATGAACAGAGAAGCCTGGTGGGCTACAGTCCATATAGTCCACAGGGTCACAATGAGCTGGACATGACTCAACGACTAACACTTTCACCCTTTCCATAGTGTAGAGCCACTGCAGAGAAGAAGCTGCCCCACCGAGTCCTAGATTTCCCAGGGCCTCTAGCGTTGTAGAGGGCCTGTGGGACTAGCTCACCCCAGTGGAACATGAATGGAAGTGATGTGTGTCACTTCTGGGTCCAGGAATTTAAGGAGGTACACCTTCTCTTTGCTTTCTCTTTCCCCTTCTGCCAGCTGGATGCAAGGAACTCTAATAACTTAGGGCAGGGGTCAGCAACCTGGGCCCAAGGCCTGTTTCTATGAAGTTTTACTGGAACAAAGCCACACTCATTCATTCACATATGGCCTACAGCTCCTTTTCTGCTACAACGAGGAGCTAAGTGGATTGCAACAGAAACAGAGCCGTAAGTCTAACATATTTACTCTGTGTATGTGTGCACTCAGGCATGTCCAACTCTTTGCAACCCCATGGACTGCAGCCTCCCAGGCTCCTCTGTCAATGGGATTTTCCAGGCAAGAATACTGGAGTGGGTTACCATTTCCTCCTCCAGGGGATCTTCCCGACCTAGGGATCGAACCCGCATCTTTTACATCTATCTACTTGATTGGCAGGTGGATTTTTAACCACTGTGCCACCTGGGGTTGGGGTAAATATCTACTACCTAGCTCTTTAAGAAGTTTGCTGAGCCACAGGATGGAAGGAACTTGGGCTCCTAACCAACATGGGCCCCCATCCACCTACCGCCAGGAACACCTATACTGGACTGTTAAGAAGGCAAGGAACAGACTTCTAATTTGTTACAGCAAATGTTATCCTACCTCATACAGAAAGCACAATGTCCAATGAGAAAATGGAACAGAAGACAGATGCTCAAAGTTAGGCTCCATTATACTATCCTTTTCTTATCACAAGATTGTGTCCTAAATTTAATGTCAACACTGCTAAATGTTTTAAAGTGTCTTTTTTTTTTCGATTTGGCTGCGTCAGGTCTTAGCTGTGACACACAGGACATCCCCTCGTGCGGGATCTTTCACTGTGGCAAGCGGGTTTAGTTCCTCCTTGGCAGGTGGGACCTTAGTTCTCAGACCAGGGATTGAACCCTTGTCCTCTGCTTTGCAAGGTGGATTCTTAACCACTGGACCACCAGGGATGTCCCTAAAGCGTCATCTTTTTAAAATGCTCCCCCAGAGTGTAATTTCCTACTCAGTAAAACTAATCAAGCCCAAAGCACAGTTGCATTTGAAATCTTCAACTTGCAACACACATCCTAGCCTTCCAATTCTTGGTAGTGGCCCCTTTTAAAATAGAGAATGTATTTAGCCAGGTGTCTAAAAACAGCCCTGTGCACCAAACAAAAGACCTCAGGCTACAACGTACAATTTTCTTAAATTACAGGTGTCAGTCCATGACAGCACTGAAGTATTTGTTCTCTGCAAGGAAAATCCAAATATGTTTATCGCAGGGACCAAGGGTAAAACACCTTCCTTGAAAACAAAAATTCAGTCCTGCCTGGCTCCCCTGGGTGACTTTGGACGAGTAACTTACCCTCTCCGTGCGTCCACATCCTCATGAGCACGTTACCTAACTGGAGAGGGCGGTGGTGAGGATTAAATGAGATACTATACCCAGCATTCAGCCAGGCCCCTGTCGGTGCTCAGCTTCGTAGTGCTGCCTTTACTGTTTCATTATCAGATCAAAGCAACCACACTGTGCCATAACTTTGGCATCTTCTGTGTAGTTAGTAAATTCTTGACTAATTAGTAGAAAACTTAGTAAATTGTAGTCTCAGCACTAAAGATCGACGGATTAAAATTAAAATCTTCCCAAGACAATTAAGAGCTCAAATCAGTTTAAACGGAATACTGCAGTCAGTCATTAGGCACTGGAAGCAGTGTAAGCAGCATTTTTCTTTGCTAAAGTTAGCACTAACTTACTTACAGGGCATGTAATTCAGGTAGACGCGGCACCACCCTTATTGAAAAAGCTTAGCAACCATGCATAATGATCACTTTTGCTCCACTTCTTACATGAATGCTACACTTAAGTGTGTCACAGCCTCAAGACTGAGCACCAGCTTCTCTTAAAAAAGAAACACTCTCTTAACCTATTGCCATGTGAAAGGGGGGAAAAAGGTTGAAGTGCAGAACGCAGGCATACCTCATCTTACTGCGCTTTGCTTTACTGAGCTTCACGGACGTTGTGTGTTTACAGATTGATGGTTTGTGGCAGCCCTGCACTGTCAGCTGATGGCTGACATTTTTTCAGTAATAACTTTTTTAAAAATATATATTTTATGGAAGTACAGTAGATTTACAAAGTTGGGGAGCAATGAAGTATTTTTATTTATTCGGCTGCACAGGGTCTTAGTCACATGGGATCTTCAATCTTCATGGCACCACGGGGGATCTTTAGTTCCGGCACCATATATCTTTTTTGTTGTTGTGCCAACTCTTAGCTACGGCATGAAGGATCTAGTTCCCTGAGCAGGGATCAAACCCGGGCCTCCTGCACTGGGAACGTGGGAGTCTGCCACTGGGCCACCAGGGAAGTCTCCTGAAGTATTTTTAAATTAACGTGCATACATTGTTTTTTTAGGCAGAATGCTATTGCACACTTTACAGACGACAGTATAGTGTAAACGGAACTTTTACATGCACTGGGAAACTGAAAATTTGTCTGACTCCTTTAATGCAGTATTTTGTTTTATTGTGGTAGTCTAGAACTCAACCCATAATATATCTGAGATGTCTGTATATGATCCCATTGAACCAAAACAAAAAGAGTTCATGTGTGATAGATGTACTCATATTTGTAGAAATGTAGGAAAAAACAAGGATATACACCAAATATGTATATGTATATATTATATATTGTATTAACTATAATTCCCTCCTACTACTGTGATAAAGAATAATTTTTTCCTTAGAGTTTTCTGTGTTTCTTTAAACATTGATCGTGCATTTTTTTAAATAAGGGGAAAAGGTTATTAAATTAAAAAATAAAGCAGAACAAACAGTATTTTGCACTCAGAGTTCTTCCCCTTGTTTTGTGGGGTTTTTGTTTTGCAGTAAATAGAGATCATGGTGCCCTTTTTTGGAGCACTCATTTAAACAGAGAGGAGGAAAAACCTGTTAACAGAGAAACCAAACAAGCTTTGAATTATCAAAAAATCAGAAAATAACAAGTGTCAGCAAGGATGTGGAGAAACTGGAACCCTTGTGCACTACTGGTGAGAATGTAAAATGGTACAGCCACTGTAGAAAATAGTATGGCAGTTCCTCAAAAGATTAAAACTAGAATTACCATACGATCCAGCAATTTCACTTTTGGGTACACAAACCAAGGACTTGAAAGTAGGGTCTCAAACATCTCTTTGTACAACCACATTCATAGCAGCATTGCTCACAAGAGCAAAAACATAGAAACAACCCAAGTGTCCATCAACAGATGAAGAAATAAGCAAAATGTAGTTAGCATATACATACAATAGCAACCTTAAAAAAGAATAAAATTTTGCAATATGCTTCAACAGGGAAGAACCTTGTGGACATTATTCTAAGTGAAACAAGCCAGTGACAAAAAGACAAATACTGTGTAATTCCACTAATATGACATATTTAGAGTATTAAAAAAAAAAAAAACAAGGAAGTAGAATGGTGGTTACCAGGAGCTAGGCAATAGCCAGGAAAATAGGAGGTTATTGTTTAATGGGTTTAGAGTTTCCGTTTTAAAAGGTGAAAAGGATATGGAGGTGCATGGTGATGATGGTTGTACAACAATGTGACTGAATATTAAACATAATACTGCTGACCTGTACACTTAAAAATGGTTAAGATGGTAGATTTTGTTAGGAGTATTTTACTAAAATTTAAAAATACATATATAAAAAAAAAGTATATGTGCTTAACTTATGACCTATATAAGCTACAGTTATGCTTTCAATTGTGTATATTATGAAACATATAGAAGCACCAGAAACTTTTAAAATACGTGGAAATAAATACAAATGGAAGCTCTAATATTTTCTTTCCAATGAATTGCCTCAGGCACTCCTCGGGAGGTCCAAACCCTAAAATCTGACAGGCACAGAAAGGTAATGCCTCCTTCTCAAGCCCAAGCCCCACTGTGCACACAGCAGCGTGTAACAGCCCAACCCTGACATTAAAATCCGTCTTCTCTTCCTCCTTCCCTTCTCTTGTATTCCAGGAGTCTTTAACCCTGCTCCAGGGTCTCAAAAAAAATTTTATTTATTTATTTATTTATCTGGCTGTGCCAAGTCTTCACTGTAATATACAAGATGTAATTCCCCAACCAGGAATCGAACCCAAGCACCCTGCATTGGGAGCATAGAGTCTTAACCACTGGACCACCAGGGAAGCACTACCCTCAAGAATATTTAACCGTAACAGACTCAGCTACCATGAATCCTCAATAGGCAGCCAATGCCTGGCAAATTCAGAGAGAGATCGGAATGGAAACGAATGGAAATGCTCCAGAGCTATGGAGATCCTTGTGAAGCTACCTGGTGAACTGGCAAAACAGGAGCTAGAATGAGGTTTACCAAACAAGTCTTGGGTGCCTGGAGATCCCAAAGTCTTAGAAACACTGCTTGAGCAAACACTTGTGGAGACAGTGAACTAAAAGGATACAGTCAGATCTACAATGAGGCTGGATGCCAGCCAGCAGCTGCAGAGAGGCTTACCTTCAGGATCTCAGGTTCTTTGATATCCAGAGATCTTGGGTTCCAGTGTTGTAGATGTTTATGTAATCTGTGATGTTTATGAGCACTTGGTGGTGTAAAAAACCAAATCAGGCAGACTGCAGTCATGAATCCAAGGCCAACGCCCAGAAAGAGTCCGCTCACGTAATGCGGGAGGGGGAGGATGAGGTACGCATAGACGCACAGGACAAAGCAGCCCAGCGTCTTGACGGGTAATTCCAGCTGCTGCGCGGCCGAGTCCACCTCGTGGTCACTGTCCAGAGCTGGGCCATCGTCCGCTAGCCCCTCTGGCTTGAGAGGGCCTTCTGGGAGTTTCTCAGCTTTACTCTCCCCCTCCGGTTCCAGGTCAAAGTCCTCGGTGTACAGTTCGCAAAACTCTTCGTCTTCTTTGCTCGCTAAGGCAGACAAAGAGCATTTCTCAAGAACCAGGGAGCTGGTCTTCGGGCCTCCCTCCTTCAGCCCGCTCCCCTGGGAGCTCCTCGGTTCCGCCTCTCTCGCGGGCTCCTCGGAGGACTGTGGCTGGTCGCTCCTGGGGACGCCGGGGTCACTCCCCATGCCCTCCCCCTCGGAGTCACACTCCTCCTCCTTGATGCTGTAGTTGTTATTGCTTTCCAAGTGACCGTTCAGGCTGGACAGATTGGAGAGCTCGGAAGCACTTGAAGATAAGGCTTTGGGCCTGTGGCTGCCACTTTCTTCCCCTATAATCTTACTGAAAAGCTGAAAAGGGTCATAGATGACTTCCGAGAGGCGTCGCTTAGTGTCTTCGATCTTGGCCTCCATTTCGGGCACTTTAAAAAAGGAGCGCGTGTCGGAAGGCGACGTCAGAGGGGAAGAGGGTGCAGTTTTGGAATCCCCACCTGTGTTCCGCGGCTGCGTGAACTGCTTGAACAGGTGTAAATTCAGCTTGGAGTCCGGGGGCCTGTAGGACACGGCGTCGGACTCCTGCCGGGAGGTGTCGGTGGACAGAGACTTGACTAACGTCTTCATCAAGTGCCTGTGCCGGGGCGGGTGGGGGGATTCTTTTGGCTCCACCTCGGTCGACAGGGACTTCACAAGGCTCAGGAAGGGTTTGGCGCTGGAAAGCGTGGAGGACGAGGCGCTGGATGAGAGGATGGGCGACCGGGAAGGCGAGGACAGCGGGGAGGAAGAACTGGTTTTCTGCTCGGACAGGGAGGACACGCTGGGAGAGCTAGCTATGGGCCCCGACGAGGACGACCCCGGGGACAGAGCCAGTGGCACTGTACCGAATACTTGTGCGGCCGGAGCAGGGGGCTCCAGCAGCTTTACGGTGTTCTCGGAGACGGGCACCACGGCGGGGGACACGGACAGGCCATCCGCCAGGATGAGCTGGGCGCCGGGGCCAGCGGGGTCATGGCCACCCCCGGGTTCAAGGTAGAGGTCCTCCTTGGCTTCGAGCCCCGTTACAACGGTCTGGTCGTCCAGCCCCTCCTCCAGGAGCTCCCGGAACTCCTCCTCCTCTTCCTCCTCCTCCTCCCCGGACACCGAGAAGTGGATGGCAATAGTGTCTCGGGACACGGACCTCTGCACGTGCACTCTGGGGGCTGATGGTTTTGGCATGTCAAGGGTTTTCTCGGCATGGCGACCATTCAGACTTGTCATCGCCGGCTTCACAAGGGCTCAGGCTCTGTGAAAACAGGGAGAAAAACCAAAAGTCAGAAAGTGGTTTCTCCACGGGTGACACTGTCCTGTGTGGACCAGAGTGCGGCTAAAGCTCACTTCTAAATGGTGATAATACTTTTACCTGGCAGATGGCCACCCTTTCTCACTTAAGCAGGTTTAGTGGTTTAATTTTCATCAGATAAATTCCAGCGAGGCATTCTCTTTTATGAGCAAACTACCCACCCGTGTTATAAATGCCATACAACCTGTCTTCCTTCACAACATCTAAGTGGTTGTTTCCTCCCTGTTAACTGGCCCATTTCTATCAGTAATTCTATACTGCAAGGCTCGAAAGACCTGCACGACAGCTGTTACCAGCATTAGTTCAGAACTCCCACAGGATAAAATGCAGCATCCTGGCGATTTTGAGGATCTCGGAACAAAAATTTCACCAGTGGCTTTCTGGCTATAAAAAGTGAATCCTGGAGGGTTATGGCTTTCACTGCAATTCTCACAGCAATCCTAACAATTATTTGGCTTGGGTCTCCCACCAATGTTCATATAGCCTGACACTGCAAATAAGTAGCAGAGTAACCAAGGGTGGCAAGGGACATCTGCAAACTAATTGCTGTGACCGGCTGGCTTATTTCCCAAATGGTAGGTACCCTGAGGCCAGAGTATTTAGGCAGCCATGAAGACATGGCCATTTCTAAGACTTCAAGATAAAGCAAAGTTGTATTTTCAGCTGAATCCAAGGGCAGGAAAATGAAGTCTCAGTGCTGAAACCTACCACCAACTGAGAACTCTGCTAAGAGCTGGGGTGAGAGACACGGAGGCGACGTTGCTTAGTCGCTGTGGAGACAAGAGACACCCGAAAAGCTGAGCAGCAAAGCAAAAGAAGCCAAGCCTACCTGTGACACCCAGTGCATGACACCGTCCCCCACTCCCCATTCACTTAGGGCCCATTTATAGGAAACCAGGCATCATGACAGGTCCTACCAGAAGGAAATGAACACCACCATCTGGAAAGCACGACTGTCAGAGTAGCTAAAATGCACTTGAGGAGTGACCCGCAGGCCTTCTGAGGAGGGTGAGAGCAGCGCGGGAGGCAGGACACCCGCCTTCTCCTTTAAACTGACGGCAGGCTGGCAGGACAGGCCTGATTAGAAAGAATGGATGAAGGCATGAAGACGAGCATGGGCATGGTGTGTCCTGCCACACGGGTCTATTCTCCATGTCCAGGACGGAGGGTGGGTGTTGGGGGCGAGGGCCGGCATGAGTGAGGCATCATGGAAGAGAGGAAAGGGCAGCCTCGGGGCCAGGAAACAAGGCTTCTGACACTTGATCCTTCTCCAGCTGACTTAGTGGGACCTTGAACAAGCCAAGACCTCTCTGGGTCTCGGAATCTTCATCTGTCAAACGAGGGACCAATGACTTTGAGACTGTCCAAATCTCAAACTCTTATGTTTATGTTTACAGGTGAGAGTACAGAACCCAATCTGATACTTACCCTGGTAATCTGCCATAGAGTCAACATTGTGCTGCCTGCTCCTTTACTTTGAAGAACTCCTATATTTAAGTCTTCTACCAAACATTCAGGTTCAAAATTCTAGTAACTAAGACTACCAAAACAAAAGAAAAAGTAAACCTGTGTTTGTTTGTAGGTGATGGGGGAGAAAAATCAGGGTGGGGAGGAGAGGAAGGGCAGGAAAAACTATTTCCCAGAAACAGGCAATAATCCAGTGATGACAAGAACTACAGTTCAAGAGCCCAGTCACAAGAAAGACACATCTCAAACTACTGATTGAGAAATTACTTTCATAAAAACTTTTCAATAGAGTTTTGTCCAAGCTCCTTCATGATCCTCAGGCTCTCCCGTCTCCATTGGAGCCAAGAAAAAAGAATTTCTATTGATCAGACAAAACATTCAAATCCAGGAGCTGGCAGTAAGCTGGAAAGACACAGCTGCTGGTCCAGGACAATCCTTCCCTGTTATCTCAAAGCCAACATGTTTATTGGCTTAGGAAGAAGAAAAATGCCAAGTACAAAACACATTTTTCATTTTAATGGTCACCGACTTTTATAGGGGCTTCCCTGATAGCTCAGTTGGTAAAGAATCCGCCTGCAATGCAGGAGACCCCAGTCTGATTCCTGGGTTGGGAAGATCCGCTGGAGGAGGGATAGGCTACCCACTCCAGTATCCTTGGGCTTCCTTTGTGGCTCAGCTGGTAAAGAATCCGCCTGCAATGCGGGAGACCTGGCTTTGATCCCTGGGTTGGGAAGATCCCCTGGAGAAGGGAAAGGCTACCCACTCCAGTATTCTGGCCTGGAGAATTCCATGGACTTGCAGTACATGGGGTGGCAAAGACACGACTGAGCCACTTTCACTTTTACAAGGGTAATTTTAAAATAAAATTATAGAGGTAATTTAAAAAGAAAGTTTGGTTTTTGGTAATTCTCAGTAGGCTGAAAGCTAAGCTATTTCAATTGCTTTAATAACATAAAGGATGGTCTGAAAGGCTCTGCTACTCTAAGGCTGGTGGTGGAAGTGACAGTGGGCACAGGTGCAAATCCAGAGAGCACGACCAGGGCTGAACAGGGAAGCGAGTCATCCGGAAAGCAAGAGTGGAGAGGCTCTTCTGGAGTTGAGGCGGGATGGTTTGGGAATCTGCAGGCAAAGTCAGGCCCCGTCCAGAAGGGTCAACAATAGTGCTTCCAGAAGCCTGTGGTCTCAGCAACCAGACAGGGCCATTAGGGGCCCATCTGCCCAACCCACCAACACATAGTCGGGCCTCCTGACTTTCCCAGGGACGGGGGAGCCTGGTGGGCTGCCGTCTATGTGATCGCACAGAGTCGGACACGACTGAAGTGACTTAGCAGTAGCAGTAACAGCAACTGATCTCTGACTAGACTGTCTTCAGATCTTGTTGCGCTGCACCCTGCAGGCCTACAATGCTGTACTCGCCCAGCTTCAAGACCAAAGAAGAAACAGCCCAGACTCAGTGAGGGAGACATCAATGGTTTATTGGATGGGGGAGTTTACATGTCTGAAGCAAGGTTCTGGAGCGATATCCACCATGTGCAATGGGTGGTGAGCAAGACATGGCAGCAGTCTTTGCTGCCAAAGGGAAAGGGAGATTGCTAGTTATAGGGGGAATTGACATCAGGTTTGCTCATTGGTAACCAGGGAAACTAGCATCGGGGCATGCCCCTTACCGCCCCTTTTGGTAAGAACAGTCTCTAGCTGGGGCCTGGGGCAAATATGCAGGTGGGTCAGTCCTGTGAGTAGGTGTAGGTGAAGCAGGCACTGGTAGAGCAGGGGATGTACAGAGAGCAAGAGAACAGTCATCTTGAGTGGCCTGTGTCAGCCAACTGGGCCTGAGCTGGGCCTCCTGAAGAGTTAGGTGCTGGTGTGGCTCACCACTGCTAACGTCTTTCTGTAGGGCTCAAGCAGTGGCTTCAGAGGTTTGGAATAAACTCTCCCAAATTAGGTTTTACTAAAACAAGCCACATGAGGCTAAAGCAGCACTATAACTTTTTAAAAATAAGAAAATCTTATAGCCTTTTTGCTCATCTGCAAATGAGGGGGCTAGGTCAGATAAACAAAGATTGCTTCAAGGACCCAAACTGCTGGATAACTCTATGTCCTGGAACCAGAGTCCATGGATTGGGTTCTAGACAAAACTGATCACCACGTGGCTGCTCCGTCTTCCTCCTAGGGAGTCCTCCAAGCCCCCCTTCTCCATCCTTCATGGGCGGGCGGCTGGGGCCAGTAAAACTGACCTTCCTACAGCCAAGGTCAAGGGAAAAAGCACCTGACTGTGCCAAGGACACAGCACTGAATGAGGAAGGGATGGGGAGCCGGTCAGACATGGGCTTTTGATACTCATGTCCTGATTCGCCACCACAGCGATCTGCCTCCTCAAGCGTGTCATGCATGCTTGTTATTCCTGCTTGTCCTGGCCTTGGTTTGGCCCTCCATGCACCGGCATGGAGAGAGCTAAGAGCGTGGTTCTCAACAGCTAGCATGTGACCAGCAGGATCGGGAAATAAGAATTAGTTATCCATCTGATAATCTAGCATCATAAAAAAGTAGCCTCCTGCCCTCTACTATCTCAACTCAATTATAACTGGACTCAAATAAACGAGGACAACCTTTTCTCAAGCACTCAGGAACTGAAATGTCAATAAAGGTCATTTCTCTCTCACCAGGTCTCCTTTTCCAAGCCACCAGCACAAGACCTTGGGTTTTAACACTGATTTTGAGTCTTGTGAGGGGAGGGCCTAAAGCTTCCACTGTCAATTAGGATGATTTCTTGCCAGAGGTATGTTTAAACAAAAGGCTGATTTGGTCATGAGCAAAGTATGCCAAATATGAACCCCATCCAGCCCCAGAATGGATGGGTGTCCAAGAGCTAGGTGATGTTAATAAACACCAGAAGCCAGAGGTCTGATGTCTGGGAAAACAGGTTCTATTTTTCAGGTCCACCATTCTGCTGAAAACAACTAACAATGAAATCAATTTTTTTTTTAAAAACTGAAAAGCACTGAAGCTTCAACAACTGAGTAAAGAATCACAAGGCCAGAAGGAATAAAGAACCTCAGAGAGATGAGCCCTACAGAAGCTGCTCTTGCCCTCAAACCACTGGATGATTCTGCCAAATTGGCACCTTCATTTTATTGATCTTCTGAGCAGAAATCGTAGTTCAGGGCTGGCTGAGGTGGAGCCCTAACTGGAGAGTGTTCCCCAATGAGCTGGGACGTCAAAGGGCTACATCTACCTGGGAGTAGGAGAACCAGAGGCAAATGGCCCTCACTTAGATCTGAGAGCTTCGAGGCCATTAAGCTAGGGAAGCCAATCACAGAAAGACGAATATTGAGTGATTCCATCTCGTGAGCTATCTAAAGTACTCAAATTCAAATAAACAGAAAGTCGGATGGCAATCACCCGGGCTGGGGAGTGGGAAGCAGGGAGTTGTTTTGTAATGGATATAGAGCTTTGCATGATGAAAGAAGTCCATAGATCGGTTGCATAACAATGTGAATATACTTTCGCTACTGAGTTGTACGCTTAAAAACAGGTAAATTTTAAGTTATTTATATTTTACCATAAGACTCTTGAGTTCCTCAGACTACAAGGAGATCAAACCAGTCAATCCTAAAGGAAATCAACCCTGAATATTCATTGGAAGGACTGACGCTCAAGTTGAAGCTCCAATATTTTGGCCACCTAATGCAAAGAGCTGACTAATTAGAAAAGACCCTGATGCTGGGAAAGGTTGAAGGCAGGAAGAGAAGGGATGACAGAGGATGAGATGGTTGGATGGCATCACTGACTCAATAGACAAGAGTTTGAGCAAACTCCAAGAGATGGTGAAGAACAGGGAAGCCTGGCATGCTGCAGCCTATGGGGTCACAAAGAGTCAGACTCGACTGAGCAACTGAACAACAATAATTTAAAAATAACTTTAATTTCACCAGTTGCAACTTTAGAGTGAAATAATATAATACTCTGAACCACCTATGCTGACTAAAAAAATTCAAAAAGCTCACATTGTTCTTTAGTGTTTATACCACCATGTGATTATCTTCTAAGATAATAAATGCAGATGCATTCATTTATGCTCTCATACTTTTAGCGGGTGGGGAAGTTATTTAGAGCCAAATGCTCTCTGAACCTTAGTCAGGTCTGTTTCAAGGAAGCAGAGTATCTTGAACCATTCTGGGGATGGGTCTTGATTAGAGTCTTCACTGTATGTTTCCAGTAAAGTTATTATGCCTTGTAAAGATGTTCATAGCTCTAAGACTGAGAAAGCCTCTAATAAGGGTTTCTCACCCCAGCACTGATGCAGGATCATAGTCTATTCAGTCTAAAAATAAGGAACAAATCAATATCAATGGCTCCCATCTAACCTGAATTCAGAAAATACAAAGGCCTCAACAAGAAGCTGGTAGCCAACTGCCCTACAAACATGCCCTCCCATGGATATCACGAACTCCATGATATCAACCTCAGTGAAGTCAGTTAGGATAGCAAACATCCATGAAATTGATTTTATTTCTAGTCACTCAAAAAGTTTATCATCATTAATTAGTCCACGAAAAGCCAATCAACAATAAATCAGATTGTACAATGAAAAGTGAAGAACTCTTTCAAGACTCACTGTTGGCATTTATTAACTTGGATATAACAACCTCTCTGAATCTGACAGGTTTGTTTTCTGTGAGTTTTCTGGACTAGTTTGCTAACTGCCCTTCCTGCCTCTAGCTGTATTTGAAACAATTCAATCTCAAGATCTTACAGAGCCATGAAAAGAGAAGAGTTCCTTCCAGGCCACCCACTCATCAGCAACTCATCTCCTCGGTCCTCTCACATTATAACAGCCAAACAGTAATGTAGCCATTATTATTATCAACATCAACATTATTATTATTAATTTCTCAGTCATATACTAGGTTAGAGGAAGTGCTAGAGGAGGGAAAAAGTGGAGGGAAATGAGCAATTGTGACTGGAAATTAAACTTGTCTCCAGATGCAGAGAGCACAGTAACACAGCATCTGAAGAGGCAAGCCTGGTTTGGAACATGCCCCATTTCTCAGGAGCATCCCTAATCCTTCAAGATCATTGTGAAAATTCTTCGTCTTTGTAAAATCTGGCCCGTTAAGATACGTGTTGTCTCTGGACAAGCTTGCACTTGGACATATGATGTATGGGCACCATCTGCTAGCATGGGTTGTGTCAGTCAATAGTCTTAATTCCAAAGCATCTCTTGGCAGAGGAAGAGTCAAGCTGCATTGTATTGCAGAGGATGTCCTAACATCTCTTATCTGTGCAAGCTTTTAATAGGATGTGGTTTTATGAAAAGTAGAGAAGGGCCTCAGGACTCATTTTTTTCCACCTTGATGCTGCAGAGGAAGTGGTGGATCTGGTCAAGAACAACTAGTATAGGCAGGTCTGATTTAGCCTAAAAATCTCAAGTACATCTTAATAGCCATCCCTTGATTCATTTAAATTCAATGAAGCAGCTGAGAACTGCCAGCAGCCAACAGATTCTAATCTGTTAATACTCCACCTTACAAACAAAAATCAATATTGACATTGTAGATAATGAACTAGTGCTAGCCTTAGCTTCATTTAAAAAGAGAGAAGAAAGAGAGAAGATGGTACTCTACTACCAGCACAGGCATCCTCACAAGGCACTTAGACCTTGACGGTGAGAAACCTGGAACTCCTATGCCATCAGTTATTAGGTTCCCAGACTGACTCAGAGTCTCTTCCAACCTAGTAGAACAACACAACACAAGGTTGATACGATTAACACACAACAGCTTCACCCTCTGCAGCCACTGCACAGACGTTTACACCTACTATGAGGAAGGCCCACCTGGGAAGAGGGCCACATCCCTGAAGAAAAAAGGGGTTCAGAAGCATCCATGTGATGAGAATTTTGCTTTATAGACTGCTGGATGGTTCTGGTAATGAAATCCAAATGCAGTAACTCTTTCAAAACCAGGTCACACCTTTGGCACAACTACATGAGGCCTACGGAGGTTTATAAAAGATAATCCTGATGCCATCCATGGGGGGCGGGGGTGGGGAGATCTCAAGGAGACAACAGATGTCATATGATGACATCTATATGAAAGTTCAAAACAACCCTGAAGTAATGAAAACTCAGGATAGAGATGCCCAAATCAGATGGCGCTAATAGAATAAAGAAGGAATTTTTTTTTCAGCAGAAAAACCATGTTATGTGACTTAGGAGGAAGAGATGTGAACAAAATAATCTGCCGGATGTGAAACAGCAGCATATGGAAAGGCACTGAGATGAAAACAAGTCAATCAAGATAGAACAAGACAGTTGCTAAACGACTGGGTCAGCTACAGCTGAAGGGCTGTACTGGAGGCATGGCAGGAAGATTAATATTTGATTTCAGAGGCAGGGAATCAATTGCTCAATGCCTCTGAAGCCTAAGTGCTTGGATTTATACTTAAATCTTAGAAAACAAAACCACTGTAGGTTCTTAGGAAGTCTGCAACCTGGATGTAAATAGTTTTCTTCAGGTGAGTGCCTGGAACCTGGGAGACTGTGGTGCTGAAAATCCAGGAGGATGAGCAGAGGGTAGTGACTGTGGTCACAAAAGAGCACATTTTTCAAGAGCTCATCGGGTCAAAGGTTATTAAGGGGGTGAATCTGACAAAGAGTAAATGGAGTTCCTTATTCAGTTTTCATCTTTGCAACCAGGAGATCCAACCAGTCCATCCTAAAGGAGATCAGTGCTGGGTGTTCACTGGAAGGACTGATGTTGAAGCTGAAACTCCAATACTTTGGCCACCTGATGCAAAGAGCTGACTCATCTGAAAAGACCCTGATGCTGGGAAAGACTGAGGGCAGGAGAAGAAGGGGACGACAGGATGAGATGGTTCGATGGCATCACTGACTCAATGGACATGGGTTTGGGTGGACTCCGGGAGTTGGTGATGGACAGGGAGGCCTGGCGTGCTGCAGTTCATGGGGTTGCAAAGAGTCAGACTCGACTGAGCAACTGAATTGAACTGAACTGAATTGATTTATTTATGGCCATACTATGTGGCTTGTGGGATCTTAGTTCCCTAACCAGGGATTGAACTCAGGCCCTTGGCAGTGAAAGCTCAAAGAGTTCTAACCACTGGACTGCCAGGAAACTCTCACAAACATTTAAAGTCAGATTATTTCCAAATGAAAAACAAAAACAACAAAAGCAGTTTCCCAACTACTGTTTGGCTTTGGGTCTGTTGTCATATATTGCTCCTTCCCTCTGCCATGGGCCCTTCCTGTCAGAGTTATCAAGCTCAGTTACAGAAGGGAGCCCAAGTTTTAATACTCTTTGAATTTTTAGAACTTTATTTTGCAATAATTATAGACTCTCAGGAAGTTGCATAAGAAGTTGTATACATTTCACCAATCAGTCCTTATATTTTAAAATCAAACTTTTTTTTAAAGTGATTTTTTGATCATGCCGTGAGGCATGCAGGATCTTGGGTTCCTCACCAGGGACCGAACCTGCACCCCCTTCAGTGGAAGCACAGAGTCTTAACCATTGGACCACCAGGTCAAACCTTAAAGGCAAATTCCAAATGGTTAGGAAGTCAAGTTTTAACCACAGACCACGAATTCATCCCTGTAAGAAAAACGTATTCCAACGGGCAGAGGGAAACTTCTGCTTACAAGGACTTTCTAATAGTCTTGCTTAAGGTCTTCAACGGTCAACTTTAGGAAGACATCATCAGCAGATACTTCCCAAGCACAGGAACAGCCAATTCACCCGAAAGTTCAAAAGGCCAACAGCAAAAAAGCTCAACTGACTACATACAACAAAGAATCAAGAAACAAATCAATGAAACAATTTTGGTCACCAAACTTCAACATTAAAATATAACATGGGATGATGTCAAGGGCATGTTGAGACAAACCCTCTATTATATCGGCACATAATCAGCAAAAACTTCTCTGAAACCAATTCTGCAGTAACTATTAAGTACCTCAGTAATGTTCACACCTACACACACCAGGCAAAAAAAGGACTGGAGGGGCATTAATGCTAGTTTTCTCCATGTAACAGGCTTATCAGTAATTTTTATTTTCTACTTTTTAGGTATTTCCAAATCTTATTAGTTAGGTAATCCCAAATACTTTCATAATCTCGGTGGGGGGGAGGGAATTACATGTAATAAGTGTATGTAAATCTTTAAAATAAAACATTAATTTCAGAATATCTAGTTGTATTAATACTAGCCACTCATCCCCCACACCTTACCCATGAGAAAACTAAGACATAGAAAGATTCATTTTTATAAAATGAGTCACATCATATGTATGTATGTAATCTGTTTTTATACTCAAGAAGTAATCTAGCATCTGGAAAGTAATCTAGAATCTGGGAATCAACAAGACCTTTGTGTTCAGTTCTACTAACTTGGTAGGAATCTGACCCTCAAGCAAATTTATTTACTCTAACCAAGCCTCCATTTCTCCATTTGCAAAATGGGAATGACAAAAGACAATTCAGAAGATTAAATAGAACAAGTTATATAAAGTACTGAACATGGTCCCTGGTACAGAGCAAGCATTTCTAAAACGTTAACTGTTTGTATGTAAGTATTTCCTCAAAGCAATAGATTCTTTCACACAGGACTTTAGCTGTATGAAATGAATATAATGGAACCATTTCAACATGGGCTACATTTTTTTTTTGCTATTACACACAATGCTGTAATACATTATGATGCCATACATACCTTTGACAGCTTCTCCAATTATTTCCTTGTTTGTGTGTGTGTTTGCTCAGAAATGCCCAACTCTTTGTTACACTATGGACTGTAGCCTGCCAGGCTCCTCTGCTCATGGAATTTTCCAGGCAAAAATACTGGAGCGGGTTTCCATTTCCTTCTCCAGGGGATCTTCCTTACCCAGGGATCAAACCTGCATCTCCTGCGTTGGCAGGTGGGTTCTTTACCACTGTATCACCTGGGAAGCCCAATTATCCGCTTAGTAAATATTTTTAGATGTGGAATTACAGGGCCAAATAGCATATATGAATTTTCACTGCAACTTAAAAAAACCACACAATTTCAAGTTCATCATAAAAAATTTTTCAAAAAACAGATGTATGGAGAGGAAAAGTGAAAATTTCTCCTGCTCGCCCCCAAAATCACCCATGCACCCTCTGTCCTTCTATATGTATTTATAAATACACACAACCACACAAAGCTATTTTTGTTTTCGGTCTTAAGTCATACCACACATATTGTTTCGCGCTTTGTTTTTCACATATTTCCTGGACCCCTTTCGAATGCCAATACATACAAATCTACAGGCACACACACTTTTGCTACATGGTATGGATATACCATCATTCATTTAATCATTCCTCTATTGATAGAAATTAAAGTTTTTTCCAGTTTTTACACTAAAAACAATACTGCTTTGAAAAGCTTCCTATATAAATCTTATGCACAGAGCAAGTCTATCATAAAGTTTCTACCTTGAACCCCTTGTCATGATTGAACATTATTTTTAATTATTACCCATCTGATGGATGGGGAAAGGGCACCTCAATGCTTTGAGAATCAGTTCATGTTTCGTCCGAGCTATTTCTCTTCTCTTAACTGGCCATTCATGTTTCTTGCCCAAGGATTTTTTCTTAATCACTTTATGTCTCATAGATAATTAACACTTTGTCTACTGTATGTGCGGGAAATATTTTTCCCCATCTCTGACTTTTAACCATTATGGTTCTTTTTAAAAAACATACAAAGTTTTATATTTTTAGTGCTGAACCACTCAATCTTTTTCTTTATAGTTTCTTAGTTTTTACTTCCTGAAGAAGCCTTCCTCATTCTATCAGCATAAAAGTATTACTCTCTGAAATCATTTTAGAAAACATTTACAGTAACATATATAACACATATAACATTCTCTGTTCCCTATACAATTAAATTTTGACTTTGGAAAAAGTGACCCATATGGAGAGTTGAATTTTTCCTCCCCAAATCATACTAGCCAACCAGAAAACCTAGTTTACATATCTGAATCCACTCACATCTATCAACTGTTTAGTTTCACATGCAAAAAGTATTTTTGATTAATTTTTCATAAGTTGAAAAAAAGTCTCTGAGAACTTAAAGAAATTAGCCTTTTTCAGTGAGAAAAAATACTTTTCATACATGCATCAATAGACTTATCTTGATACAGGGCAGTAAAACCTGCTTAAGTGTATACTTAGGTCAGAATTTTATTTACAGGTAAAGAATCCGAGGCCTGAAGAAGACAATGTTTTAAAAATCAGGTTTAAGAAGTCTGTGTGAGTGTGTAGGGGAGAGCAGTGGGAGTGAAAGAAAGTGGAGGGGAGCAGATAAGAGAAGGCGGCAGGAAGGAGGGCTTCCCAGAAATGGGGTGTGCGCTAGCCCTGGGAGACTGGACAAGCTGACTGCGGAGACCCAGGTGGAGAGTACGCTCCAAGTGAAGGATGGAGTGAGGGTAAAGCAAAGGAGGCAAGATACCCAAGGCCACATTCAACACCTGCAAGAAGGCCTGGAGGTACCAGGTTCCTGGCAGAAGTCCTGGACGGCCATCTGTCCACACTGTGGTTCCCTCTGAAGAGAAGCACTTGCCCACAGGCCCCCCCGAGATTTCCCCCATCTCACTCCACCACCACTGAGGGCTGTGACCGGAAGGACTTTAACTGAGAGCAGCCCTGAGATACGAGCCAGCCCTGAAGTCCACCCCCTAGTGTGAGCTTTTCCCCCAACTCAGCAGTTGGTAGAGGAATCTGTCACTGAAAATGCAGACCAAGGGAAGCCATGAGGCAGCAAGGCTAGGAGCCCTGAGGAGGACCAAGACCCTCAAGTGACAGTGACGGGGCTCGTGCCCTTCACCTCCTGGGACTTTGGGTTCCTTCGCTGTGAACCAGGGTGAGGGGAGAGAGGGTCCTCCATTGTGTTTAAGGAATTTTCCAGAAAGCTCTAGATTTTACCAGTCTGTGAGTCTATAATTCAATTTCCATGGAAAAGAACCTCCGTAGAGCCCTACTTTTTCATTTTGCACCAGAGAAATTCTTGGCCAGTGCTCAAGCTAAGTACACTTGGACTAATGTGCCTAAGGCAATTAAGTCCAAATACTTTTCTAATAATATTGCAACAGTTCATCTCACATTAACAAACACTTCTAGACCTTCCGGACTTGTCTTGCTTAGCCCAGCTGTAGAAACACCCCTTATCTCTGGTTACAGGTGCAGAGGGGGCTGAGTCTGCTAAGATTATGATGCAGATTAGCAGCACCTGGGTGCGCTGTGGCAACAGAGGACATGTGTCAGTCTGGCTTCCTCAGGCATCCCTTATCCGTGCCCGCCTCCACCCCCACATCCCTAATGCCACACGGCACAAAAGGGCTGCCTCTGCGCCAGCTGTGCTAAGGACAGAACTCCCATCAGGCTCTCTACCCCACCGCTTCCTCTGTTCTTACTTTGCACAGACGGCCCTTCTGGCACACCCTCTCGGCTCCTCCCTCCTGTGGATTCATCCCACACCAGCTCCACGTTCCCCCTGCCCTCACTTCTACAGTGCCCTGCAGAGGCCCCTGGGGACACAACTCCCTGCCTCTCTCACAAAACACCGTCCGCCTTCTAGTCTGCCTGGCTTTTTTTTTTTTAATGGAGAGGAGACCAAAATAAGAGAAGGGCTGGCCTTGTTTTCAAGACCAAACCACCATCTGCACCACCCTCCTTAAGTCATCAGCACTGCTCTCTACTGCCTGTGAGACGTCCACACCAGGGCCCGAGGCACTCCTGCTGCCAGGGATCTCGACCCCAGCCAGGGAGGGTATGGAGCTGGGAGGGTTGGGGCAGCGCAGCCACGGTTGCTGCAGACCCCAGCCAGGAGGCAGCTGTGGCATGCAGACCTGGCCTGTGTCCTTGCTGTTTCCAGGAAATTCCTGAATGAGCGCACTGATTTCCTAGTCAGATCCCCCACTGGTGTGGTTCCAGGCCTTGTCTCCCATCCAGGCCTCCAATTTTGTCTCCCTCCTTTCTCTGTCTGAGCACCTGGCCTTGCCCCCAACTCACCAGGAAGGCAGTATGAGTTGCTATCTTGTCTCCCATATCCATCTATCCACACCAATCACTATTCCCATTTCCTGGAGAGAGATTCTTTTACCCATTCTTCTCTCTTCTCCACCCACACACAGACTCTATCTGGGACCAAAGAAGTCTAATTCTAAACCCAAGGGACCCACCTCATTCCTGCCCACCCTACCCTGGCCCACTAAGTCCCTCCCACCCATCAAGGAACCACTGCTCTTCCAACCGAGGCCCCAGTCAAGCGAGTCTTCTCTTCTTTACCCTCCAAACCTCTTATCTTCAGTTTTCCAAGTCCTGTAGACTCCCACCTCACACCTCAGCATTTCTTTCTGACTTCACCCCTTGCCTCAGCCTCCAGCCTACATGGCATTCAGCTACCAGACTAGTCTTCTTTAAAATACTACTCTCATCATGTCACCATTTTGCACAAAATCCTATCATGTTTCTGTGTCTCTAATCTCCTGGGCCTTCAGGACCTAATATGCCCCAGCCCCCCTGTCTACTCAACCTTATTTCCAGTTACTGTAAAGTGTTCCCAATACTCTGGTTGGTTGTAGGAGGCACTGGCTCACGTGCAAACCATCCTCCTTCCACCTCCATTTCTGAAGCACCCCATTCTGGACACGCCTTCCCCTCTCTCCTCTGACTTGTCAAATCCTAGCATACTTCATGAAGGCAGTGACGCCTGAACTGAAGCCCTACTTCCTTCTGGACAGCTCTAGTCCCTCAGGTGACCTCCTACAACATTTACACCACCCAAATAACCAAAGAAAACAAATCCTCAACCAAAAGGAGACTGAGTTCCAAAATTCATCAGTAAATCAAATGTCTAAAATTCCAGATCCATTTATCCTGAAGGAAAAAAAAAAAATGGGAAATAGGTTCATAGGCCCACAAAACTTATGCAGTCCACAATATAACTTCTATGGTACAAGTTTTCCAAACGGTATAGAACCACTATAATTCACTCAAAAGACTGAAGGCAAAAGGAGAAGGGGAGTGGCAGAGAATGAGATGGTTAGATAGCATCACCAACTCAATGGACATGAGTTTGAGCAAACTCTGGGAGATAGTGGAGGACAGAGGAACCTGGCGTGCTGCAGTTCACGAGGTCACAAAGAGTCAGATATGACTTTAGCAACTGAACAAAAGAAAAACACATTCTGAGCTCAGATAATGTCAGGACCCTAGAATGAGGGCCACACTCCAGAAAAGGGCAATTTTAGAGACCAGGAAGCCAAAGGCTCAGGGGGTAAATCCAGACACTTTTCACCCCTCTGCCCCAAGAAGTCTTCTAGAGTCTGAACTCCAGTTTCCAATCCCGCCCAAGGACATGAGTGCTTTAATTCATGTGTGAAATTTTTTCATTCAACAGAAGCAAGCCCCTGGAAACCTACAGAGGAACTGGGTCTCCGGGCCCCAGACACACAGGAGTCCAGGTGACAGAGGAACGCCTCCTCCCAGGACCACTGCAGGCAGGAGAGATTGCTGCAAAGACTTCCAAGCATTGCCACAGGAAATGGCAGCGGGGAGAACGTGGGAAACTTGTTATTGTGTCTGGAGAATGGAGCAGGGCACACAGATAATGTCTAATTTTAGCATGTGTAGGAATCTGGTGGCCACTCTCAGGGGGACTAGGTTTTAAGGTCAGGGGGGAAAAAAAAGCTATTTATAGCCAAAATCACCCTGAAAGCAAATGCCCAACATGGATGGGAGCATCTCCAGGGCTCCTGCTTGCCTGCAGTGTTTACTTCATATTCGTTTACTATTAAGCCTCTGTGACTTGAGTACACATTAACAGAAGTATTTGTTGTGAGGATTAAGGTGGAAGGTGGTTAGTTTTCTGAAGTGAGCTGAGAAATGGATGAGCCCCATGGAGCACGGAAAAATCTGGTTGAGAACTCTGGCATTGAAAAGACCCAGCTTCGGATCTCTGGCCCACTGCTTCTTACTGGCATGTGACTGTGGACAAGTCACTGCAAAAAGCCTCTTTTTTCTCATATGTAAATAAAATGGTGATAATAGTGCCTACCTCAGAGGAGCTGCTGGGAAAATTAAGAAATAACATTCAAGGGACTTCCCTGGTGATTCAGTGGTTAAGACTCTGTGCTTCCAATGCACAGAGTAGATTTGATCTCAGGTCAGGGAACTAAGATCCCACATGAGGTGCCACTAAAAAATTTAAAAGACAAACAAAAAAACAAAAAAAAAAGAAAAGAACATTCAGCATATGTAAATTATTATTCTCAGCATCCCAACAAGCATGCTACTGCTGCTGCTGCTAAGTCGCTTCAGTCGTGTCCGACTCTGTGCGACCCCGTAGACAATGGCAGCCCACCAGGCTCCTCCATCCCTGGGATTCTCCAGGCAAGAACACTGGAGTGGGTTGCCATTTCCTTCTTCAATGCATGAAAGTGAAAAGTGAAAGTGAAGTCGCTCAGTCGTGTCCGACTCTTAGCGACCCCATGGACTGCAGCCTACCAGGCTCCTTTGTCCATGTGATTTTCCAGGCAAGAGTACTGGAGTGGGGTGCCATTGCCTTCTCCGCCAGCAAGCATGAGCACATCTTTTTCACCCACACAGACTTGGCCGGAGTTGACCCCACCAGCCATGGTACCAAAGATCAAACAGACAGACTTCTCAATCACTTGAGCTAGACTGTCTGGTCTGACCTCAGGTTTATTTCAGGCAGCTGTGACCATTAAGAATGACAAACACAGGAGCAAAGCAGAAAACTGGCAAGGTCTATGCATCATAATACAAAATGAAAAAGCAGAATTTGGTATGATGTGTATACATCAAACATACCTACGCAAAAAGTACATACAACCAACAGGATCCCAGGAGGCTATGGAGACTAAGTATTAATAGTCAGTGCTTCACTGTAAATTATCTTAGCTTTTAGTGCAAAGCTGGTTAAAAAGATCATTTTTAAAATGAGGGCACTAAATGAGACCTGCTGTTTTACTAACCTTTTTTTATGTCTCTTCCGCAGGCTGGCCACAAGATTCTAACAGATGATGTTTAACAGTAATTGTTTGATTCCATATACTATTGTTCCATTTCAATACGGATCCAAATTTTACCCAACAATCCACATTTACAAAGAGTTCATAATAATATTATGAAATCAAATCATTGCTGCAGGTGAGATAATGATAAGCACAGCTAAGTGAAGAAGAAACAATCCGTTGCTTAATTTGGATAGTAAGGGCACTCGTATTCAAGGTCAATCTCATTCTAAAGGTATTGAGCATGTTCAGTTTGGGAAATGATGCCTGATGCCAGCTCTAGTAACAATGTCTAGAGTCAGACCAATCCTGTCTCAGAAATTCCTATTATGTCATTCACAGCCAATCAGAACGTGGCATTGGCATGAACCCATACAGACTTGCAATGCCAACAAAAGCAAGGCAACTGATGTCTTGGGTAGTTTGTGTGTCCTTTTCCTGGGTAAAGGTGTAGTTTCTGTGAAGCCTTTCGAAATGCTAAACATGGTGCCCTGGCTCCCGTGGGTTCCGTTGCCGATCCAGGTTGGAACCATCAGCCTCAGTCAGTCCAGCTCCAAGCAGCAGCCTGTGGTGGGACAACTGACCAGCCAGCCCTGAGCACCTTCTTAATCCCAGCTCTCAAAGGGCAGACGCACCTTGGGATGGGGCGGAGGGGAGCTGTGCCAGAGAATCCTAGGAAACATGAGCACGCAGATGACTCAGCCATTCCTCCCCATCTTGGGGTTTAGCACAATGGAGGAGGGAATGGAAGAGATTTAATTTGAAAAAATTCCCCTAAATATGCATGCGCCCCCGCCCCAACCCCAGTATCTACCATGAAATTGAGACTTACTGGTCTAAATCAACTCAGAATATCAGGAACGCATTACATATACTTAAATACACACACACGTACATACACATGCACAGAAAAAGGTGATGGATTCACCAGAAACTAAGTTGGAGAGAGACACAGTATCAGCTATTCCTGGGCACCAGGAACTTGTTAACCCAGTCTACACAGAATGCGTCACCCTAGGGGCAGGTTGCTTTGTAAGAGATTAATGCTGTGTATCAACATGAAAGAAAAAAAAGGCCAAGCTCCACCAAGATTACTTCAGATATTTTCAATGAGGACTCACAGGTGGGCCCACTGCTTCCGCAGGCACGGGACACGATCAGACCGAGTTCTGCTCCTGATCTTTAGCTCATCTGCCTTCACTGCTTGCCCCGTGAGTTGTGGCCACATCTCCTGGGGCCGGTGCCACCCTCCCCAACACCCATTCCCACCCCTACCCCAGACCCCACAGTCGGGGCCTCCAGAGCTGCGCATTCCTGAATATCTGTTTCACTGCTGTCTAAAGGCCTGAAACAGGACAGAAGACAAAAGACAAGGAGAATGAAAAAGAAACTTGGATGCACCAAGTAACAGGAGAAACAAGGCTGTTTCTCAGCCAATCAAGGAAAATAAGCGCAAGAAGCATTTCCTAACCAGAAACATGAGTACACAGCATGGAATCACGCTGTCCAATCTAATCCTGGAGCACTTTAAACCTGACGGCCGTACTGGGGCTCCAATTGACGTTTCAAAGAATTGAATGCTGTAAAGTTGTGATCTTGATATTTTCCTCTTCACAGGTCCAATAATTGCCTAACAGCAGTGTCCAGCCCTTTCCCAGATGATGAGTGCTGAGTTTGTTGTTGGGTTTTTTCTTCTAGCTTATGTGGTCCTCAGATAGTCCTCTCGGCCAAAGCGAAATGCCAAAACAGAAGCAGAACTTTCTGGCCATCCTCGAGCAATCAGGATCCCATCAAACCCCACTCAGATAACTCAACACCTAAAAATACACTGCCTGGGCCAGCTGAGGCTCCCAGGAAAGAACCTCCACTCAGGAGAAGCCTCGCTGGGTCGGGGTTTTCTGATTCATTAAATGAGGGTCATGATGGAGAAACCCTCCCCCTCAGATTGTTGGGAGAAAGAATAAATAGGCTAGCCCTTCATAAACTGGAAACTTTGGGCACATTAATTAATTAACCACACTGCACTCTCCCCCTGGATATAATGGAGTAAAGTATACCAAGGTAATATCACCCCTTGTTCTTAAAATAACCTGTTTGGCTGATATTCTATTTAAAGATGTATCATGGTTATTCTTCTCTCAAGAAAATTCAGGGTTTTTTCCCCTCCAAAAACTTTGTGACAGTCATTTACATTTCCATAATAAAGAGTATCATTTATGTATAGAACAGTATTTGCCCCAGGCAACTAAAAAGCAGGAGAGTTATTTCTGGGAGGAAAGGAGGGCCATGAGCCAGAGATCCAAGAGATACAGACCTGAGTCAATAACAACAGTTCACTTTTACATGGCTCTAAATACCGTACCAACAATACCTCATTTACGTCTGACAACCCACTGAGGTAGGTACTAATACTATTTCCATGATTTACAGGTGAAGGAAAAGACCAGAAGTGGTTTCCAAGATAACAAAGCTACTTATTAGCAGAGCTAGGACTCCAAGGCCATGTTCTTCACCACTGTACCATACTGCCTCGCTCAGCTTTTTGCAGAGACCAATTGACCCCGGGTCAACAGCAGCTTTCCACAGGTGCTCCGAGCTTCAAAAAAGAGTTCCATCCAGTCCGTGTTCACTGAGCGCTGGCTCTAGACCAAGCTCAAGAGCGTCACCCTATCTGTCCAGGGAGTATCCACCCCAGGCTGTGTCTAAAGACAACTCAGGAAAGCGCTGAAAAGTGCTTAAAAACAAAACACTGCAATAATGCACAGAATGGGCTGTAAAATATTCTACTGTTCCAGGTTCCTCAAAGCCTGTCTGGGATAACAATTAACTCATTAAGGACATATGCTCCAGGGTGGAGGGACTTTCATGTAGTATAACAAACCTCTTTCAGCAGAAAACAACCAAGCAGGCCACAAGAGCTTAACGCACATGGTCAACCACGGCTTCTATGCATGCTAACAGGAACACAGTCCTTACAAATGGCAAGCAGGTAAGGACTACAGAGAAATGGGGCGATATGCAAATAGAATCCTGATAAATGAAGGGGACAATGCAAACTAGTAACCACACTGTGTGTGTGTTAGTCACCTCAGTCGTGTCCGACTCTTTGTGACCCCATGGACTGTAGCCTGCCAGCTTCCTCTGTCCATGGGGTTTCTCAAGCAATAATACTGGAGTGGGTTGCCATTCCCTTCTCCAAGGGATCGTCCCTACCCAGGGATCAAACTCAGATCTCCTGCATTGTAGGCAGATTCTTTACTGCCTGAGCCACCAGGGAAGCCTCACACTGAAAACACAATGCTTAAAAAATGTATGTTTGAAATGCTAGAGTGATATAGAGTTTAATTCTCTTCTATGGAGATAAATACAGATACACACACACATATATACATACACATTATATATACAAAGATGTGGGTGTGTAACTGTGTGTTTAAAGTTTTTCACAAATATTTTAAAGTCTATTAACCCTCCAGGTACCTGAAACAGCAGCTCGTCTCAATGCGGCACTCCCGGCCCAGCTCACAACACCCAGCCCAGCATAGACTCAGCTAGGCCACTGGCTCAGATGCTAGGCAAAGTGACGGAGGCGATACTGAAGAAGAGGAAGGTGGTGGCAGAGTCACAAAGGGAAGAAGGGAGCAAGGGGCAGGTGGCCTCTGGCAGGGGAGGCAGGCCCCGGGTAGGGTGGGAAGAACCTGAGTTTCCAATTCAGACTGTGTGCAAACCCTAGCTCGGCCCCTCACCAGCTACATGACCTCAGCCAGGTTACACGATCGTTCTGAGCTTCAGTTTTTCATCTATGAAATGGGAAAAATAAAGTCAACCTCAGAGCATCTGTGTGGGGAAGGAGAGAGTTCTACACTAGCTCCTGTACAGGCTTCTCTTCACATGGCCAGACCCCTTCCTTCCCTGACCAAAGTCAGTTTCCTTGTCTGCCAAGGGGTGACGGTAACAACAGGATGTCTGAGGACGAGTGGAAAGCTTTTGGCAATGGATCTGTCCATGGTGGCCCTAAACAAACACTGGTTGTCAATGTACCCTGGGTATGTGGGGTAACGGGAACAACTGTGGGCTTCATTAACATGGCACATAAGAAAAAATGTATCATATGGTGGCAGCATCACTGGGGGGGGCCTTCCCAGATGCTGCTAGTGGTAAAGAACCCACCTGTCAATATCGGAGACATAAGAGACACAGGTTCTGCAATGAACATTGGGGTACCCATGTCTCTTTCCCTTCTGGTTTCCTCAGTGTGTATGCCCAGCAGTGGGATTGCTGGATCATAAGGCAGTTCTATTTCCAGTTTTTTAAGGAATCTCCACACTGTTCTCCATAGTGGCTGTACTAGTTTGCATTCCCACCAACAGTGTAAGAGGGTTCCCTTTTCTCCACACCCTCTCCAGCATTTATTGCTTGTAGACTTTTGGATCGCAGCCATTCTGACTGGCGTGAAATGGTACCTCATAGTGGTTTTGATTTGCATTTCTCTGATAATGAGTGATGTTGAGCATCTTTTCATGTGTTTGTTAGCCATCTGTATGTCTTCTTTGGAGAAATGTCTATTTAGTTCTTTGGCTCATTTTTTGATTGGGTCATTTATTTTTCTGGAATTGAGCTGTAGGAGTTGCTTGTATATTTTTGAGATTAGTTGTCAGTTGCTTCCTTTGCGATTATTTTCTCCCATTCTGAAGGCTGCCTTTTCACCTTGCTAATAGTTTCCTTTGTTGTGCAGAAGCTTTTAAGTTTAATTAGGTCCCATTTGTTTATTTTTGCTTTTATTTCCAATATTCTGGGAGGTGGGTCATAGAGGATCCTGCTGTGATGTATGTCGGAGAGTGTTTTGCCTATGTTCTCCTCTAGGAGTTTTATAGTTTCTGGTCTTACGTTGAGATCTTTAATCCATTTTGAGTTTATTTTTGTGTATGGTGTTAGAAAGTGTTCTAGTTTCATTCTTTTACAAGTGGTTGACCAGTTTTCCCAGCACCACTTGTTAAAGAGATTGTCTTTAATCTATTGTATATTCTTGCCTCCTTTGTCAAAGATAAGGTGTCCATATGTGCGTGGGAGAGGGAGAGGGTGGGAAGATTTGGGAGAATGGCATTGAAACATGTATACTATCATGTATGAAACGAGTCGCCAGTCCAGGTTCGATGCACGATACTGGATGCTTGGGGCTGGTGCACTGGGACGACCCAGAGGGATGGTATGGGGAGGGAGGAGGGAGGAGGGTTCAGGATGGGGAACACATGTATACCTGTGGCGGATTCATTTCGATATTTGGCAAAACCAATACAATATTGTAAAGTTTAAAAATAAAATAAAAGCAATCCCACTGCTGGGCATACACACTGAGGAAACCAGAAGGGAAAGAGACACATGTACCCCAATGTTCATCGCAGCACTGTTTATAATAGCCAGGACATGGAAGCAACCTAGATGTCCATCAGCAGATGAATGGATAAGAAAGCTGTGGTACATATACACAATGGAGTATTACTCAGCCATTAAAAAGAATACATTTGAATCAGTTCTAATGAGGTAGATGAAACTGGAGCCTATTATACAGAGTGAAGTAAGCCAGAAAGAAAAACACCAATGCAGTATACTAACACATGTATATGGAATTTAGAAAGATGCTAACAATAACCGTGTGTATGAGACAGCAAAAGAGACACTGATGTATAGAACAGTCTTATGGACTCTGTTGCAGAGGGAGAGGGTGGGAAGATTTGGGAGAATGGCATTGAAACATGTATAATATCATGTATGAAACGAGTTGCCAGTCCAGGTTCGATGCACGATACTGGATGCTTGGGGCTAGTGCACTGGGACGACCCAGAGGGATGGTATGGGGAGGGAGGAGGGAGGAGGGTTCAGGATAGGGAACACACGTATACCTGTGGTGGATTCATTTTGATATTTGGCAAAACTAACACAATTTGTAAAGTTTAAAAATAAAGTAAAATTTAAAAAATAAATAAAATTAAATTAAATTTAAAAAAAAGAGAGAGAGACACAGGTTCGATCTCTGGGTCGGGAAGATCCCCTGGAGTAGGAAATGGCAACCCTCTCCACTATTCTTCCCTGGAAAACCTCGCAGACAGAGGATCCTGGCAGGCTACAGTCCATGCAGTTACAAAGAGTCAGACACAACCGAAGCATCTTAGCACAGCATCACTGGCAGAAGCGTCGTTGCTGTTTACCTGCTAAGTCATGTTCGACTCTTTCTCGATCCCATGGACTGTAGCCTGCCAGGCTCCTCTGTCCATGGGATTTTCCAGGCAAGCATACTGGAAGGGGTTGCCATGCCCTTCTCTAGGTGATCCACCCGACCCAGGGATTGAACCCATGTCTCCTGCATTGGCAGGCAGATTCTTTTACCACTGAGTCACCCGGGAAGCCCTGGTGGAATTATCAGTTCAGTTCAGTTCAGTCGTGTCTGACTCTTTGTGACCCCATGAATCACAGCACGCCAGGCCTCCCTGTCCATCACCAACTCCCAGAGTTCACTCAAACTCACGTCCATCGAGTTGGTGATGCCATCCAGCCATCTCATCCTCTGTCATCACCTTCTCCTCCTGCCCCCAATCCCTCCCAGCATCAGTCTTTTCTAATGAGTCAACTCTTCGCATGAGGTGGCCAAAGTACTGGAGTTTCAGCTTCAACATCAGTCCTTCCAATGAACACCCAGGACCGATCTCCTTCAGGATGGACTGGTTGGATCTCCTTGCAGTCCAAGGGACTCTCAAGAGTCTTCTCCAACATCACAGTTCAAAAGCATCAATTCTTTGGCGCTCAGCTTTCTTCACTGTCCAACTCTCACATCCACACGTGACCACTGGAAAAACCATAGCCTTGACTAGATGAACCTTTGTTGGCAAAGTAATGTCTCTGCTTTTGAATATGCTGTCTAGGTTGGTCATAACTTTCCTTCCAAGGAGTAAGCGTCTTTGAATTTCATGGCTACAGTCACCATCTGCAGTGAGTTTGGAGCCCCCAAAAATAAAGTCTGACACTGTTTCCACTGTTTCCCCATCTATTTCCCGTAAGTGATGGGACCGGATGCCATGATCTTCGTTTTCTGAATGCTGAGCTTTAAGCCAACTTTTTCACTCTCCACTTTCACTTTCATCAAGAGGCTTTTTAGTTCCTCTTCACTTTCTGCCATAAGGGTGGTGTCATCTGCATATCTGAGGTTATTGATATTTCTCCCGGCAATCTTGATTCCAGCTTATGCTTCTTCCAGCCCAGCGTTTCTCATGATGTACTCTGCGTAGAAGTTAAATAAGCAGGGTGACAATATACAGCCTTGACGTACTCCTTTTCCTATTTGGAACCAGTCTGTTGTTCCATGTCCAGTTCTAACTGTTGCTTCCTGACCTGCATATAGGTTTCTCAAGAGGCCAGTCAGGTGGTCTGGTATTCCCATCTGTTGAAGAATTTTCCACAGTTTATTGTGATCCACACAGTCAAAGGCTTTGGCATAGTCAATAAAGCAGAAATAGATGTTTTTCTGGAACTCTCTTGCTTTTTCCATGATCCAGCAGATGTTGGCAATTTGATCTTTGGTTCCTCTGCCTTTTCTAAAAGCAGCTTGAACATCTGGAAGTTCATGGTTCACGTATTGCTGAAGCCTGGCTTGGAGAATTTTGAGTATTACTTTACTAGTGTGTGAGATGAGTGCAATTGTGCGGTAGTTTGAGCATTCTTTGGCATTGCCTTTCTTTGGGGTTGGAATGAAAACTGACCTTTTCCAGTACTGTGGCCACTGCTGAGTTTTCCAGATTTGCTGACATATTGAGTGCAGCACTTTCACAGCATCATCTTTCAGGACTTGAAATAGCTCAACTGAAATTCCATCACCTCCACTAGCTTTGTGATGCTTTCTAAGGCCCACTTGACTTCACATCCCAGCATACCTGGCTCTAGGTGAGTGATCACACCATCGTGATTATCAGGGTCGTGAAGATCTTTTTTGTACAGTTCTTCTGTGTATTCTTGCCACCTCTTCTTAATATCTTCTGCTTCCGTTAGGTCCCTACCACTTCTGTCCTTTATTGTGCCCATCTTTGCATGAAATGTTCCCTTGGTAGCTCTAATTTTCTTGAAGAGATCTCTAGTCTTTTCCATTCTGTTGTTTTCCTCTATTTCTTTGCATTGATCGCTGAGGAAGGCTTTCTTATCTCTCCTTGCTATTCTTTGGATCTCTGCAGTCAGATGCTTATATCTTTCCTTTCTCCTTTGCTTTTCACTTCTCTTCTTTTCACAGCTATTTGTAAGGCCTCCCCAGACAGCCATTTTGCTTTTTTGTATTTCTCTTCCATGGGGATGGTCTTGATCCCTGTCTCCTGTACAATGTCATGAACCTCTGTCCATAGTTCACTGCTCCCTAAAAAATTGTTTCATAACTTTGTGATTCAATGCTTAAAAGTGATGTCATGAAAAAACAGCCTTAGGCCACCAGCTGCCATATTTCACCCTATAACCAGGCCCCCTGTGTCTGGGACTAAGGGCCAGCTCAGGTCATGTGGTGTGGCGAACATCCCAAGGAAAGCAAGCAGGTGGTTAGTCCTCCTGAAGTGACAGGTGAAGAAGTCGGTTCATACATTTTATTTTTACTTTTTATTTATTTTTAAAATGTCCTAATTTTTCTTTTTTTTAGTATAGTTGACATACAATACTATGTTAGTTTCAGGTGTATAGCAATGATTAGACATTTAAACACATTATGAGATGACAGCCATGATAAGTCTAGTAACCTTTTATCACCATAAAAAATAATTACGATATTATTGACTATATTCCTTATGTTGTATATTACATCCCCATGACTTAATTTATAACTGAAAGTTTATACCGCTTAATCCTCTTCTCCCATTTTGCCCATCACATACTCCTTTCCCCTCTGGCAACCACCAGTTAGTTTATTCTCTGTATCTATTTCTGTTTTGTTTGTTTGATTTGTTAGATTCCACCTAAAAGTGAGATCATATGGTATTTGTCTTTCTCTGACTCATTTCACTTAGCTTAAAACACTCTAGATCCATTTATGTTGTTGCAAATGTCAAGATTTCACTCTTTTTTATGGTTGAGTAATATTCCTGTGTGTGTGTGTGTATCAATTACAAATATCTCCTCCCATTCAGCAGGCTGCCTTTTCATTTTGTTGATGGTTTCCTTTACTGTTCAAAATCTATAGATTTCATGCAATCCCTATCAAAATACCAATGGCATTTTTTCACAGAACTAGGACAAAAAATCCTAAAATTCACATGGAAACACAAAAGATCCCAAACACCCAAAGCAATCTTGAGAAAGCAGAACTAAGCTGGATGTGTCACATCCCCTGATTTCAAACTGTACTACAAAACTGTAATCATCAAAATGGTATGGTACCAACACAAAAACAGACATACAAATCAATGGAACTGAACAAAGAGCTCAGAAATAAACTAACACTTATATGGTTAATTAATGAACAACAAAGGACGCAAGAATATACAATGGGGAAAAAGACAGCCTCTTCAACAAATGATGTTAGGAAATCTGGCCAGCTACATGCAGAAGAATGAAACTGGACCATTTTCTTATACCAAATATAAAAATAAGCTTCAAATGGATTAAAGACTTTAATGTAAGACCTGAAATCATAAAACTTCTAGAAGAATACACAGGCAACACACTCTTTGATATTATTCTTTTAGATTCGTCTCCTTAGGCAAAGGCAAAAAGAGCAAAAATTAACAAACAGGTTCACACATTTTAAAGACTGCTGGGCACAGATAACATCAGAAAGCCAGGTACAGTGGCAGAGCTCAAAGCCAACTGGACAGCAAGCAGGGAGATGCTCAGTCTGCTTTGAACCTCGGCCAAGAAGTCAGCAGCAACTTCATCTCTCCTCCTGTTCTTGCCACAAGAAAACTGACAGTAAGGAAAAGAGGGCACCAAACCAAATAAGGCCAGATCACCTCCTCAAAAGGCCACTGACACCAAAGTCCTGACTCTTCAAAAGGTCCTTCAAAATCATCACAGTCTCTGCAGAGAAGCCTCACTGAATTCCACGGCCTCAAAGACAACTGTTACTCCCCCAAATTCGTGGCAGTAAAAATAATGGCAGGACTCATCTCAAATGCTTCCTCCTCAGAAAGACCTTCTTGACTACCTTCTCCAAGAACGTCTGCCCATCCCTTTATTCTCTTTATTTTTCAGAATACTATGTTATATGGCTACTTACTTCTTCCCCTCACAGAATACATCTCTATGTAGGCAGAAACATAGTTTATTTGCTGCTGTGACCCCAGTTTTGTACAGAGCAGACACTTAAAATATTTACTGGTTGAATGAATGAATGAACACTATATATAATACCTAAGTAACTTGTTTATGTCCTTTTCAGAAAATTTCATACAGTAGAGAAGATTAAACCTGTCATTTACAGTTGAGTATATTTTTAGAAACTGGGCATCAGGTTTTAGCTCCTGAATGTAACATATTATAACTGTTGTTATGAACAAGTGAGATCTAATTTAAAACCCAGATCTTCTTTACTCAGTAATACCCTTCCCAGGAACATAAGCCTTCCTAAGGACTGTGGGCATGGTCCCTCTCCTCTCACAGGACCACTCTGTACCTTGTTTCCGCTCAGAAAATGCATTTCTTTTAGGAAACCTGGTTGTTGTTCAGTCACTAAGTTGGATCCAACTGTTTACGACGCCAGGAACTGCAGCAGCCAAGCTCCCCTGTCCCTCACTACCTCCTGGAGTTTGCTCAAATTCATGTCCACTGAGTCGATGATACTATCTAACCACCTCATCCTCTGCCGCCCTCTTCTCCTCCTGCCCTCAATCTTTCCCAGCATCAGGGTCTTTTCCAATGACTCAGCTCTTCGCATCAGGTAGCCAAAGTATTGGAGCTTTAGCATCAGTCCTTCCAATGTATATTCAAGGCTGATTTTCTTTGGGATTGACTGGTTTGATCTCCTTGCCATCCAAGGGACTCTCAAGAGTCTTCTCCAGCACCACAGTTTGAAAGCATCAATTCTTTGGCACTCAGCCTTCTTTGTGATCCAACTCTCACATCTGTACATAACTACTGGAAAAACCATACTGTTGACTATACAGACCTGGATGCTGTGTCAAAGATAAGGATCCTTCAGGACAAGGGGAAATATTGAGTGGTGCTGAGTTCTTAGACCTCAATGGCATAAATAAAGGCTCCTCTGCAAGTCACCATCCACTGAGGTGGCGGGAAGGGGTCAGAAGTGGAAATGAAAGAAGTGCTGCTAACAACAGGACTCCAGACCTGCGGCTCCGGGCCTGCCCTTGTGTCAGGCTCCCAGCTTGCCTCATACAGGAAGGCTGTTGGAATGCACATCTGAAGCCAGGACACAAATCCAACAAATGCAGTTTTCTCAAGGTACTTTCTTAAACACATATATTCTCAAATGGGAGAACTCTGAAGTCATGTTATGCCATAATAAAGCAGGCAATGCCTCCTTTAAAACTAATGTAACAAGCGATTTACCTAGCAAATTAAAAACCCACTGGGTCAAAGGCTGTATCTGTCTTTCCACTCTAAGGGAAAACACACATAGATAACTAGGGAAATAAATGCAGAGTTGGTACTGCTTTTCTACATAATTTGCCCTTAGACAAAAAGAACCTTCTCCCCAAAGTCCCTAATGGGAAGTACTGGGCCTAGCTCTGCAGGGGAAGGGAGCTACACCTTCCAGAAGCACTACTCTCAGGTCACACGACTTTCTCAGAATGAGGCCTGGCCGCAGCTTTCAGCCCTGTTCAAACTTACTGTCCAACAACCCACAAGGTACATTTTCAAGCCATAGCCTGAACCCTCCAATGAAAAATGGTGTAACAGCAGCAAACTCCCTTCTAAAATTCTCTCCAAAAACTTGCCTCTTACTGTAAATCAAGGGTTTTTACGTCTACATGCAAAATTGATCTGTGTGTACATGTGTGGTTTTCTAGAGAGATCTCATAGGGTTCAGAGACTCAAAAGTGCATGGCCTAAAAGCAGTTAAAGTACCACTTAAAGGGCAGCAGAACTTTTTCCTTTGGGTTATTTTAGGAAACGAGTTTCCCTGATGGCTCAGCAGTAAAGAATCCACCTGCAGTCCAGGAGACTCAAGAGATGCAGGTTCAATCCCTGGGTTGGGAAGATCCCCAAGAGAAGGAAATGGCAACCCACTCCAGTATTCTGGCCTGGGAAATCCCATGGACAGAGAAGCCTGGCGGGTTACAGTCCATGAGGTTGCAAGGAGTCAGACACAATTAAGCATGCAAAGCTTCTCAGAGCCACTGCCGGTTTCTAACAAGTTAGGACCTGCCTGGAGTCAAATACTTTTTCCCAGGAAGTATACTAGGAATCGGCAGTAATAGCTACCATGCTCCTTTTGTGGTGCAGATCGCCCACATTCCTGGGGATGCCTGAGGACAGGCCGCCGGACCTCACAGCTATGACAGCCCCTGAAATCAAGATGGTGAGTCAGCGAGGTCTGCACTGAGGATGCTGATTCCTGAGTTTGCTTTGGACTCCTGGATGTTGACATTTTCCACTGCAAGCCGGTAACACGTCATAATAATTTACTGGGTTTTTGTTTCTTTTTTTTTTTTTAATTCAGAAACACATTATTTTATCCAGCTTTCTAAGCAAGATCAAAATTAATGTTGAGTCTTCAATGCTTCAGTACATCACTCAAGATACAGGACACATCTCCATAGAAACTTTCCTCCCAGGCAAGTTTTATCTTCGACTGAGCATTTCTACATCAAAATGTAACCCTAAAGTCATTGTTTCCACTGGTCTCTGACCCTCTCAACACACTGTGTCCTAGATTAAAGAATTTTCAATATTCTGTAAGAATTAATACTTGTACATTTGCCCTCCCATTTAAAAATTATTTTTTTTATTTTTGTTTTAATAAACTTGTTCTCTGTGAGGTTTTTCTAACATGGAAATTTAAATATACTACAGATTACATAAACTCTCCACTTCCGTCAGTCCCAGATGCTGGACCTGCTGATCACACACCGTTTGCTTCTACAAGCCATGGAAGAAAGTGACTTTGTTACTCTAAAATCTCATTGTCATTTCACGTGTACCCAGTTACCAATGTTCTTTCACACAAATGGCAATTTTTGGTCTTTCTTCCAAAAATGTGACCAAAGGTACAATGAAAGGCTGAAAATTACTATTTTCTGCTTGTTCTCCTGGACTACCATCTCCCTCTAGCATTTCTTCTAAACCAAAAGGTACCATTGTATTTGGAAAATAATCAAGTTTTTAGAAAAAGGTACCTTTACGCTATTATTTCCAGAATGACTTAGATAACACCAAAGGGGAAATTACCATCTGCTGAGAAAATTGTAAAATAATTTCTAATTCTGTTTGCTATAATTTGACAATTCCATCTTAAATAGTCTAGAAAATGTACCATTGTGAGATGTCTCAAAGCCATTATCCTAATTGAAATCTATTTAAATGGACTAGTCAGTTTCTTTTCAAGTCACATAAAAGCACACACAGACCAAAGATCCTGCCTATTAAATCAAGGGGGGGATGGTATGCCTGTAAAGTACATGTTGCCAAAGGAGTAGGATTTTAACCTCAAATACCTCAGCCATCTATCATGGCATATGTAAGCGGTGGTCTAGAGAGCTTCACAGGCCGACATACATGCAAAATGAAGTATTGAACAGCCCTCCTTTTTAAAAAATCGAAGTCAGGAAGAGCAGACATGTTCTGTTCATCAGGCTGGTTTTCACTCCCGAGTTTTTGTTTCCCACATGTTTTACTGTTTTCTTTAAACAGTAAACAGACCTTTCACTTCTCTGCATTCATAGAAAAGTGGAATGGAGAATCCCAAACAGTTGACTTGGGAATGCACTGCATTTTTTGGATAGCTTTCCATTAAAATGGGACAGAGGAGGAGGGAGGTAAACTGATCGGGGTCCCAGGTACAATGGGGAGAAGGAAAACATAGGGGCTGGCGAGAAATAATTCACCTTCGGGAAACAGAGCCAGGGCCATAACTTCCTCTGTATTTACAATCCACGGTGCTGACTCTTCATTAATTTTAGATGAGTTTCACGGTAGGTTTTTTGTAATTACCAACAGCTTGCATTACTAGCACAGGAGCCGGCTCTATCAATTAAGAGATCCAGTTTCCTAAGCAGAGCCTCCCGGATTACATGCCCACCTTCACATGAAGGTGTGTGCTGCCGGGGAGCTACCGAATCCTCAGAAGTAGCAAGAGAAGAAGACCTTCCTCCAAGACCCCTTTCAGGGCCAGATCCCTGACCCCCTAGAATGCTGGGGGAGAAATTCAGAGAGGGGAAGAAACTCAAACTACCAAAGGTAGATGATGATCACCTTTGACTGTAAAGGTAACAGGGTTCTGCTATAATAATGCACGTCACCAGTGCTGTCATATATTGGTCCGCCCCTGGAAGAACGGTCTTTTTTTTTTTTTTAAACTTTTTGGCTGCACCGCATGGCATGGGGGAATCTTAGTTCCCCAACCAGGGGTCGAACACAAGCCAAGCCCCTGGTAGTGGAAGCACAGAGTCTCAACTGCTAGACCACCAAGGAAGTCCCAAGAACGGTCCTTCTGAAAGCAATTTCTTCTGTCTTTTCTGCCTCTAGCAAAACTAGAATAAGGAATATAAAACAGAATCATACTTTCATAAGCAGAGCTCATATCCTAGGACACACATGAGATCCACAAGGAAAGAAGGGAGCCAGTGACAGTGAGGGCAGGTGTGGGTTCCTGACCAGTTGGAGGCTGCAAGAGGAGATTGCTGGACTTCAGGCTAGCAATGGTAAGCTGAGACCCAAGGGGCAGAGTCAAACAAGGCTGCAAGGCTCAGACTCCCAGTTCTCTTTCTACTTCAGGGCCCCCTTTCTGGCTGCAGACCAAGAATCACCAGACCCAACAGAAAAGCCCACGAGAGGGAAAAGATTAACTTAGAAGGCATTAGGATAAAAACAGAAGGAAGAAAAGGTGGTATAAAAGAGATAAACCCAAGAAAAGAGAAGCCCTGTGAGAATTTAGGGGGTTGAGGGGGGAGACTGGGGCACTGATTAAAAGAAATTGACTAAGGAAACCAAGGAGAAGATGTCTTGGTATAAGACACCTGGTTCAGAGGACAACTTTATCAGTGCTCTCCACAAAGGACATCTTAAGGATCTGAGGAGGGCAAAGAGGCCAGTAGTGAGGAAAGAGAATCTCAGGGGTCCAGGCTAGCCTGGCATGACTGGTGAGGAGAAGCCAGGCTTGCACACACAGACTCCCACCCGCTGGGACCCTGGAGCCTTTGTTCCAGGTTCTCCCTCTACTCTGAATTGGTCCCTCCTTTCTAAAAACCTGGCTTCAGAGCTTTTTAGACGAAACATAAAGCAACTTTAGAGCTGGAGCTCTTCCTTAACCTGATAAAATCAACACCCCGGCCCGCCACCACCATCACTGTCACTGCAGCCAACGCACATGCGCAAATACCCCCACAGGATTTCACATTCAACTCGTGAGAAGACAGAGACTTCTCCCTTCCCCAGCCCAAAGTTAAAAACCCTGGCTGAAAGAACTCAGTGCACTGTTCCTAGTAAGGAGGGTGGTAGTGTCTTGATCCACACCCCTCTGGTTGGTGGGTGCAAGCTCTGTAGGCCATCTGAGAAGGCTGAGGTTCTGCTCTAGCAAGACGACACTGGTCTAGCACCTCCCAAAGCGCCACCAGGACTTTGTGCTCCTGGAACCAAAACCTTACTGGGAAAACAGCTGGTTACTTTCTAGACACTCCACAAATAGCCCCAAAATGGAAAAACAAATGAAAATTCCAAAACATACTTTAGTTAAAAAAGAAAAAAAAGAAAAACTGGCACGCTGGCTTACAAACTATTACCCTGGGAAAAGAGAATCTAACTAACCACTTTTTAGGGCTTCCCTTGTGGCTCAGCCGGTAAAGAATCCACCTGCAATACGGGAGACGTGGGTTCAATCCCTGGGTTGGGAAGATCCCCTGGAGAAGGGAAAGGCTATCCACTCCAGTATTCTGGCCTGGAGAATTCCATGGACTGTATAGTCCATGGGATCACAAAGAGTCAAGCAGGACTGAGCGACTTTCAACCATTTTATAATTAAGAATTTATCAGGTTTAACTGCTATTCAAATACCAGCTTTTAAGATTTTTGAAATGCCATCTTTAAAAAAAGAATGGCAAAGTGGGTAGGGACTTCCTTTAGGAGATTCACAGAAGACTGGCACTCACGGAGAGTCCAGGCCTGCCCAGTGGCAGTCCCCAAGCACAGCCACTGTCTTCTGAGCAGTGTCATCTGCTGAATGCTCAAGGGATCCTTGGAGGATCAGCCCACACTAACTCAATATAGGGATAACCTATTTGATAAGCCCTTTCTCAAGCCTCAAAGAATCTGGCCTGAAATCATCACAGTTTCCAGGCTTCCCATTTGTCTGGCCGGACCACTCAGTCCCTTAGCAACAGCATCACACCACTGAGAGATACTGATGTGACCCCCACAACCACAGGCAGGAAAAGGGGCCGACAGGGCTGAACCACATACCTGCCCCTGTCTCACTGTTGCCAAAACAAGAAACCAAAAACCTCTCATTCATGCTTCAAGTACCAATTTGCTCACCTGTAGAAAAGAACTCCTAAAACAGAAAAATGTGGCCAAAAAAAATACTCCTTTCTTCCTGAGCTTGAGCACCCCTCTCACTCAACACTAACCAATTACCGGAGCCCACCTGCTCTGTGCTCACTCAGCGCAGAGGTGGGTGAGAGGCCAGGAGACTCTGCTGCTGCACTTGGGAGGAGCCCAGGGGAGGCAGGACAGCATTTCTGGGAAGGGAAATTGAAGTTAACAGGCCAACAACTCTGACAGATAACATAGAAAGATTAAAATTCTCATCAAGCCCCAGTAGCGGGAAGTTTTAGAAAACAGTTAAGTCGGCAATTTCTGGAAGATTTCTTCTTAGCTGTGGGTCAAAATGTATATACTTTAAACATGTCTTACATTTTAATTTGTGAGATTAACACTCTGGCATTATAAATTTACATAGTTGGAAGAACCTCTTGACCATCTGCCCCAGAAAACCCTGGGCCCTGGACTTGTTCCCTGTGCTGCCAAAAATGACTCTTACCACCTAATCCAGAAACTCAAATTGTGCTTTTTTCCTTCTATGAGATTTTCGTACCACAAATCAGACCTCATGAAATAAAATTTCACTGCAGGCTATTAAGCCTCTGCCAACACCCCTCTCGATCACAGTCAAGCCTGAAGACAAAAGCTCAAATGACCAAATGAGTTTGATTTCAGGCTCAGAGCATGATCAATAGTCATTTCTGTTGGGAGTTTTAGCCTTAAAAAAAAGATTAATGTTCCTGCTTTACTATAACCTACCCTTCAGAATCGAGCACCACTCATCACCTCCCCACAGACATTAGCCTACCCTGGGAAATTAAAACGAAAGCAACTCCTTTCCCCTGGGCTTTCCACCACTCTTGACTTATTTTCCATTTCGATCTTGCCTGTGAACTTAGCCAAAGCCCGCAGCTCCACCTTCCCTGAGGACGGCTCCCTTCAGACTTCCTAGCACAGGTACTAGGAGACCCCACTATTTCTATCCTGAACCTGGGTGGGGGAATGGGAAACCGATCAGGGGCCACACAGACTAGTCACTGCCCTGGGCTAATGTTCCCGAGGTCACTAACAGACATCTGGACACGAGGATACGGACGGCCTCCCTTCCAGCTCAGATGAGGAGCAGGTCCCTCAATTTGATCAAAGGAAGCAACAAAATGAGGTAGGAGATGCTCAGCCCAGTGACTGCAGGGTGGAGAGCAGGCACCGTGGAGCCGGCCTCCCTACCCTGAGCTCTCTGCCTATTGCTGGCCGCAGCCACAGGTCCCCTTGCTGTCTGCATGGCTTCCCCCTGTCCTCGCTGTCAACCGCCTTTTCCTCATTTGTCACTGTTAGGTCCCAGCAGGACCGCACACACACACACATACACACACTTCCCTTTACCTGCTCTCAGAGGTAAAATGATCAGCAAGGTAGGGTTAGAATCTACCACATGGTCCACTCTGAATGGAATTCACCTTATACAAACATCTGCTTGGTCCACTACACCTGCCAGGAGGCGTGTTTTAAAATCTGTCTATGAAAAAAAAAAAAAATCATTGCCTCCTCAGTCTGGCAGGCAGAGTCCTACAGTGACATAACCTGGCCTCTACTCTATCATCATTGAAACGTTCCCCGCCAGCCTTCCACGATCAGGGCACACAGTGAATCTCGCAGAGGGTTTTCTTTTAGAGCCAGGTGTACCCACACTACCTGGCTCTATTCTAATCCTCCCTCCCCACCAGATCATAGTTACCCGGCTGAGCTGTTCAGGCTTCCAGGGCATGGAGGTATCACCTGCTCACCCTCCACCAGTGGCGTTCTCAACCAGCTGATGCCAGTTCCCACTTGGGAGTTCCTGGGCACCACTTCAGTACCCACACTGCTGCTAAGTCACACAGGTCTCTATAGTCTCTGGTTCTGCCATTTTCCTGGACACTTTTCTGTCCCCTTAATATTCAGCTTGCTGCTGCTACTGCTGCTGCTGCTAAGTCACTTCAGTCGTGTCCGACTCTGTGCGACCCCATAGACAGCAGCCCACCAGGCTCCCCGGTCCCTGGGATTCTCTAGGCAAGAACACTGGAGTGGGTTGCCATTTCCTTCTCCAATGCATGAAAGGGAAAAGTGAAAGTGAAGTCGCTCAGTCGTGTCTGACTCTTTGCGACCCCATGGACTGCAGCTTAAAGCCTTCTTAACCAGACTTGCAAGACTCCCAGAAGACATATCACTCTGGTCTTCATGAAATACCTCCTCTCTGGTTATTGGAGGCTCTGGTTCAGGGAACCAGTCCCTTCCTTCCAAAAATAAAAACAAAAAAACACATTTCCTAGGAAACCAGCTAGTGACATCCCATCAAACTGAGAAAACATCCCAGTTTCTCTTTCAGAATCACAAAAGTTATAGAAGAAATGTAACCACCATCTCTGCCAAGGCCTTCCATTTCCTAGCTAGAAATTCATGGTTTCTGGTGAAGATCCAGGTTTCCCCTGAGTCTCTCCCACATGACAAGAGGATCTGAGGAGCACCCGCAGGCTCCTCCCCTCAGCTAGAAGTGGCCCAGGAAGAGGGCGTCTCCTCACCGGCAGGGTCAGGACCTGCCTCTGTTCTTCCCAGTGGCTGGAAGTCTCTTCCCGGACAAGGCAAAACTAGAATCCCCTCCCACTGCTGCCAAGAGTGCTTCCCAGGTGGCTCAGCGACAAAGAATCTTCCTGCCAATGCAGGAGACGAGGGTTCAATCCCCAAGTCGGGAAGACCCCCTGCAAGAGGAAAGGGCAACCCATCCAACCCACTCCAGTATCCTTGCCTGGGAAATCTCACAGAGGAGCCTGGCGGGCTACATACAGTCCATGGGGTTGCAGAGTCAGAGGTGACTGAGGACAACACTGCCAAGAACTCTTTTTAGGACCCACCTGGCATGATTTTGGAGTAGCGCCACCACCTGTGGGACACAGCCCAGGGGTGCCAATGGGAATAAGAGCCATGGAGGAAAGCGAGGAAAGAGAGACAAACATGAACAGGGCAGAATCCCGACTCTAGAAAGACAGGAAGACTACTACATCTCTGTCTGTGGGTTGTATACGGAAGACTCCAACGGTGAGTTCTTAAATCGGGGCCCAGTGCAACTAAGCATATACTCAGTGAGAGTGATGCCTCCTGAGGGCAGGGATAGGAAGTTAGACAGGGGACCACCCTTAACTCAGCAGGCAAATGCTTTTCAAGTGTGGGTCAAGACATGTTTCTCCTGTGAGACAGTGCTAAACCCACCAGACAGCTCCAACCACAGATTCCCATGGACTATCCCTCCACCCTCAGTCCCCAGCCTGGCCATTTCCCTTCTCAGGTTATCCTGCTCTAAAAACTATGCAATCCTTCCAATAAATCCAAGTGTTAGAGAGCATTATTCAAGGTCACCCATGTTCCTAATATGCTTACACTCATTCATTCACTCACCCAGCAAACATTTAAGAAGCTCGTGCAGCGGGTCAGATGCTGAGCGAGGCACTGGTATATAATCGTGAGCACAATGGATGAGGTCCCTGCCCTCCCAGAAGAAGTGGGAAAGCAGATGTCTCCTAAAGAATACGTCACCACAACAGCGAGAAGTGGTGTAAAGAACAAGAGAGAAAAAGGGAGCGAGGTGAGGAGGTGGAGCTGCTTCCCGAAGAGGGAGATGCACGGTGGTTCAGTTCCTGAAAGGCTGAGCTCTCTTCCAGCTGGGAACAGAAGGGTCATGGACTGTAATTAACTGAGAGGGGAGAGTCCTGGGGCCAGGCCACAGCAGAGGCAGGCGGGGGGCGCTGAATCACACAGGACTTTGCAGACGAGGTTCAGAATGTGGCTCTTATCCTGGGAGCAACAAGAAGCCTTCCTAGGATTGGGAACAAGGATGTGGTGTGATCATATTAGGAATTGTTAAGAGAAAGAGACCACTCCGACTGCTGAGGGGTGAAGAGATTAGAGCAGAGGAAAGCGGCTGTGAGAAGAACGGGGGGAAGGCTGCTGCCACCTTCAAAACCAAGAGAGTTGTTTGGACTAGAGTGGTGGCAGTGAAGCTGAAGAGAAAGAGAACCGTTCAAGAGATGTTTAAGAGATGAAAATAACAGCACCTGGTAACGGACGAGATAAGAGCCAGCTTGCATTTGCAGTGAAGAGAAATGTCAATTACCTCCGGCAGCAAATATTGGCTGTATACACTCCGCAGCTCACTGGTATTACACTTACTCCCTTTGGCACCTATTTTTCAGAATTTCTAGACAAATTTAAAGCTCTTCTCCTTACTTGCTCTTAAATCCATTCTTAAAAACTGTCATCCGTTTTTGAAACATATTTATTTAGCATGTACTATGTGCTGGGGAGGAAAAGGTGACTACGACAGCCCAGGCCCTTGCATGTCTCCTCTGAACCTCTAAACCCCCCTGGCAGTGAATGCAGCTACCAAGGGTAAGGTCACCCGACCACCTGAAACCTTCATATGAGCCACTCAACAGATTCCCGTCTACCTCTTAGAAACCTTCTGTGATGCAAGAGTAGCACAAGCGCTTTGCATTGGAGAGAGTCACTCCTTCTTTCATAAGATCTGAGCCCTGGAAGACATCCCGCACCAAATCTAACCTCTCAGGTTACTGAGCTGCCAAAACCGTGCTCTCAGAGGAACACCATGAACCCCAAGAGGCAATTCTTCCTTCTACAGAATCAAACTCCTTTTCTCTAAAATATACCGAGTTCGGGACCTACACAAGAATTGTGCTCTCTCATTTGTTGTCCAAATTAGTTTCTGCAGGATTTTTCCTATCACAGAGATTGAACAGTGTAGCTCCAGGGTTTACGACACCATCAGTGTGGCCACATGGAGCTCTTTAACTGAAAATTAAGATAAAACATCAGTTTCTCAGTTGCACTAGCCACCTTGCAAGGTTTGATAGTCAAGGCAGCCAGAGGCCACCATATTGACAGCACAGATGGAGCACATTCTCAACGCTACAGAAGGTCTGTCGGAAAGAGTTCTCTGCAGGTTTGAGTTCTCCTTAACACACACACAAAAGTTTAACAGATAGAGACTTTCAATACATAGCTGTGTCCTCCTTGATTTTGTAAGTGAATGCTATAATCTGGAGAAGGCAATGGCAACCCACTCCAGTACTCTTGCCCGGAAAATCCCATGGACGGGGAGGAGCCTGGTAGGCTGCAGTCCATGGGGTTGCTAAGAGTCAGACGAGACTGAGCGACTTCACTTTCACTTTTCACTTTCATGCATTGGAGAAGGAAATGGCAACCCACTCCAGTGTTCTTGCCTGGAGAATCCCAGGGACAGGGGAGCCTGGTGGGCTGCTGTCTATGGGGTCACACAGAGTCGGACACAACAGCAGCAGCAGCAGCTATGAAGTGAAGTGAAGTCGCTCGGTCATGTCTGACTCTTTGCGACCCCATGGACTCTAGCCTACGAGGCTCCTTCGTTCATGGGATTTTCCAGGCAAGAGTACTGGAGTGGGTTGCCATTTCTTTCTCCAGGGGATCTTCCCAACCCAGGGATCGAACCCAGGTCTCCTGCATCGCAGTCAGACGCTTTACCGTCTAAGCCACCAGGGAAGCCTTAGCAGAAGCTATAATCTGAACTTAATATACACCAAAAAATAGTGCTTTTAGTCAGTCTCATAGTTTGGGGTTTGTGTATATTTTATTTGCCAGGAATGTTGAAAATAACCATGTGATTCCTTGTGAGGAAGAAAGGGACCAGTATTTCACAAGCCACTGTGAAGACTGTCTTATTCTTTCCATGTATGCGTGTGTGTGTGTGCGCGCGCACGTGTGCGTGCACGCTCAGTTGTGTCTGACTCTTTGTTACCCCCATGGGCTGTAACCTGCCCAGGCTCCTTTGTCCATGGAATTTTCCAGACAAGAATACTGGAATGGGTTGCCAGTTCCTCCTTCAGGGGATCTTCCTGACCCGGGGACTGAACCCGCGTCTCTTGTGTCTCCTGCACTGGCAGGCAGGTTCTTTACCACTGCACCACCTGGGAAGCTTCTTTCATATATATCTTATATATTGCCCAATGCAGGTGATATTTTTAGTAAATACACAGATTATTTGGCCATCTAATTTTGTGCCTACTTTTCATAGGCAAGTCTATAAGGGGCTTGCAAGAAATGTTCGTTTCAGATTTAGAATGGCAACCACTAACACCAGTCCTGTAATTATGTCCTGTAATGATGCAGCATGCAGGAATTTCTCTAGCACCACATCTACCATGTGATTTTATATCCCAAAGACACATTTATACTGTGACAGAAAACCCAGCAACAATGCTTCAAATGTGAAACAACATGGGAACAAGATTGGAAAATGTTGATAATTACTCAAACTGGGTGACAGATACAGGAGGCTCATTTTTTCTTCTTTACTTTTGTGTATGTAAAATTTCTCTCCAGAATAATGGACTTTTTTTTTTTTCTCAAGGAACTAATGCACTTATACACAAATTCAATCTGTTCTAACACATACTATGGAGGGTAATTATAAACTTTGATAGGGCTGGGTGCATAGCATTTTACCAAACCTCTCAAGTCAGGCCAAGAACCAACCTAGCCAGCGACCTGTTTTATGAAGTTCTCCTCCTGTGTGATCCCAGGCTGTGGTGGGCATCAGGAAGCACTGCACTGAGCGTCTTCAGAGGCCGGGTTCAGGTGGGTTCTGTTCTCAGCTGCTCGGAGCTGGCATGCTTACCACCTGACAATAAGGCCACTGTCTGCCTCATCTTATCGGAAGAAAAGGCTGATAATCGACTTCCCTCCCCATCCCAACGCTAACGCAGATGCCCGCAGACTGAGGAACAATGCTTCCAGTCCACCCCAGCTTTCAGGTGAGCCCTGCCCGCGCTGCAGAGGCCCCACGGCAAGCGCTGCCCAGCAGCCGGGCTGTGGCTAGCATGTGGCCGCCCCACACCACGCCACACAGGGACGCCTCCAGTGGACATGTGCAGGGGCCATCTCGGTCCCACCTGCCGCCCTCTGGCTACTTTACACCCAGGATGATGGAAATGTGGACCCAAAAACACAAGCTCATCTCCTTCCAGGCCAAGTAAGTCAGCAAACCCCTGTAAGACATTCCCATGGTGCCTCAAGCACTGACAGGCTGGGAGTCCCAGCCCTTCCCCTCCGCTCTGTGATGCACCTGCCTCTCCTCCCTTCATCCTCCTCTGGCCCCTCCTCACCACAGCCACACCGGCCACAAGCCACTCCCTCCCTTGAGGCGCCTTCCCAACACTGGCTCCCTCCCTTTATTCTTTCTCAGGGCCTGTTTTTCTCCTCCCTCAGAGGAAGGAGATTTCCAACTTCTCACCATTTAATGTATACAACACACACGTCAGTTGACTTGTTTACTGTCTAGACTACATAATGTGCTGTGTGCCAGCAGGAAACACATCTGTTTCGCTCCCCGTTGGATTTCTTTCCAATGCTAAGCACAATGCTTGGCTCCAGACACTCCGAGAGACACTTGTTTAATGAGTGATGATCGCTGTTCAGTCAGTCCTTTCAGTGGTAAGATTTTTTAATTTTGTATTTCCAGCCCCAAATGATACATAGAACCATCTTGAGGAACACTGCTTAAAAGACAACATTAAGTGTAAGAAAGGACTTAAAATTGAGAGAGAGAACAGGCCAGCTTATGTCAGCTTTAAGTAACAAACGTGAAATGAAACTTACGAAATGCATACTCAGATTCTCAAAGGTTATCTGCAGGAATAATCCTGCAAGGATGGGGGTGGGGTGGTTTTAAATCTCAAAACCTAAACAAGCTGAAGAGGGCTCCTCTTGCCCTGTCCTGGTCTCAAATGTTAGAATAAGCCCGGGAGGGGCTCAGTGTGTCCAATCATCTCTTTGGGGGGAAGCCCTTAGAACCGATCTTCTGGGCAAACCCAACAAAGGTCACTAGGTTGTTTCAAAGCCCACCCATCAGCCACTCCAGCAGCTTCTTCGCAGAAAGGCCAGATTCTTCTCTCAACAGTCCTATCTATGCTCACAGTGGCCTGGCCTGTGGCTTTTGCTCACCAAAGAAAAACCAAAGAGGACTTGAGTCTTCTGCAACTCCTATAGGGGTCGTCCTTAAATTTAACAAAGTTCTCCCAACACACAGCAGATGTTCTCAAGGAGAACTCAGAATTTAAACTGGGGTCAGTACACAGTAAGAGGCTGGGAATGTATGACCCCAAAGCAAAGGGAAATCTCACTTTTTGAACTGAGAAAACTTCCAGGGAACATGGCTTAGAAGATTTCAAAATGAGGCAGGGTCCACCTGATACAACCACAGAACTCACACTGGGGAGCAACATAAGCCCGAGTTCTAGTCCCAGCCATAAGCCCTTGTCCTCGCTGCATGATCTTGAACACGTTACTTAACTCTGAACTTCGGCTTTCTCATCTTAGAATAAGATTGATACTAGGGTCTACTATTCATAAGGGCTTCCCAGATGGCGCAGGGGTAAAGAATTCGCCTGCCGATGGAGATGAATGAGACTGGGGTTTGATCCCTGGGTCAGGAAGACCCCCTGCAGTAGGAAATGGCAACTCATTCCAGTATTCTTGCCTGGACAATTCCATGGACAGAGAAGCCTGGGGTGGGGGGGGGGGTGGTCCATAGGGTCACAAAGAGTCAGACACGATCGAGCACAAGCATTCACAGGATGATGTGAGGTTGAAAAGTGGGGCAGTGCCTGGCACACAGCAGTTCTCCATAAATGACAGTGCTCTTATTGTTCTCACCTGCCCATGTTTTCTCATTACAAAAGCACTAGCACAAACACGCACCTGAGACTTCAGGAGTCCTTTCCTTTCAAACATTTAACTTCTCAGATCCTTAAATTCATAAACTCACATAATCAACGACACTGTACTGGAGGGAGCGGGAGGAGGAGACTAAGAAATCAAGTCTGCACTTTGAAGAGAACTTCAAGGTCCAGAGTGGGGAAATGAAGTGCCCAAGACACACATAATAACTGGAGAACCCCCCAGAATGGCCAACGGGTCTCTTAACACCAACTGCAGTACTCTCTGCACCTCACTCAGAAACTCAGGGTTTCTGTACCTGCCTCTGAGCACCCTTCTGATGAATGGGGCTGCATAGACACTTCACACGATGCAATTAAGCATCACAAGGAGCTTGGCCAGAGGCAACATGGAATCTTGCACAAAACCCTGAGATGCTTTAAAATTCACACATAGTATTCACATCAGCCCAGGTTTCCAAAGTTCTCATAAAGATAGTTATTTTTAACTTGGGATTTGAAGTTGACAAAGAACTTAATGAATAGGCAGGGAGCTGTCTGTCCATGGCTGGTTAGCTCCTGAAGTTAATGCTTCTCACGGGGACAAGAGTCAGCCAAAGGACAGAGCTCCACACAAACTGGAAAATGTTCCTGCAGCCCACAGATCGTGGATTACTGCCTGGGCTCTGAGTGGCAAATCTTACAAGACGCTCCCTAGCTTCCCTCTAGAGCCACCTACCAGTTAACCTTACGTTCTGTCATTCGACAGCATCACGTGTTCCTGGCTCACGCTGTGCCAGGCACACAAATGACTTCGTGTAATCCTCACAACTACTGACAGAGAATGTACTAGCATGGTTCATCTGACCTCAGACCCCACTAGGACACCATTATTTTATGTTCGAAAAAAGGAAGTCCAGCCAACTACAAATGTCAGACCTCATAGATTTAAAAGATACTTTGGCTTCCCTGGTGGCTCAGACCGTGACAGCATCTGCCTACAATGCGGGAGACCCGGGTTCGATCCCTGGGTCGGGAAGATCCCCTGGAGAAAGAAATGGCAACCCACTCCAGTACTCTTGCCTGGAAAATCCCATGGACGGAGGAGCCTGGTAGGCTACAGCCCATGGGGTCACAAAAAGTCAGACACAACTGAGCAACTTCACTTTCACTTTCTTCTCTTTTCAGACATGTTAAGCTGAGACAAAGTGTATTGTCTTACATTTGTGGAAATGTGAACACTGTCCCATTTTACAGATAAAGAAACTGAGGTACACAGAGAAAACAGTTTGCCCAAGGTCACAGAGCTAGTAAATAGAATACAGGTCTGGGATACAGACCTGGTAAGACTGGTCACCTTTTCATGGCAATAAACTCAGATTTCCCACGTCATGTGAATTACCCAGAAACACACCTGACAAAGAGGCAGGACACAGGGGGCTAACACCCGCCCGGCCACCAGCACATCAACTACGGCAATTCTCTGAACACCCCTGAACCTGGCCCTTCACATGCCCAAGCAGGCACTGTGCGAGACTAGGATAACCTGCCTTTCTTCTGCGAAAGCAGCGTGGTATGCCACGGAAAACGTACATCTGGAATCAGAAAGTCCTACACTGAAGTTCTCGTTCCAGGGAATTCCCTGGTGGTCCAGTGGTTAGGACTCTGCTTTCACTGCTGAGGGCCTAGGTTCAATCCTTGGTCAGAGAACTAAGATCTTGTTCCACCAACTAACCAGCTTATGCCCTGGGCAAGCTACTGAACTGCTCTCAGTTTCCTCTCCTGTAAATTGAGACTGTGTGTGTGTGCCTGCGCGAGCCTGCCCGCTCAGTCACTCAGTCGTATCTCTTTGCGACCCCAGGTACTGTCCTGCCACGCTCCTCTGTCCATGGAATTTTCTAGGCAATACTAGAGCGTGTTACCATGTTCTATGCCAGGGGATCTTCCCAACCCAGGGGTCGAACCTGCATCGCTCATGTCTCTGGCATCGGCAGGTGGATTCCTTATCACGGCACCACCTGGGAAGTCCAACGTTGAGGCTTCCAGCACCAGTCTCCCTTAGAGGGCTGCTCCAGGACAAAAGAGGATATATTGGGTTGGCCAAAACGTGCGTTCAAGTTTCTCCATAAGATGTTATGGGAAAACCTGAATGAACTTTATGACCAGCCCAATATACACAGAGAAAGCAGCAATGGCAGAGCTGGAATTCAGCGAATGCTCTTTCTATAATGACCACCTTTTGCTCTGGGACAGAATTAAAGAACAAACAATTCCCTGTGACCTCAGCAATTCCCCAGGGGGACACTCTGGTGAGAATAAGGATCAGACAGAAGAAAGCTGACCCTGAGGGCCACTCAGGCAAAGAAAATGAACTAGAAGCACCTGGAGGGCAGGGACAGCTGCCTGACTTCCAAACTTCTGAGTAAACTCACTGACAGAGGGAAAGGTTAAAAAGAACTTAACACCATCAAACGGAGAAGGCAATGGCACCCCACTCCAGTACTCTTGCCTGGAAAATCCCATGGACGGAGGAGCCTGGTAGGCTGCAGTCCATGGGGTCACTAAGGGTCAGACACGACTGAGCAACTTCACTTTCATGCACTGGAGAAGGAATCCCAGGGACGGGGGAGCCTGGTGGGCTGCCGTCTATGGGGTCGCACAGAGTGGGACACAACTGAAGCAACTTAGCAGCAGCAGCAGCAACACCATCAAAAAACACTGGTCAACAGATATGAGGATGAAGAGATACCACATCTGACACAGAAAGCAGTCTTGGAAGATCCAGTTTGATACCAAAAATGACCTACAGGGGATTTCCCCACTGTCCTGTTTCATTCTTATGATAAGTAATATTCTGTGCATTTCACCTCTTTCTTTCTTCAAGAGCTTCAGAAAATCCTCATAAGTTATGAGCTTTGGGAGGGAAGGTGAGCCATATGGATGTAGAAACAAACTCCTGACCTGCCTTTTTTCTCCATCGTACCCAGAATGCCTCAAAGTTTCTGGCACATGGCCAACTCTCAACAAAAATTAGTTGAGTGAATATTTTTTGACTACATGCCATTTCACTGGGACCAGAACTCCCAAACATCCTATACATTTATCCTACCTAAAAGACTAACAACAGTCTTTCCTGCTTCTTTTCCAGACGCATTCCAAAACCATAATATCTAATATGCAAACGATACACTCGGCAATGCTGTTTCTCCAATCCTCTCACATGATGACTTTCTACTTGCTCTTCAAACCTCCAACAAGGCCCGGTCCCCTTAGTCCCACCAAAACCCATGCACTCTCTCTTCCCCTTCCTCTGTCCAGCCCTTGGGCTACTCGGCAGTTGCCTCAATTACCACCATTATCTGAATCTGTTTCTTAATCTCCTTCCTCTCAGGCATAGCACCTTTCCTGAAGATAAATGCAGGCAAGTCCAGTTCACCCACAGCTCTCCACCACCCCCAACCCTGAGGCCCATGTGAAAAAAAGAAACTATATGGCAAAAATCCCACTCTACCCTCATCATCTCAGGAGGCTGTTTGTTTTACATAAAGTTTAGCTCAATCACCAACTTTTAGAGGAATCTGAAAGAATGCCGTAATGATTTAAGGGTTGGGTAAGAGCACTCAATGGTAAAGCATCTGCCTGCCAATTCAGGAGACTCAGGCAGTTTGATCCCTGAGTCAGGAAGATCACCTGGAGAAGGAAATAGCAACCCTCTCCAGTATTCTTGCCTGGGAAGCCCCGTGGACAGAGAAGCCTGGCAGGCTACAGTCCATGGGGCCCCAAAGAGTAGAACCCGACTCAGCGACTAAACAGCAACCAGAGCTGACAAAAATGGCACTTTTGCTCTTTCAATACCTCCCTGGAGATAAGCTGCACGGTGTCACCCAGCTCTAAATCCACAAACCCAGACTTTCAGGAATTCCCTGTCAGTCCAGTGGTAAGCACTTTGTGCGCTCACTGCCTAGGGCCCTGGTTTGATCCCTGGTCCCAGAACTAAGATCTCCTTAGCTGGGTGGTCAAAAAAACAAACAAACAAACATCTAAACTCTGCAAACACTCCCCATTCCAGAGTTCAAGGACCATTTGCGCCTCCGTTTTTCCTTATTGGCTTCCATATAAAAGTTACTCATTGTTTTCCTTCCAGCTTACATCAGGCTCCTGAAAGGACTCCTTTAAAGCCTTTGATGAAAACCATCAAAACATGCGAAAGGCTGGTTCTTTTCAACGTCTGCGCAGAGCAGCCGCGGTGTCACAACCTAGAACTTCAAACACGAATATGGCAGCACTCCTGCCTTCATGGAGCCCACGCTTTTCCTCCAAATAAAAAAGTATGCCCTCCATGGGCAGCGTCTCTTAAAGACGGTAGTGACAAAGTACTTCACGGCTTTGGAGGAAGAGCGAGGGTGGAGACAGGCTTTGCCCTTACATTAGATGCCCTGTAACCATAACAACCGATGGTTTCAGTAACCATCAACCCACCGAGGGGCTAAGTTTTCCAAAAGGCATTTTCAAGAGGGGAAAACTCCCCTGCACCGACTCCCGCGTCAGCCAAGCGTTCTGGGGAGCGGTTCAGCCCATCTCTGATCCCACCGATTCGTTCCTGCGCTCACCAGCAGCAGCACAGCCTCCGCCGTCACACCCCGCGCTCCGGGCAGGGCACCTGGCGTTAGGCCTCAGCCCAATGTCACTTGTTAACCTTCCAAAACCCCCGGCGTTCGGAACGCCGTCGTCTCAAGTCTAAGGCACGCGAACCACCCACTGCCACCCGCGATTTCCAAGAGCTGGCGAAAAACCACCCGAGGAGCTGAGAGCCTCTGAAAGATCCGCTTAAAAGTAACTGCGGTTCTCGACTTCCAGGCGTTTCGCGACGTGAGCGCCGGGGAAGACCAGAACCCGGGGCCCCATTCATAAAATCACAAGCTGTTTTCCCTGTTTGAGTGTGGACGGTCCTCCCCGGCTGGGGCCGAGCCCGGAGCCCGTGGACAGCAGGCTGGTGGGCTGGCCGGCGGGCACCTCTGGCGGGGTCAAGCCCAGACCGCCCCACACCGCCCCCAGAGGAAAGAAGGGTGCGCCCGGGGGCCTCGCGGGTAGGCGTCCATGTCAACTTAACCCGGACCGTGACAGCGGGGCGGGGCCCTGGGGGACCGGACCCCCGCGCCCAGCCGCGCCAACGGCCGCCGGCCCCCGGACCCTGAGGAGCCGGAGCCGCCCCCAGCCCCGGCCTTCTTGGTGGGCGCTCCCTCCACCGCTCCGCCCGGCCCCGGGAGCGCTCACCCCGGATCCACTGGCTGCCTCATTGTACTGCGCCGGCGCCCGTGCTTCACGGCCGCCGCAGACCCCGCTCCGTTTCGGGCTCGGGCCGCCGTCCTGCCGCCAGCCCGCCCCCGGGGCACCGGCCACCCCGCCCAGCCGGCGGACCCGCCCCGCGCCCGCGGCCGCCGCCGCCAACCAGAGGGCGGCGGGGGCGGAGCCGGCCTCGCGCCAGGCCCGGCCAATCCAGCCCCTACCAGCGCGCCGGGAGCGGCCGCGGAAATGGGTGTGCGATTGGTCGGGTCTGTTAAAGAGGCCGCCGCCCACGGGGCTGGGGAGACGGGCGGCGGCCGGGTTACCTGGGAGAGCTTGGGTTGGAAGGGATGAGACCTTCTCTTCTCTCCGTAGTCCGGCAGCTTCGCTCTTCCCAACACTTTGCATTTATTAATTTCCGCTTCCTGAAGTCTAGCAACAAGTGGGGGACAGAACCTGCCTCTGTCAGAAAGAGAAACTGAGGTCCCGAGGGTCTCCTCGCTTGGCACAATGACTGGAATTTGAGTTTCATAGGGCCGTCCGACACGTGTTCCCGTCCAGTCCCAGAAATTGGCGTAAAAATTATCCAGCTTCACCTTGGAGAATTTTGTAAAACATTTAACACATATTCCGTGTGTCTGGAATGCGACTGGGGAAAATATGTATTTTTCAGCTCCCGTCCCCCGAGGTGATTCTGATGTAGGTAGTGTTGGTACAGGAGCCACATACAGGCAGTCACGTATTATTTCAAGTCGACTCCTCGTGGCAATGAAGTTCAAGTGCAACTGCCATAAATAAAGATAAGCTGTTCTTTATCCTCAAAAACAGAAATATGGTTGGGAGATTTGCTAGTTTGGCTGGAGGTCGCCTACTGAGAAACTCAGGACAGTTCCCTGAGTGGGTCATGCCAAGAACTGAGTCTGAAGGGCACCGGGCTGGGCTGAAGCAACAAGGCAGTCTTGTTCTCTAACTCTCTAGACAATGCTTAAATACTTAAATGGCAAAACACACCCTTCCTTGTTGCCATCACCAGGCCCAGTCATAACCCCAGGAAGGTGCCTGGATTCCAACGCCATCCAGCCCTGCCCATTCTCCCAAACACATGCCTCTCCTCCTCCCCGTGTCCTGGACATCCATCTGACCCAGAAGCCCCTGCCTGAAAGTGAGCCTCTTCTGCCTAGACCCCTCCTAAGAGAAGCAAACTGCCTCCAAAAAACAACCATATAGCTGTTGGTGGTGGTGGTGGTCATGGCGTTTTGGCTGGTTGTTTGCTTGTTTTGTTTTTTGCTGTGATTTCTGTGGGTGTTGTGTTTGCCAGGAACAGCTTGACACACACATTCATCAGCCTCATCAAGATTAAGTCTCTGGGTTGCAGACATCACTGCCTGGGAACACTATTTGCTTCCCTTGGCCCTCCCAAAGGAAAAGGAATTCTTGTTTTAAATACAGAGGGTTCCAGCCTTGGGTATCTGGAAATGTGCAACAAAGGCAGTTAGCACTAGAGAAACAGCCCAAAGTTTATCTTGGCCACACCTTAAAACCTCCACCATTTGGTGGGGGTGGAGTGGGCAATGAAGGTGGGGGGGCCTGGAGCTGTACCACTGCAAGGGTCCTGGGGAAGCTGGCATTGTGTATCTCAGAGTGCCCGCCTCCACCTTCCTTGCCCAGGCAAAACCCTACATAAATATTAGGTTAATTAATATAGTGTCAACCTGACCTCAAGCTGGAGGCCTGTAAGATCCAGCATGAACACTAAGAGGGAGCCCTTCCTTTTGAAAAGTGAGGAATTTGGATACTTTGAAAAATAAACACATGTATAATAATGTAATAATATTAACACTTCCTCCTACCTTTAAAAGATTACTCTGGGCCAACACTACATCAAGATCTTTGTACGCATTAATTCATTTGAAACCTGTGTGGTAGGTGTGGTTGTTATTTTCTCCATTTTACAGATGCAGAAACAGAAGCTCACAGAAGACTGGTAATGTGTCCAAGGTCACAAGACTAGCTTAAGAAAGAGCCAGCCTTCACGACCTCCTAACTGCCTGCTCCAGTGCCTGCCAAAGTGCCCTTCCTTCTTGCCAGAAACAGGACAGCTAACTTCAAAGGGCAAAAGAAGCAAACATCACTGCACTTCTCCAAAAGACAGTATAATGAATATAGCAGCACTGCCATGAAAGACAGTATAACGAATATAGCAGCACTGCCTTGGTGTTTAAGTTCCATTGCGCTAACGTACCATCTGTTTGACCTTGAACAAGACATATCATTAAATCCCTGTGAGCCTCTGACTGCTCATCTATAAAAGGAGATGATGATAACAAATTCTGCCTCCTTGGACTGGCAAGAAAACCAAATCAGTAAAGAATATATATGAAGGTACATGTACTTTGAACTTACAAATGAAAAGAGTGAGTGTTAGACCTTGGTATCTGTGACTCAGTAAAGTGACCAATGACAAAGCCCAGGGATTTTGATGCTAAATTCAAATATCAAACAAGATTCCTTACTTTGTCCCCCAAGTATCTATAGGAAGAGTTTAGTACAAAGTGAACTAAATTTTTTCTACCTACAGAAGAGATAGAAGTCACAGAAATTCAAATCTAAGTTATCCCTCTGGCATCTGCCTCCCTTCACCCCTGCCCCTCAACCATCATCCAAGTCTCTCTTACAACCCAGGCTTCAGTTTAAGCCTGCAGATTCCAGTATACTTGAATTGTTCCCAATTGTGACATTTCAAGACAATCCTTATTTTCTCATGAAACTTAAAAAAAATGCTCTAAGGTTTTTACTGCAACTTTTTGACACTGCACTTCTGTCTTGGCAGGAGAAACGGTTATGAAGTACACAAAAACAAAAAAGTTGATCCACTTATACATTGAAAAAATGGTTAGGGACCCATTTTGCCACAAGCTGCACCATTAATGAGCAATTACTGAGAGCTCCGTAAGTACCAACTGGTGTGCTCAGCATTGGGGATGAAGACAGTATTTTTTAAGTGCAAAAATGGTAGACTTTTAGCACTGGATCTAGCAGAGAAATACTGATATATTGATAGACCATTACTGGCCTCCACAGAGTTAAGCCCAAGAGCCATGGGAGGTAGAATAGACATTTATAACCCCTGGGGCACCCCAATGATGTTTCATTTTTCTAAAAAAATCTTTTATTGTTGCTAGCTTATATATTGATTTTTGTGGCCATGCTGCAGGACACCTGGAATCTGTTTCCCAACCAGATATTGAACCGGCATCCCCTGCATTCAGAGTGCAGAGTCTTAACCAGTGGACCACCAGGGAAGTCCTTGATAATGTTTTAAGGGTGACCAGATGAAGGCTATTGAGAAACCAGAAAGGTAATAAAAAACCTAAGGAAGAGTGTTGTCTGCAGGGGTCAAGTGGGGAGGATCTGAACGTATACCTTGGGATTTGGAAATTAGAAGGTTACTGACTGTGCTCAGATGCTCAGTCATGTCTGTTTGTGACCCCCATGGACTGTAGCCCTCCGGGCTCCTCTGGGGATTCTCCAGGCAAGAATACTGGAGTGGGTTCCCATTTCCTCCTCTAGGGGATCTTCCCAACCCAGGGATCGAAACTGCTTCTCCTGCATTGGCAGGTGGGTTCTTTACCACAAGTGCCACCATCCCAAGCCCAGGAACTACTGCTTCAGAAGGTTACTGAGGCCACTGACAAAAGCCGTGTGGGTGGGGCTAGAGATGCAGACCCCTCCTAGAGCTAGACTGAGAAAAGCTAAGAAGAGAGAATGAAGAGGCCAGGCAGGACAGGACCGATGGGACGGGGTCCCAGGAAGCCCACGGGGACAGGGAAGAAGCCCTTGGGGAGGAAGAGGGTCTGTTCTTCCACTTAAGCTGGATGTAGATAAGAATGGGTGTGGGTGCAGATTCATTCATAGACGGAGGGCAGGAAGTTGAGGAAATTCCTGCCTGCTGGTTTCTATTATTTTCGTTCTAAAGTGAGAAACGAAGTCTTCTGTTGAGAGTGGGTGGGAGGTGGTAACCGGGCCTTGAGGAAAACAGTGAAGAACTAGAAAAGCCACCGAGAGGATTGAAAGAGGTAGCTGCCAGATTGAGAGGGAAAATTCCTGGCAGCCCAGGGCCCTTCCATTTGAGGCATTCCCCTTGTGGCTCAGCTGGTAAAGAATCTGCCTGCAATGCGGGAGACCTGGGTTTGATCCCTGGGTTGGGAAGATCCCCTGGAGAAGGGAAAGGCTACCCACTCCAGTGTTCTGGCCTGGAGAATTCCATGGACTGTAGAGTCCATGGGGTCACAAAGAGTCAGACACGAGGGAGTGACTTTCACCATGACAGGAGTTAGATGGATGGTTATGTGGGGCTCAGCAGCTGGGTCCCATGTGGAGAATACAGAGTGAAGAATTTACAGGGTCAGGAGCAGGAGAAACCCAAAACAGTGCAAGGTATAGACAACAGATGGGTCAAAGTGATGGATCGTGGGTTCTAAGTTGGATGGAGGTAGAAGGAAATCTGCGGCGGTGGAGGTAGGGGGGCTGCCGCTGGACTGGAAGAAACATGTGGGACAGGAGAGATGGGAAGAAACAGACATGATGTCAGTTTGGAGTGGGATGGATTAGGTGAGATGTTCAGAGAAGAGCAATTCTGAGTGATGACAAGGTCAGGTCCGGCCATTGAGTTGGAGTTTCTAAATACACTCAACTCCTGGATTGTCCCTGGTTCCTTTTAGAGAATGATCTGTGGCTGTGTGGCCTCCAGTGCTTTCTGTTCACTCTGCACCACTCTCTGAGATGATGGAGGTGGGAGAGCATCCTTCCCTCTCGTCTGGTTTTCCTTCTAAAATTAAAACCTGTTAATGAACAGAAGGACTCCCACCATCGTCATGGAGACAGGAGCATTTGCAGGAAGGGATGCTGATGGGAAGTCTTCCGGGGTTTTAGAGGTACCTCACCTGGTGGGTTGATGTACTTGTGAATAATTCCCAGTCATCAGGGAGTGGCAAACAGCCAGCTGATGTCGATTATATATTTGCTAATTAGCATATGAGACCTGAGGTTATTAAATATAAATGTCTCAAAGCTCTGTCATTCTAAGGGAGGACCAGTAGGGGAATGGTGGCTTCTAATTGATGTGGAACAGAGCTAGAGTGGGCTTCTAGGGAGAAATCCTGACCCCTCCCTCCATTTCCCTGCTGACTCTCTGCCCACCCTCTGCTCCACGCAGAGAGCAAATCCATCACACAGCATATACTCCCTCCCTTTCCCTCTAACCCGCCATCCTCGAAGCCTTCCAACGACTGGGTCTTCTACTCCACTCCAGCACGGGAAATTCAGTCTCTAGCTTGTACAGAAGCACCCTGGCGCACAATTTTAACTCCCAGAATGGTCAGCCCTGCAGCCAACAGGTGCTGGCCCCCACTTCTGTATCTCTTTTCCCCTTAAGTAGGGGAAGTGGGAGGACTCAGCTGGCTTTTTGGGGGTGGGGGATGCTCAGCTTGTAGTATGTGGGATATCAGTTCCCTGACCCAGGCCATGTCAGTGAAAGCCCAGAATCCAACCACTAGACCCCCAGTGAACTTCCCCAGCTGGCCTTTTAATAACAATGTGCATCTGTGCTAAGTCATTTCCGTTGTGTCCAGCTCTTTGCAACCCTATGGATTGTAGCCCGCCAGGCTCCTCTATCCAGATTCTCCAGGCAAGAATACTGGAGTGGGTTGCCATGCCCTCCTCCAGGGGATTTTCCTGATGCAGGTATCGAACTGGTGTCTCCAATGTCTCCTGCATTGAAGGTGGGTTCTTAGACTAGCGCCACCTGGGAAGGCCTTAATGACATACACATCCACCTACACATAGGGGAAGGTTGTTTTCATTTTGAAAACGTGATTTACGTACCCTGATATAGAGTAGCTAGAAGTCAGTCAGAAATATCCACTCCCAATCAGGTTAAACAAAATGAGAAGTGGTAGAACTGCTAGCCTCTGCCGTGTCCGTGTGGCTGCTCTACTCAGCATCTGTGTGATTCAGAAGACAAAGATGGTCTATATTTGGGTAACAGCTTAGGCAAAGAAAGTGTTTCAATCTGTTTGGGCCAAGGTTCCCCCAAAAGCAGAACTTGAGACAAAGCTCACATGTGAGTACATTGCTCAGGAGCACGAACCCAGGGAACATACCCAGGGCTCAGGAACCCAAGCAAGGATGGGGGCAGAGGCATTTGATCATTCATTACTAGGGTGGCCACTGTCCGGGCTGCTTGATTAGGAGATACTAAGGAGCCCTGAGAAAAACATGTTAGGACCCACCTTCTAGGATATGGGAGATGGGGGGAGGCATTTATCCAATGGTTTCTGTCCCCATTGGCAAAGACCTATGCACAGGGGTCTGAGCCCTGCTTCTAGGGAGTGCTGGCCTGGCATCGAGTGGGCATCAACAGAGATGCCCTGGGTGTGATCCAGAGACAAAACACTGTCAGTCTGTACCTGCTGGAATCTGGTAGAAGAAGACACAGCCACTAGAGTGGTGGCTGAAGATCTCCAGTGGTACATAAGAGGTTTCCAATCCAAAGCCCATTTTTTAAACAGGGTTTCCCTTGTGGCTCAGTGATAAAGAATCCACCTTCCGGTGGAGGAGACGCAGGTTCCATTCCTGGTCCAGGAAGATCCCAGATGCCATGGGGCAACTGTTGCACCTGAGTGATCTAGAGACTGTGCTCCGCAACAAGAGAAGCTGGCTCGGTGAGAAGCCTGCATACTGCAACTGGAGAGTGACCCCTGATCGCCGAAACTAGAGAAAAACTAGCCGTGAAGACCCAGCACAGCCAAAACTAACTTTTTTTTTAAAGAGAAGAACATCCCACTGTCCCAAAAAACTTGTCAACTGAAGTTAGGCTGGAGGGACACAAGATTTCAAATGTCTTTTAATGTCATTCTAATGTTCTCTTTAAGGAAGCACCATTAGGCTGGTGGCTTTGGGGTCATTTGGACTGGTTTCAGATTTTGCATCTGTCATTCCTGAGCCATGTGACTTTGGAAAAGATATTGAACTTACTTGAACTTCCTTGAATTGTTTCCTCATATATAAGTTGGAGATATCCATACCATATGTTGTTATAAAGAGTATGCATAAATCCTTAGTGTAGCATCTTTTCATAAGTGCCCAATTAATGGAAGCTGTTGCTGTTTACTCTAGGGCAAATTCCCAGCCATGGAATTTATTATGTACAGGAAGACAATGGGGTGATATGCCTAAGCCTCAAAAATAGAAGTGAAAGAAGATATCACATGGTTGCAGGCAACAAAAAATGTCTAATACTGTGAAACAACCAAACAGCTTTTATCTACAGTGGCTGAATACCTTGGAGTTTCCAAGAAAGCTCAATTTCAAACGTTCTCTTGTGTTGCTGTTCAGTTGTATCCAACTCTGTGCGACCCCGTGGACTGCAGCACGCCAGGTTTCCCTGTCCTTCACCATCTCCCAGAGTTTGTGCAAACTCGCGTCTGTTGAGTTGGTGATGCTATCCAACCATCTCTCCTCCTGCCCTCAATCTTTCCCAGCATCAGGGTCTTTTCCAATAAGTCAGCTCTTCACATCAGATAGCCAAAGTATTGGAGCTTCAGCATCAGTCCTTCCAGTGAATATTCAGGGTTGATTTCCTTTAGGATTGACTGGTTTGATCTCCTTGCAGTCCAAGGGATTCTCAAGTCTTCTCCAACATCACAGTTTGAAAGCATCAATCATTCTCCTCTGTTGCTCCAGTACAAAAACGCCCGTTTGAGGGGCGGTCACCTTTTCCTTGGCTCAGTACATCCCACTAGGAAGGGGATCATCAGTCCTCCAGTTTCTTTTGCTCTACCAATCCCTGGAGTGTGGGAAACACAGCTCTTCTTTTTCTTTTTTAAAATGTTTATTATCTATTTCTTTGGGGGATCTGCTCATATCAGGGATTGAACCCGTGTCTCTTGCATTGGCAGGTGAATTCTTTACCACTGAGCCACCTGGGTTTCCCTGGGTTCGATCCCTAGATTGGGAAGATCCCCTGGAGGAGGACATGGCAACCCACTCCAGTATTCTTGCCTGGAGAATCCCCATGGACAGAGGAGCCTGGAGGGCTACAGTCCATGGGGTCGCAAACACCTGGACCTGACTGAATGACTAAGCACAGCACAGAGCCACCTGGAAGCCCTCCCTTTACTCTTTAGGAGGACTCCAGTGTCCTCGGCCTCTCTTTCTCTCATCACACCAGCTCCTTCTTCTTTCCGACTGTGGTGCACACACACACCCCAGGCCCTTAGGATGCTCTCCTGGTGATCTCAGTCATGAGGATGTGTAAGCTGCCAAGAAGAGATTAGCAAAGGCCCTTCACCCTTACAGATAGCGCCTGCTCAGTTCAGCCAGAGGAAACTGGAAACACTCTCATCAGGCGCATGGGCAAAGAACGGAGCAAATGCAGACAGAATTGTCTACCCACTCATCCTCAAAGAATGGAGCAAATGCAGACAGAACTGTCTACCCACTCATCCTCAGAGCTAAGTCCTATTGTTATCTTTGGGCTAGAAAATGATTGACCTCTTTCACAGTATCCAGGGCCCCACTAAGTCTCCTGGAGAGGACACCAAGTCTCTGCTTCTGAGAACTAGTGCTCAGCTTCTGGTTTACTAGGTACCTTTGATAGCCGTAGAGGCTCCATAATTTTATTAGTGGTGCCTACAACCATTTGGGGTGATAGATCTCTATCACAGCTATAAAAAACACAAAGACAAATTAAAAGGAAGGAAAAATCAAGTAGTTAGCCTGAGGCCCAAAGCAAACCCCGCTTACTGGTGGAATCAGAACGGCCTCCCTGCCATTTTCCCATCAGGCTTCCCGGGTGGCGCAGTGGTAAAGAACCTGCCTGCCAATGCAAGAGACCCAGGAAATGCAGGTTCGAATCCTGGCTCAGGAAGATCCTCTGGAGGAGGAAATGGCAACCCACCCCAGTACTCCTGCCTGGAAAATTCCATGGACAAATGAGCCTGGCAGGCTTCAGTCCGAAGGGTCACAAAGAGTTAGACACAACCGAGCAACTGAGCACACATGCATGCATTTGCTAATCACCCTTCCTACCCGCCTACACCTACCTACCTTGGTCTCTCGTGGCCCTCTGAGCAATCACGGTGTGACCCACTTAAATGATTATTCAGAAGAGCAATTGGTCTTTCCTGGCTATAAGTCATCCCCTAGTCATCATCATCATTGTTATAATTAGTAAGACTTCTCTCATTAAGTTGTGAAGGCATCTGTCCCAAGCCTTAGAAGGTCACCCAGTTTCCAGAGGCTGGGAGAAACCATGATGCTATTCATTCATTCCAGGCCCAGCTCATGCTATAGTTTTCATGCTTTTCAGAGCAGAGGAGAAAACACTGTCTATGCTCCAGCCTTACCTGACTGCCTGCTAGGTCTCTCCTGGATGTCTGATAATCATCTCATGTTAAAAGTCCTCAAAAGGAATCCTTGGTCCCTGCCCACTCCCATCTTAGTCAATAGCGCCAACCCCCACCCACTAACTTGCTGGAGTCAAGAACATCAAGAACAGTGAGTTGGCAGAGGGGGGATAAACTGGGAGATTGGGATTGACATATACACAGTACTATATATGATAGTTCTGTTTATGGTTCAGGGAACTCTACTCAATACTCTGTCATGACCTAGAGGGGAAAAGAATCTAAAAAATAGTGGATGTATATAACTGATTCACTTTGCTGCACGGCAGATGCTAACACAACACAGTTAATCAGCTATGTGGTTTGCTTAGTCATGCCAGACTCTTGCGACCCCATGGACTGTATAGCCTGCTAGTCTCCTCTGTCCATGGGATTTCCCAGGCCAGAATACTGGAGTGGGTTGCCATTTTCTTCTCCAGGGGATCTTCCCAACTCAGGGATCAAACCCAAGTCTCCTGCATTGGCAGTCAGATTCTTTACCACCAAGCCACCAGGGAAGCCTACTTTGAAAAAAAAAAAAAAGAACAATGAGTTATCTGAGACTCCATTCTTTTCTGCTCACATCCAATCCATCAATATACAAACTTGCTCTAGCATCTCTTTTCTGAAAAATCTCCTCCCTTTTGTCCATGACTCCCTCCTGCTGCCCTTTACAGCACAACTTCTCAAGAGTTCCCCTCTTCGTCTCCCATCATCCTGCTTAAGCTGCTCTTCCAGCAGCTTCCACCTCCGCTGCTCCCCAGAAACTGTTCTTGTCACTCATTGATGACCTCCACTCTGCCAAGCCAGGAGTCACTCCTCTGACCTACCTGACCCTTACTTAATCCTTTCACAACATCTACTGGCCACCTCCCTATGCATCCAGTCCTCCTTCCCCCAGTCCATCTCTCATACTCCCTCCATGCCATTTCCAGTGGTCTGTTGCTTGTCCAACAGATCAGACTTCAGGACCTCAAACTGTCCTTGGGGGCCAGGCTGGTCAGGGCAGGCCCTGGGATGTCCTCAAACAACATCCCCACGAGCCTGTTCTCTTTGTCTCTTACACAGAGCTGGAAATGGAAAACTTAACATGTTGGCAGAGGAAAGTGTGTTTTTTTTTCCCCCTATCTCATTTTCCATTACTGCTGTTACAATGGTGTTTGCGCAATAGAGGAAAGTTGGGTGCCCAAAAATAAAATGCCTGATAAGAAGATTTGGCTCTCATACATGGATGGAGTTCTGGGGGGAGGTGCCAACGGTGGGCAGCAATCCATGTAGTGACAGCTGGGGGTCTGGCTGGCATTGCTCAAACCTCCCTTGCAGCTGTGATGGTATCTCAGTGACCTTTCAAGAGCTTGGCTGTAGCCTTCATATGTCTGCTGTAATTCTAGTTCATGCTTATGCTGACAGAGCAGCCAGGGAACAACTTGGAAAATTCCTTGCTTTTTTTTCCCTTTCTGGAGATTAATCCATATCAAATGGCAACTTTTTCCATCAACATTACTACCTTCTTTTCAAACCTCTTCAATCATACTCTCGCTTTTCTTTCTTTTTTTTTTTTTTTTGGCCACACTGCCCAGCTTGCAGGATCTTAGTTCCCTGACCAGGGATTAACCAGTGTCCTTGACAGTGAAAGCGTGGAAACCTAACCACTGGACTGCCAGGGAATTCCTCAGACTCTTCCTTCTCTAAAGATTAAATTGAGCCCCGTCACCCTGGCAACCCATCTCCTTTCGCCCTGGGTTGTAAATCAGCGTGGCCTAGATCTTTCTGGTCCTGTTTCCTTTGTGACACTTATCCAAAGAGTGATTCAAGAATTATTAGCATCTCTGCCCCTGGATGGTGAGTTCCAGGAGGGCTGGGATGAGATCTGTCTCTCCCTCCTTCTGCAAGACCAGGCCCATCACAGGCCCTCAGTAACACTCGTTGCTGAAGGAGTGATGTCCAGTAAGAGCCAGTGAAGGGCCCTCCCTGCGCCGGGGAAGCACCTCTCAGCTCTCCTCTCCACTTGGCTCTTACAGACAAGTGCTTCCAGCTAGAGTTTGGACAGGTCCCGACTGCCTCCAGCCTGGTCTGCCAGAAGGAAAGAAGAAAGCAAGTTCCTGCCTGCTGAGTTGGGATATTTTTTTTTTTTTTTAATATTTTGTTTATTTGACTGTGCTGGGTCTCAGTTGTGGCACACAAGTTCAATCCCCGGTCTGGGAACGCAACCCTGAATGTCGTAATTAAGAGCCTTCATGCCACAGCTATACCTGGCGCAACCAAATAAGTTTTAAAAAGGGGGTGGGGAGAGAGCAGGGACTTCCCTCGTGGTCCAGTGGTTAAGACTCTGTGCTTCCACTGCAGGGAGTGCAGGTTCAATCCCTGGTTGGGGAACTAAGATCCCCTTGCCAGTAGTGGGAAAAAAAGAGAGAGAGAAAGAGAAGAAGAAGAAATAGCACAGCACCAGGAAAAAAGAGAGTTAGAAACCCTCTAGTCTGGAGGGTTTTCAGAAGCCTGGGGGAAAGTACAAAAATCCTTCCTATACATGGTGGGGCAGGTTGGTGGCTCCAATGACTACATCTAACATCCACTGAACTTAATAAAACTCTGCAGTTGTGGTATTTGAGGGAGTGGACTCTCTCTGCCTTAAAATACTTTATTTCCTAAATCACATGCAATATATAAGAATAGCTAGAAATTCCCATTTCTATGGCTAAGTTGGAGGGACAGAGCAGGAGAGAGCATGCTAAATTTTGCTAAGTTGCTTTTTCTTAAAGACTTAAAGAATATCCAGGGTTTATAATAAAATTTACATTTCTAATTACTCATATAGTAAAAGGTGAAGACACCTGAAATTTACTAAGCACCTATTTCATTCTTTCTTGCCTAATTCTAAAGTTGAGATATAATTGACATATAGCATGATATTAGTTTTAGGTATACAACATAATGATTCTATATTCTATATTTCTCTTTTGCATATTGAAAAACAGTCCCACAAGTCTAGTTAACATCCATCACCACACATCATTACAAAATTTTTTCTTCTTGTGATGAGAACTTTTAAGATCTATTCTCTTAGTAACTTTCAAATGTATGTTACAGGATTATAAACTCCAGCCCAGTATAGTACTATAATGCTGTATATTATATCCTAAGGACTAATGTATTTTATAATTGAATGTTTGTACCTTTGACCCCTTTCACCCACCCTCAACTTTGCCTTTGGCAACCACCAGTCTGTTCAAACTGTGGTGCTGGAGAAGTCTCTTGAGAGTCCCTTGGACTGCAAGGAGCTCAAACCAGTCAATCCTAAAGGAAATCAACCCTGAATATTCACTGGAAGGACAGATGCTGAAGCTGAATCCTTTGGCCACCTGATGCAAAGAGCTAATTCATTGGAAAAGACCCTGATGCTGGGAAAGATTGAAGGCAGGAGGAGAAGAGGGCGGCAGGGGATGAGACGGTTAGATAGCATCACCAACACAAGGGACATGAATTTGAGCAAACTCAGGGAGATAATGGAAAACAGAGGAGCCCGGTGTGCTACAGTTCTTGGGGTCACAAAGAGTCGGAGATGACTTACCAACAACAAGTGTGTTCTCTATCTCTTTTATTTATTTTGCCTGTGCTGAGTCTTCACTGAGACACATGGGCTTAGTTGCCTCTCTGCATGTGGGATCTTAGTTCTCCAACCAGGGATTGAACCCATGTCCCAGCATTGGTGGATTCTTAACCACTAGACCACCAGAGAAGTCCCCAGTAACTCTGTATTCTCTTGAGTTTGTTGTTTGTTTGTTTTGATTCCATGTATTAAGGACTCTTGAAGACTGAAAAACCAAGATGTCCGGTCTTGACACCATGCTGTTCCTAGGCTTTCATCGACATCCTCTTCCGAGTTTACCTCCCTGGGAACCAGCTGCCCAGAGTAAGTGCTGTGTTGACAAGCCCAGACCTGACTGCTGGCAGAATTGTCTGGGTGAGGCCTGTGTGTCTTGCAGAAAGAACACAGGAGGGTGGATAGAAGGTGCCAACCCACAGGAGGAAGAGCAGGGAGGGTGGGAGGGTGGAGGGGATTTGGATAAAACCACAGTGCAGTGTGAGTGCCAAGTGCCAAGTAGTATAACTATTTCCTTTTGATGCCATGGCCTTTCCCAGGAGACAGTCTCCAAAAACACCTGTGTCCATAAAACAAAACATATGGCTTTTTAGACTTAAAATGATGGATGAGGGACTTCCCTGGTGGTCCACTGGTTAAGACTCTGTACTTCCACTGCAGGGGGGCATGGGTTCTACCCCTGGTTGGGGAACTGAGATCTGTCATGCCACACAGTGTGGCCAAAAATAATAAAATAAAATAATGAGTGAAACTCCCCCCGTGAAAGGGAATGCTGGCCAATTCCAGAAACTTAACAAAGGCTGCACCAAATGATGGCTAGGAAGTGTGTGCGTGAAATTGTCATAAGAGGATTGATTATAATTCAGAAGATGATTCTCAGAAGTTTAAAAAAAAAATGAAGACCAGATCTCTAAGACTCTTTCCAGCTCTATAATCCTGTTAAAAATAAAATCTTAGCAAAACAAAATCAGTTGATATGTTTTGGTTTTGGGGAGAACTTAACTTCTGTTTGATGGAGAGAGGGATATGAGCAAAATTATTCTGTTGGTAGAAAGCCACCTTTTTTCTTTTTTTCTGCCTTTCTCACTAACTGGGTACAACAGGAGATAAAAGGCTGTCTTCTCTTGTAGATTCCAAGATATTTTTATTGCTATATTTTAAACTCTTTGTCACAGGGATTTTCAAACATATACAAAGTAGAGAGAATAGCATCATTGACACCTGTGTACTCATAACCCAGCTTTATCAACCATTGACACACACCTAGTCTTTTTTTTTAATCAATCCCCACTGCTCCCTTACTTTAAACTACATTCTATACAATATTATTTCATTTGTAAGTGCTTTACTATGTATCACCAGGAAGGGCTCTTTAAAAGTAGGTAACCACAGTACCATTAGCACATCTAGAAATAGCAGCAACAGTTCCTTAGTGTCATAAAATATCCAGCTAGCAGCCTATTCGGGAGGGGAGTTTGGGGAGAGAATGAATACATGCATATATACAGCTAAGCCCCTTTGCTGGCCACCTGAAACTATCACATTGTTAACTGGCTACATGCCAATATAAAATTAAAAGTTAAAAAAATAAAATATCTGGTCAGAGTTCAAGTTTTCCTGAAATTAAAAAATTTATATTTGGGGCCTTCCTCATGGTCCAGTGGTTAAGGATCTGCCTTGTAATGCAGGGGACATGGGTTTGACCCCTAATCTGGGAGTATCCCACAAGCCTTGGGGCAACTGAGCCCGTGCACCACAAGTACCGAAGCCAGGGCTCAGGAGCCCACAGACCGCAACGACTGAGCCCACGCACCACAAGTACTGAAGCCCGAGTGCTCGAGAACCCATGCTCTGCAGCCAGAGGCCACTGTGATGAGAAGCCCTCACACCACAGCTGGAGAGCAGCCCCTTCTCGCCACAGCTGGAGAAAACCCGTGTGCGCAACAAAGACCCAGCACAGCCAAAAAGAAAGAAATAAATATAAAAACAAACACACACAGATTTGGTACTGTGTATTTATCAAGAGCCTTAAAATGTTTAGACTTGGTAAGTTCACTTCTAGAAAATTTCCTGAATCCAGAAAACCTTTATACATAAAAGATGTTTTCTGCAGCTTTATTTATGAAAGCTGGAATAAGTGAAATGGACACCCTAGGTGAATGATTAAGTGAGTTTGGGTAATACCCAATGAACAAGCATTGTGATTAGAGAAAGACAGTGATGTTAGACATAATACATTTCACACCACCATTTATTATCAAGTTTTCTTGAAGCATCCTCTTTACTCAAAGATAAAATATGAGTAATAACAGTATCTACCTCATGGAATGAGGACTAAGTAAAAATACACATAAAACACTCAGTAAAGTGTTTTCCTGGTACCAAGTGAGCCCTCATTATATGATCACTGTATAATATGCAGCAATAAATGTGTTTTTGAAGAACTTGTAGTAACATAGAAAATTATTACAGTATCAAATTTAAAAGCCAGTAAGCTATTTTACCACCATATAACCACAACCATGTCAAGAAAGTATACAAAGGTAGTGAAGTAAGCCAGAAATAAAAACACCAATACAGTATACTAATGCATATATATGGAATTTAGAAAGATGGTAACGATAACCCCGTATGCGAGACAGCAAAAGAGACACAGATGTATAGAACAGTCTTTTGGACTCTGTGGGAGAGGGAGAGGGTGGGATGATTTGGGAGAATAGCATTGAAACATGTATAATATCATATAAGAAACGAATCACCAGTCCAGATTCGATGCAGGCTACAGGATGTTTGGGGCTGGTGCACTGGGATGACCTAGAGGGATGGTACTGGGAGGGAGGTGGGAGGGGGGTTCAGGATGGGGAGCACGTGTATACCCGTGGTGGATTCATGTTGATGTATGGCAAAACCAATACAATATTGTAAATATTGTAATATTTAATTGTAGCCTCCAATTAAAATAAATAAATTTAAATTTTAAAAAAAGGTAGTATACCAAAATAACAAGTTTATCAGAGTGGTGATTCTCATCTCCCATCATTCTTATTTTGTAGAGGCAATCTAAGTTCATTGCATAAAAATTGTTAAGTGCAGAATAGAAAAAAACGTTAAGTTTTGATGGATTAAGGAGGGAGCAATCTTGAGATTTCCTTTTTTTAAAGCCCTCAATGTTTTCCACGCCCCAAACAGTGGCCACCAAGTCTGTTAGCACCCCCTTGTGGTCAAATAAAGCAACTACTCTTAGACAAAATTCCAATGAAGAAATTAAACGGATGATTGTATCGCCCCACAGGGAGTGGAAATGTCATGCTGGGTCTTGTGCCATGGAACTTCCAACCCAAGCTGTATCTGAATCATGGGGCCAGGGGTAGCTTGGGGACATCATGTGATTGTCCTCAGGTGAGAAACACGGCTCAAGGATTTCATGTGACTCACGAACCCATTATACTTGCCCCACGAATCTAGCTCACCCATCTCAGAACTATTGTATGAACCATTCTGAAAACTTATCTCCACTGTGTCCAACCTTCAGAGAAGAGACTGCCTGCCCTAGGGTTTCCTGCCTGTGCAGAAGAAACCTAGCCAGCATCTGCCCACCAGAAGATCAGCAGAGAGAGAGAACCCAAGAGCCACACCTGAGTTTGTCATAGCTCCACCCACTTGAGATCCTCTCTGGGTCAACCCTGTTTTGTAAGCGGCGAAACCAGCTGCAGGGCCTCATTAAAGTCATTCAGCTCCACCAAACCCGTTTCCCTTCCTGTAAACTGGGAGGAGCAGACCCGAGGTTCTGGATTGCTGGCACCTGAATCAACAGCATCAGAACCACTTGGGGCGGGGGGAGGTGTTGACATAATGAATTTTGATGCTTCTACCCAGAAATTCTGATGCAGGCAGTCTGTGGGGGATGAAGGGCTGGGAATTTGTAACTGACGAAAGCTCAGCAGGTGTGGGGACCTGGGACTCTTCAGATGCTCTTCCTTTCGGAATTGCCGGTCTCTGTCTTCTTCCTGCGGAGTCTGGAAAACTTCCTCCTGACTGTGGCATTGCTTCAAGAACATCCAGAAGGGACACATATGTCCTCATGGATAAGAGCAGGACTCCGGAGGGGGATTTCCTCCCGCATCTGCCCCTTCACCTTGCTAAGCTTCCGTTTCTTCCCCTGTGAGATGAAGAAGATAATGTTAGTATCTACTTTACAGGGTTGTTGTACAGGGAAGATTAAATTATTTATGATAATGATTTAATTATACTTATATTTCCATTTAATTATAATTATTTTAGCTACCAGTAAGTGGCTCAGGGAGAAGGCAATGGCACCCCACTCCAGTACTCTTGCCTGGAATATCCCATGGATGGAGGAGCCTGGTAAGCTGCAGTCCATGGGGTTGCACAGAGTCGGACACGACTGAAATGACTTAGCAGCGGCAGCAGCAAGTAGCTCAGATGGTTAAGAATCTGCCCACAGTGTGGGAGACCTGGGTTCGTTTCCTGGGTTAGGAAGATCCACTGGAGAAGGGAATGGCTACACATTCCAGTATTCTTGCCTGGAGAATCCCATGGACAGAGGAGACTGGCGGCCTACAGTCTGTGGGGTCACAAAGAGTCGGACATGACTGAGTAACTAGTACACACACACACATAATTATTTTATATATGCAAAGCCTAAAGCTCTTAAAACAGTGTGTAACACACAAAGGCTATTATTAGCAGTGATTATTTTAACTATTATTATTGTTACTGTTCCATACAGATGAGTACCTTTTCTTTAGAATTTTTGAAGTTTATACTCCAGACTTCCCTGGTGGTTCAGACGGTAAAGCGTCTGCCTACAATGTGGGAGACCCGGGTTCTATCCCTGGGTCAGGAAGATCTCCTGGAGAAGGGAATGGCAACCCACTCCAGTATTCTTGCCTCCCCCTCCCCACCCAAAAAAGGGGCTCAAAGAAATATTTTGGAGAAGGAAATGGCAACCCACTCCAGTACTCTTGCCTGGAAAATTCCATGGACTGAGAGGCTCCTCAGAGCCTGGTAGGCTACAGTCCATGGGGTCGCAAAGAGTCGGACATGACTAAGCGACTTCACTTTACTTTAATAGTTATTGTAAAATATTGGCTATATTCCCTGTGTTGGACAATATATCTTTAGTAGTTTATTTTATACCTGCTAGTTAGTGTTTCTTAGTCCCCTGTCCTATCTTGCCCTGCTTCTTCCCCCCACTGATAACCACTACTTCCTTCTGTGTCTGTGAGCCTGTTTCTTTTTTGTGGTTGTTACAGATGGGTATCTTTAAATAATAATACTTTTTAAAAGGTACAACCCCTGGCGGAGTATGGGATGAATTGGGAGATTGGGATTGACGTATATACACTATTGAGACTATGTAGAAAATAGATAACTAATGAGAACCTACCGTATACTCAGGGATCTCTACTCAGTGCTCTGTGGTGACCTAAACGGGAAGGAAATCCAAAAAGAGGGGACATATGTATGTGCCGGAGAAGGCAATGGCACCCCACTCCAGTACTCCTGCCCGGAAAATCCCATGGACGGAGGAGCCTGGAGGGCTGCAGTCCATGGGGTCGATAAAAGTCGGACACGACTGAGTGACTTCACTTTCACTTTTCACTTTCATGCATTGGAGAAGGCAATGGCAACCCACTCCAGTGTTCTTGCCTGGAGAATCCTAGGGACGGGGGAGCCTGGTGGGCTGCCGTCTATGGGGTCGCACAGAGTACATATAGGTAGTACATACACATACATATACCTAGCATATGTATGTGCGTGTGTGTTAGGCAGTCGTGTCCGACTCTTTGCGACCCCATGGACAGTGGCTGCCAGGCTCCTCTGTACATGGAACTCTCCAGGCAAGAATACTGGAGCGGGTTGCCATGCCCTTCTTCAGATATATGTATATGTATAGCTGGTTCACTCTTTTGAAGCAGCTCTTCTCCAATAAAAATTAATTTAAAATATGAAAGATACAACCCTTAAACCGTGAAAAAGAACCTGTGAGGTGTAGTTAAAACTCTGGGTTCAAACCAGTCCTCTATCCCCTCCCAGAGTGAATCCAGGTGAACACCCAGGACAAAGATAAGCTGCACCATCTACAAAAGTGATGCTCCCTGGGAAGGATGTACAGAGGGCATTGAGGGGTTTTAGGAAGAGGCCAGGCCAACTGTGGTGACAGGGGTCATGTCTTAAAGACTTGTGGCCAGTGTGTGATGATACAGAAGAGGGTTTCCGAAGTGGGCACCTCTGCAGACACTCAAGAAGTTTCCAGTGGTCCAGGGACCTAAACTGGTCATTAAGATCCATGGACCACACCATTATTTTGACTCTATCCATGATGGGTCAGCTGACATGGGTGCTCAATGTTTTGCTGACCTCTCCCCAAGAGCATCCGGTGAGTGTCCTGACTGCTCATTCATCACCCCTAAAACTCAGAGGGGCTGCCTGAGCCTACTCAAGACCTCAACCCCATCCTCCTCTTTCTTCACCCTTTCCTTTCTCTGCCAGGACACTCCCCTCCCAACTCTCAATCCCCAGATCCTTGGAGGATAGGTAGCAGATACATGAATTTATTCAGCCATCGGGGTATGCTCAGAAACGATGCCCCAGAATACATATACATTTGAATCCCTGGACCTGTGGCTGCTCCTTCTATGCAAAAAAATATCCTTGCAGATGTGAAGAAGTTAAGGTTCTTGAGATGGAGAGGCTATCTTCATTTACCTGAGTGGACTCTCAATGCGTCAGAAATGTCTTTATACGATAGAAGCAGAGGGAGATTTGACCTGCAAAGAAGAAGGTGTCAGGAAGACAGAAGAGAGAGAGACTTGAAGACACCATCCCTGGAGTGAATGCTCTACAAGTGACCGAGGACTTGGGAGTCAGGAGATCCGAGTTCGAGTCTCACTCTCCTTACGGGGATTCGAGGCAAGGCTGAATCTCTCGTTCCTTTGCCTGTAAAACTCCCACAGTGACACAGAAGAGAAAGGTTCCCTCCTGCTGCAAGTGCTATTAGGCTTAAGGGAAATGCTGGGGAGAACACCGAGTACAAACATATGCTACTGTTACCTCTGAGACTGGGGGTGGGGTGGCCTCATGGTAGCCCTCAGATTCTGCCACCAGTAGCCACCCTGCTTTGAATCTTAGGAATAACAATTATAACAGGAGCATCTTGACTGTATGCCTACTATGTGCCAGGTGCTGTCCCAAGCATCTTATTTGCCTCCTCCAGAGACACGTAGAAATGGCTTAGTGGAGTTTGCACTTTGGTGTTTTTATTATTATTGTTTTTGCGCTTTGTTTTTTTGTTGTTGTTTTGTTTTTTGTGTGTTTTTTTAAATATTTTGTTTTGTTTTTGTGTTTTTTTCTTTGGTTTTTGCACTTTGGAAGCAGAAAGATCTAAACTGGAATCTCAGCTGTGTCCTATTTAGTTATGTGACCTCAGGCAGGCAACTTCACCTCCTAGGCCTCAGTATCCTCAGAGACAAATAATGCTTTCTTTTTTTTTTTTTTAAATCATTTGACCATGCCGCATGGCATGTGGGTTCTTAGTTCCCTGACCAGGGATTGAACCCATGCCCCCTCCATGGGAGGCACAGCATCTTAACCACTGGACCACCAGGGAAATTCTCAAAATGGGCTGTTTTGACCTGTCTTCCTGGGAGGGCACAAGGCTCGGATCTACCCTAAGCAAAATATCTGGCACGGTCCTCTTGTTACCACAGTGGCGGCTCCGTGGTGAACACACAGGCTCATAAGGGGGTACACTGCTGTCTCCCGGTGTGGAAACATCTATGTGCCACGGGCGTCCATTCAAAAGGCAGCATTTCCACTCCCGTTCCACGCCTGTGGAACCACAGAATCTTTCTTCCATGACAGCACCTAGACACACTCATACGTGGTAATTTTCAGGCCAGAGCTGAGCAACTAATTTTCCCACCTAAAATTTATTCTTTCTTCTTTTGTTATTACAGGCTGGGGAAAAGACATAATAAAAACCCTCTGAGTCTGGCAAAGAAAAACAACGGTGAAATGCAATTTGAAACCGGGAGTAATCATTGTGTCTACAATTCTAAAAAAATAAATAAATCAAGGAGTAGCTTTTAGAGCCAGTTTTAAATCATGCAGAAGAGTCAGAGTTAGAAAAAAAAAATCATTATTTTCCTCTCCAAAATGCTGCTCCCCCTGGACTTTCCATCCCCACTCAAAGCCCCACGAATCCTCAGACCCACTGTTCGCAAACCCCAGGATGCTGTCAATATTCCCCTTTTAACTCTATCTAGCCATCCAGTCCCTTGATTTTCTGCCTCTTGCAGCCACAGGGCATTTTCATTAGTCCCCTGCCTTCAGGCTTGAACTTGGCTGGCAACCCTCCAAGCCAGCCGCCAAGGGATCTTCCCGAAACACAGATGAGAAGATTATCAGGATGACTGTCAATTACTGAGAACATGTGGGGCATCTACCACATAGCTGGTATTCTTTCACTAACCTCCCAAAGCCTCTCTCTCTCTTTAGTCGCTAAGTCGTGTCCGACTCTTTCAGCCTCATGGACTGTAGCCTGCCAGGCTCCTCTGTCTGTGGGATTCTCCAGGCAAGCACACGGGAGTGGGTTGCCATTTCCTTCTCCAGTGCATCTTCCCGACCCAGGGATCGAACCCGGGTCTCCTGCACTGCAGGCAGATTCTTTACCGACTGAGCTATGAGGGGAGCCACATTATTAGTCCTACTTCACTAATGAAGCAGTTTGCTTCTGTAACTTGCCCGCGATCACTGACCTGGGAAACAGTGAAGCTGGGACTTGAGCCCAGGTCTGGTGACTCCTGAGTCTGAGCTCTTCCCATGTCTCTGCTTTCTCTCCTGGGCTTCCTACTGACCGCAGCCAAGTTTCCCAAACCATGCCCTGGGGACATCACTGTATAAGACAGAATAAATTTTCTTTAAAACAACACCACCAGTAAAATGTACGTGGAGGGGAGAAGTGACCAGTCTGCCTTAAATAAACTTGGGGCACGCTCCCTAGGCTGCCCAGTCTCAGAGAATCCCTGGCATATATTAAAGGCTTTTGAGTGTCCTACAATTTTTTAAAAAAGGGGAAAAAAAAAACAAAACACTTTAACCTAGAGTTTTCCAAAGTGATTTTGCCATGGAACCCCTTTGCGCTGAGCATCCATCAGAGCCTGCACGAGGACTGGTGTTCCTCGGCACACAGTCTGGGAACCACCTGCCTTCCAGCTCAGGCCCCACAAGCCCTGGGGCTGGGCTCGGCTGCCTCTCCAGTTTCACCTCCTCTTATGCCTTGTGTCAGCCTTTTGCTCCAGCCACTCCTCAACGCTCGAGTTTCCTCTAACATGCCAGGGCGCTCCTGCCTGTGCGCCTTTACACGAGCTGTTCCCGCCCTGAGTCTGCAATGCCGTTTCTTCCTCCCCTCCTCCTCAAGGTGGTCTGGCTGAAATGTCTACTATTCTGGAAGGGATTTCCTGGGTTTCTAACCAGAGCTAATCACTCTTTGTACCTCGAACTTACCTTTAGTACAACACATTTCTCCAAAAAACATTTGTCTCCCCAAAGCTGTTTCCTGCGGTGGTCTGTGAGCTTCTAGAAGGGCAGGCCGTGCTTGCTTTATTTCAGAATCAACACCACGCACGAGGCCCGGTACACATCAGTTGTTTGCCAGCCAAACCCCCCTAGCCTCCTTCTAGTCTATTTTCTTAATACAGCTTTCTGATTATACATGTCACTCAAGCCCACTGTGAGATCTGAAAAAATACATATGTATATGATGATATATATTTAAAGAAGAAATACCCATAATCCTGATGGGAGAGACTGACTGAGGGGAAAATTGGGTCTTGCTTTGATGGGCGGGGCCATGCTCAGTAAATCTTTAATCCAATTTTCTGTTGATGGGTGGGAATCAAATCCCTTATGATTATACTGTGGAAGTGAGAAATAGATTCAAGGGATTAGATCTGATAGAGTGCCTGAAGAACTATGGACGGAGGTTCATGACATTATACAGGAGGCAGGGATCAAGACCATCCCCAAGAAAAAGAAATGCAAAAAGGCAAAATGGTTGTCTGAGAAGACCTTAAAAATAGCTGTGAATAGAAGAGAAGTGAAAGGCAAAGGAGAAAAGGAAAGATATGTCCATCTGAATGCAGAGTTCCAAAGAATAGCAAGGAGAGATAAGAAAGCCTTCCTCAGTGATCAATGCAAAGAAATAGAGGAAAACAATAGAACAGGAAAGACTAGAGATCTCTTCAAGAAAATTAGAGATACCAAGGGAACATTTCATGCAAAGATGGGCACAATAAAGGACAGAAATGGTATGGACCTAACAGAAGCAGAAGATATTAAGAAGAGGTGGGAAGAATACACAGAAGAACTGTACAAAAAACTTCACAACCCAGATAATCATGATGGTATGATTACTCACCTAGAGCCAGACGTCCTGGAATGTGAAGTCAAGTGGGCCTTAGAAAGCATCACTACGAACAAAGCTAGTGGAGGTGATGGAATTCCAGTTGAGCTATTTCAAATCCTAAAAGATGATGCTATTAAAGTGCTGTACTCAATATGTCAGCAAATTTGGAAAACTCAGCAGTGGCCACAGGACTGGAAAAGGTCAGTTTTCATTCCAATCCCAAAGAAAGGCAATGCTAAAGAATGCTCAAACTACCACACAATTGCACTCGTCTCACACGTTTGCAAAGTAATGCTCAAAATTCTCCAAGCCAGGCTTCAACATTACACGACCCATGAAATTCCAGATGTTCAAGCTGGATTTGAAAAGGCAGAGGAACCAGGGATCAAATTGCCAACATCCGTTGGATCATCGAAAAAACAAGAGAGTTCCAGAAAAACATCTACTTCTGCTTTATTGACTATGCCAAAGCCTTTGGATGTGTGGATCACCACCAACTGTGGAAAATTCTGAAAGAGATGGGAATACTAGACTACCTGACCTGCCTCCTGAGAAATCTGTATGCAGGTCAAGAAGCAACAGTTAGAACTGGACATGGAACAACAGACTGGTTCCAAATCGGGAAAGGAGTACGTCAAGGCTATATATTGTCACCCTGCTTATTTAACTTCTATGCAGAGTACATCATGAGAAATGCTGGGCTAGATGAAGCACAAGCTGGAATCAAGATTGCCGGGAGAAATATCAATAACCTCAGATATGCAGATGACACCACCCTTATGGCAGAAAGCGAAGAAGAACTAAAGAGCCTCTTGATGAAGGTGAAAGAGGAGAGTGAAAAAGTTGGCTTAAAACTCAACATTCAGAAAACTAAGATCACAGCATCTGATCCCATCATTTGATAGCAAATAGATGGAGAAACAGTGGAAACAGTGTCAGACTTTATTTTTCTGGGCTCCAAAATCACTGCAGATGGTGATTGCAGCCATGAAATTAAAAGACGCTTGCTCCTTGGAGGAAAAGTTATGACCAACCTAGACAGCATATTCAAAAGCAGAAACATTATTTTGCCAACAAAGGTCCATCTAGTCAAAGCTATGGTTTTTCCAGTAGTCATGTATGGATGTGAGAGTTGGACTATATAGAAACCTAAGCGCCGAGGAATTGATGCTTATGAACTGTGGTGTTGGAGAAGACTTAAGAGTACCTTGGACTGCAAGAAGATCCAACCAGCCCATCCTAAAGGAAATCAGCCCTGAATGTTCATTAGAAGGACTGATGTTGAAGCTGAAACTCTAATACTTTGGCCACCTGATGTGAAAAACTGACTTATTGGAAAACCCCTGATGCTGGGAAAGATTGAGGGTGGGAGAAGGGGATGACAGAATGAGATGGTTAGATGGCATCACCGACTCAATGGACATGAGTCTGAGTAAACTCCGGGAGTTGGTGATGGACAGGGATGCCTGGCATGCTGCAGTCCATGGGGTTGCAAAGAGTCAGACACAACTGAGAAACTGAACTGATTGAACTAACCCATAATCCTAGAGGGATCAGGGTGAATGGTTCTCAAACTTACATCAAAACAGCATAAGAAGGACCTATATGAGTTTGTTAAAAATAGAGATGCTCAAACTGCAGCTGGACCACCCAGCTTCTGTCCCAGTGTGTGTTTATGTGCACACACGTGTATTTAATAAACTTCCAGTTGATTCTAAAAGACATCCCTTGGGAATTCCCTGGTGATCCAGTGGTTAAGACGCCACACTTCCAGTGGAGGGGCTGAGAGGTCTATCCATTGTCAGGGAACTAAGATCCCACATGGCATGTGCATGGGTGTCCGACTCTACGACCCCATGGACTGCTCCTCTGTCCATGGGATTTTCCAGGCAAGAATACTGGAATGGGTTGCCAGTCCCTTCTCCAAGGGATCTTCCTGACCCCAGGGATTGAACCAGGGTCTCCTGCATTGCAGGCAGATTCTTTACTGTCTGAGCCACCAGGGAAGCCCCCATCGTGTGGTGAAGCCAAATTAAAAAATAAATAAAATGCACTGGGAATTCCCTGGAAATCCACTGATTAGGATTCTGGACTTCTCATGGCCAGGGCCAGGGTTCAATCCCTGGTAGGTCTCAAAAGCCACATGGTGCAGTCAAAAAAAGAAAAAATGAACCAGTCATCAAGCATCACTGCTTAGGTGATTCCCCATGTTTTTGAACTAGGAACAAGACAGCGATGAACAATTTTGTATGTAAATCTTCGTCTGTGGGTCGACTGATTGCCTTAGGAGAGATTCCTGGAAATGGAATGATGGCGCCAAAGCAGGAAGGGTTCTCAGGCTCTTGGAGGAGTTATTCTCTGGGAAGATGGTGCTGCTCCCCTCTCCCGCCGGCAGCTTGTGAAGATGCTTGTCCCACCACGCCCCCATTATTATGGCCATTTTGGACAAGAAAGAATACAGGAATAGTTGCTATTAAATGTGAAAGAAAAATTGCCTAGCTGGGTGGTTTTTAAAGAGGGACATTTAGCAAGCTTTTGAAGTATAATTACTGTTTAATCAAGCCGGGGAACGCACAGTCATTATTTCCTTTTTGTGCGTGCTTAGTAATTTTGCCAACGAACGCTGTGAGCACCCATCACTTCATCTGTTTTCCAGGGCTTATGCTGCTTGCGTGTTTTGCTAGAACAGCTTCAGTCTCTCGCGCACTCTCTCTCTCTGTCTTTGTGTCTCTGTCTCTCTTTTCTGCTGAGGTATATAGACATTGAGTTTAGTTTCTTCTTTTCCGGAGTCTCAGGTAACGGGCAGCTTCCCTTACCCTAGATGCTCGCACCCACCTGGTGGGTAGGGGGCTGCTGACTGCCCACCACCTAGAATGGTGCTTAACGCCCTTGACTCTTAGACTTCCCTGGTGGTGCAGTGTTTAAGAATCCGCCGGACAATGCAGGGGACATGAGTTCGATCCCAGGTCCAGGAAGATCTCACATGCCCCAAAGCAACTAAGCCCGTGGGCCACAACTACTGAGCCAGCACTCTAGAGCCCTCAGTCCGCAACTACCGAGGCCTGTGCACCCTAGATCCCATGCTCTGCAACCAGAGAAACCATTGCAACGAGAAGCCTGAGCACCGCAATGAAGAGTAGCCCCCGCTCGCTGTGACTAGAGAAAGCCCGAGTGCAGCAGGTAAGACACACCACAGTCAAAAAGTAAAAGAAATGAAGAGATCTTAAAAAAAATGAAGCAAAAAAGACTAAACCTATATAGATGGTGGGAGGATATCGACTGTTAAATGAAAACAGCAGGAGAAAAAAAACATGCTCGGAATGATCTCATTTCTGTGAAAGGAAATCATTTATTCAAACAGCATTTAATAAGGACCTATTGTGGCTCAGAGGGTAAAGAATCTGCCTGCAATGCAGGAGACCAGGGTTCAATCCCTGGGTCGGGAAGATGCCCTGGAGAAGGGAATGGCAACCCACTCCAGTGTTCTTGCCTGGAAAACGCTATGGACAGAGGAGCCTGGCTGGCTACAGTCCATGGGGTCGCAAAGGCTCAGACATGACTGAGCGACTAACACTCACTCACTCATATGCCAGACGCTGTGGATAAATAGGTAAATCCACACAAAACTTGCCTACATGGATGTGCATAACCGGGGTTTATCACTAAACAGAAAGGAGCCTGGAAGGACATGTTCACCCTGGTTATTTCGAGGCAGAGTGCACAGGAGCAGGGAAACGGTTTTAACAAGAGTTTTCATATTTTACTCTCTATCCTTCTATATTGTTTGGATTTTTTCCACAATAAATATGCACCATGTTTGTAATTTAAAATAATACAGAACAAAGACATGAAATAGCGGGGAAACAGAGCCCATGATACAGCCAGGCTGGGGGACCCAGGCCTGAGCTAACTTCTCACCTCTGCTCCTTGGGGCTCCATCACTTTGCTCTCCATCCACCCAAAGGTTTGGTCTTCAATCTCTCCAGAGAAATCAGCCAGGGAAACAAAGATAACCATTGTGGGATAGGGTTCAAGTTTACCCCAGCCGTTACCACTTGGTCCACTGATCCCAGGTCTCCTGGAGGAGTTCCTTGTGACTTAAATGTGTCCATGTATTATAGTGATTCCTTTTATTTTTAATTTCAGAAACTTTCTAGCCTTCAGAAAAGTCACAAGAAGTAATACCATGAACACTTGTATATTCTTCACCTGGATTGACTAGTTGTTAACATTTTGCATGTTTGCTTTATTTCACTCTCTTTTTATGTATTAATTGTAATCTTTGCTGAATTGTTTGAAATTTAGGTATAGACTTCATGGCTTTTTATTCCTAATACTAAGAAAATATCTTGCATAACCATGGTGTATTATCGCACTTGGGAAATTGAACATTAACACTTTGCTATTATCTTGCATACATATCTTGCATATTCCCAATTGGCCCTATATTGTCCCTGAGCAACTCCTTAAAAAAAAAAAAAAGATTTGAGATCCAATCCAAGATCACGGGTTGCATTTAGTTGTCCAGTCTTTTTTAAGTACCCTTTAATCTCGAGAAGTTCCTCAGCCCATTTTGGTCTTTTCTGATATGGAGGTACTTAGAAGTCCAAGCCAATCGTGTTAAAACTACGACTACTTTAAACACAATACTGAATTCTACAAGAGATGTGAATTTTCCTATGCCACCGCTAGGTGACGCTCTCGGCAGCTCTTGCCCTTCAACAGCCCTTATGAAAGGATCCTTGTTTTAAAGATTGATTGTCTCAACCAAACAAAGCGCTTACTAGGTAAAGCATGTTTATGATGCCTGTAGATTGGGAGGAGGGATAATTTAGGAGTTTGGAGTTAAAAGATACACACTGCTGCTGCTGCTGCTGCTGCTAAGTTGCTTCAGTGGTGTCCGACTCTCAGCGACCCCATGGACTGCAGCCCACCAGGCTCCTCTGTCCATGAGATTTTCCAGGCAAGAGTACTGGAGTGGGGTGCCATCGCCTTCTCCCACTACTGTATATGTAATAGATAACCAACAAAGACCTACTATATAGCACAGGGAAGTATACTCAATATCTTGCAATAACCCATAATGGAAAAGAATCTGAAAACAAAACAAAAAGCACACATATAAAACTGACTCATTTTGCCATATACCTGAAACACACATTGTACCTCAACTGTATTTCTTTTTTTTTTTTTTAAGATTTTTTTTAAATGTGGACCATTTTTTAAAGTCTTTATTGAACTTTTTACAGTATTACTTCTGTTTAATGTTTTCGTTTTGGGGCCACAAGGCATGTGGGATCTTAGGTGCTCAGCCAGGGATCAAACCCACACCCTCTGCATTGGAAGGCGAAGTCTTAATCACTTGACTACCAGGGAAGTCCCAATCAACTGTATTTTAATAAAAATTAAAAGGAAATAAAATGCCTGTATATTTATAAATGTGGTATCCTTTCAAGATACCTTGATGCTTTTGGGTTGTGGTGCTGGAGAAGATTCTTGTCCCTTGGACTGCAAGGAGATCAAACCAGTCAATCCTAAAGGAATTCACCCCTGACTATTCACTGGAAGGACTGATGCTGAAGCTGAAGCTCCCATACTTTGGCCACGAGATTCAAAGAGCCAACTCACTGGAAAAGATTGAAGGCAGGAGGAGGGAGCGACAGAGGATGAGATGGTTGGTGGCATCACCGATTCAATGGACATGAACCTAAGCAAACTCCAGGAAACGGTGGAGGACAGGGAAGCCTGCCCTGCCACAGTCCATGGGGTCGCAAAGAGTTGGATATGATTTAGCGACTGAACAACAACAACATCCTTTCAAGAATGTTCTCCCAGCAACACCCGGATATTGTTCATCAGGATGCTGATTCAGTGGGGCTGGTGTAGGTCCTAAGATTATGCCTTTATAACAAATTTCAGGGTGACTGTGATGCTGCTGCTTTGGAGAACATACCTGGAGGAGCAGGGTTAGGACAAACATATGAAGAATCATATCTATTTACACTTGAAATGTGAAAGCAAAAGTGTTAGTCACTCAGTCATGTCCGTGACTCTGTGACCCGTGGACTGGGGCCTGCCAGGCTCCTCTGTCCTTGGGATTCTCCAGACAAGAATACTGGAGTGGGTAGCTGCGCCCTTCTCCAGTGGATCTTCCCAACCCAGGAATTAAACCTGTGTCTCTTGCATCTTCTGTATTATAGGCGGATTCTTTACCATCTGAGCCATCAATGAGGCAACTTTTATTTTTCTGTCAGAGCCAGCAATGAAGCTGGTCTTATCTCCTGCTTTTTCTCTCCTTCCCTCTCCCTCCTTCCCCACCTCCTCCCTGGCCCTTTGGCCTTGGTGCTTCTTGGCCACAGCGCCTTTGTTCTAGCTGTCCTGTCTGCCTGTACACTCATGCTTCTGTCTGGCCAACTCCATCAGCTTCCTCGAGTCTTTCTCCAGATCTCACTTCTTCTTCTTTGTTTTATATATATATATATTTTTGTTTGTTTGTTTGTTTGTTTTACTGAAGTCTTCCTTAGTGGCTCAGATGGTAAAAAAAAAAAAAAAAATCTGTCTGCAATTCAAGAGACCTGGGTTTTATCCCTGGGTCAGGAAGATCCCCTGGAGAAGGGAATGGCAACCCACTCTGCAATTTTGCCTTGAGAATTCCATGGACAGAGGAGCCTTGCGGGCTACAGTCTACGGGGTCACAAAGAGTCAGACACGCCTGAGTGACTAACACACACACATAGTTGATTTACAATGCTGTGCCAATCTCTGCTGTACGGCAAAATGATTACATTATACACATATAGACATTCTTTTTTTCCTGTTATTTTCCATTACGGTTTATCACAGGACATTGAATATAGCTCTCTGAGCTATACAGTAGGGCCTTGTTGTTCCTTCATTCCATATATAATAGCTGACATCTGCTAATCTCACACTGCCAGTCCTTCCCTTCCCCTCCCCTCTCCCCCTTGGCAACCACAAGGCCATTTTTTATGTCTCCGAGTCTGTTTCTCTTTCACAGGTAGGTTCAGTCATGCCATATTTTAGCCAAATCTCACTTCTTATCGAGGTTTGCCCAGACTACCCTATTGAACGCCGCCCCCTGCCCCCAGGGATTTCCTCTCTCCTTCAATCTGCTCAGCTATTTTCCTATAGCCCTTACCATCTTTTCATGTATCATGTAATATGCTTATTGTATTAATTGCTTATTTCTCTCTCTGTACTAGAATCTAAGTTCCACGAGGGCAGAGATCTCTATTTTCTTCACTGATATACCCCCGGTACCTAGAACAGTGTCTGGCACGTGGTAGGTTCACAAGAAAATATTTGTGCTCCTTAACGAGAGCTTCAAGGCGGCAGCTCCCAGTCCCCTCATTCAGTTGATGAAGAAATGAGCTCCAGATCTTTGAGCACGATAAAGACATGCGCAAGGGTCTCAGGGACTATAAGGAGATTGTCCAGTTTGTCTAAATGAATATAATTTAAAAGCAGGACTTGTTTGTATCAGTCAATTTTTCCTTTTTTCTTTTTCCATTTGTTGTTTTTTTTCTATCAGTTAAATTTTAAGCTGCCATCATAATTGTTATTATTTGTGTTCGGCCTTTTCCCAAAAGGATCTGAAGCCGCCAAAGAGATGAAATGTCATATAAAACAGAACAGTTAGGAATCAAGTTGGAAGCGATAGCATCTAAAGGAAGAGGGAGTTGACTTTAACAAGCCCTTGATGGTAGTTAATTGCCCTAATGGGGTACAGAATTTGGCTCTGAATTCTTTGGCAGCCGAGTCAAACGGGAAGCACGTGGGGCTGCAGAGTATTCCTTGTCTGTGCTAAGAATGTCTGAACGCTCAGCAGGGACGCGCTTCCAGGAGGAATTCAGCACAAGCCCAGAGAACTCTGTGTGACATCCAGTGGCCCCAAGTGGGCTCCTGTTTACGAAAACCCCCAAAATCCTCATTGAAGAATGTGATCCTTTTATCCGGGAATACTAAGAGTGTGACGTTAAACCACACGATGATAACGTTTATGGTTCCTGTGAGTTCTTTTCTGATGCTCTACCTGAAAATAAAGATGAAAACCAAAGAATCTAGAAGAAAACAGGGATAAACATGTCTGTGTGCTCAGTGACTTCAGTCGTGTCTGACACTTTTCAACTGTATGGACTGTAGCCCGCCAGGTTCCTCTGTCCGTGGGATTCTCCAGGCAAGGACACTGGAGTGGGTTTCCATGCCTGGTTGGGGATCTTCCCCAACCAGGGATCAAACTCATTCCTCCCATGGCTCCTGCATCGCTGGTGGATTCTTCACTGCTGAGCCACCTGGGAAGCCCCAGTAAACATGTCTAGGAATATCTTTTACAAATATTTGCTGTCTCAGATCTTTGACAAACAGTGAACCAGAGGCAATTCATGGACTGAATTTTCATATGTTCAGTGGCAGGGGGATATTTATTTTCTACTGGATGGCACAGTGTTAAAGAATCAATGCAGGAGATGAGGTTTGATCCCTGGGTTGGGAGGATCCCCTGGAGTGGGAAATGGCAACCCACTCCAGTATTCTTGCCTGGAAAATTCCATGGACAGAGGAGTCTGGCAGGCCACAGTCCATGGGGTCACAAAGTCTTGGACAGAACTGAGCAACTGAGACAGAAGCAGGAGAATACACCAAGCACGATAAATAGAATCCTCTTTCTTTTTTTCCCAGAGGGTACCCACCCTGGACCCAGCTAGCTCAAGGACAGAGAGGACAAGAGGGAAAGTCACTTCTGTTTATTTAAGTTGCAGAAAGTATTTGCTAGGGTGTATTTTGTATCCAAAAGAAGTATCCAGCAAATTCACCTCTTGGGCCACCAGGAAGCTGTCCTCCACCATCAAGTAAGGACAATTGCTCTGTGTTCTGTCGATGCTTTTCCAAAACCCAGTTCTTTTACAAAGCTGCTGAATATCCTGTATTTTAATAAATGATAATATGTTTTTTTCTTATAGATTCCTTGTCTCAAAAAATTATTTAAAGATAACCCCTTTAAAATAATTCACTGTCTAATGACAGGAATAAGCACATCTAAACAAATAAGTACAAGAAATGTGATGAGTGCCATACTCATCAGTACATGGGGAAGAGTGGCCGGACCATTTCCTTTAACAACAATGTACTTCCTCTTTTTACAGTTGTACATCATTATATTGTGGATTGTTCCCCTGGGCTCAGTCATTTTATTTTTAAAAAAATATTTATCTAGTTATCAAATAAAGAGCTGTGCTAGGTCTCAGTTGCAGCACATGGGATGTCTAGTGGCAGCATGCAAACCCTTAGTTGCGGCATGTGGGATCTAGTTCCCTGATCAGGGATCAAACCCAGGCCCCCTGCATTGGGAGTGCAGAGTCTTAGCCACTGGATCACGAGGGAAGTCTCTGGTAAACTTTTAAATAGAAATCATGGGACTTCCCATGGTCCAGTGGTTAAGAGTCCGCCTGCCAATGCAGAGGAAACAGGTTTGATTCCTGGTCCAGGAAGCTTCCATATACCATGCGGCAACAAAGCCGGTGTGCCACAGCCCCTAGAGTCCATGCTCTGCAAGAAGAGAGTAGCCCCCACTCTCTGCAATTAGAGAAAGTCCGAGCAACAACAAAGACTCAGTGCAGCCAAAAATAAAATAATTCAATTTAAAAAAAAAAAAAAAGAAATCATCTTCAGCTGAGCCCTACCATCTCTGCTTCTGCCCATCACAGCTGTGTCACACACACACGGAATGTTCTTTCTCCACCTGGCATTGGTTCTGCCACACAACCCTGAGCTGCAATATATCAAGTGGTGGGCCCACCTGGGGCTGGATTCTACTCCAAACCAATTCTGGGCTTTTGCCTGAATGGCCTGGAATCCTCTGCTTCCACTACACGGATTAGCTGCATCCGTCTTGAAAGAAGAGACCAGCTTGGGTTTGGCAAACAGCCAGCTGTGTGCAAAAGGCAGGAGGGCGGTGGGGGGGGGGGGGGGAGGGGGGAGGGGTGGGTGGGGTGGGAGGGTAGGGGGAAGGCGCCCTCTTTGAGGGCTGGGTCGGCTTGTAACTGGCTTGTCGGTGTTGGTTATTTGTGGGCTCCTGCTTCTTCAAGGTGTCTGCTTACCTTGGCATCTTCTGCACAGCTGTGGAATGTGCAAAGCCTTGCACAAACCAGGCGCTCATTGCTTGTTGAATAAGCCCTGATGAGCAAAGGTGATATATTGGCCTGTTTGGAGTCACTTGCCTAGATTTTCACTTTTTGCTTTCAACATCACATGCCCATATGCCAACACCTCCCACGAAACAGAGAGAAGCACCTGTGCTGGTCTTGGCACGAGATCTGTTCAAGGGCAGAGAGGGGCCGTCTTTGTTCTCTATTGCTCTGTGCATGTGTATGTGTGCATATGTGTCATCCCAGGCCCCTGTGGGTGTTCACACATGTCTACTTATGTGGTTTTTTTTCATTTGTCTGCACGGAGTCTTAGTTGCCGCATGCGGGATCTTTCAGTTGTGGCATGTGGGATCTAGTTACCTGACCAGGTATCAAACCTGGGCCCCCTGCATTGGGAGTGTAGAGTCTTAGCCACTGGACTACCAGGGATGTCCCTGTCTACTTATGTTTGCTCATGGACCAAGGGCTGGACAGCTGTGTCCCTGAAAGACAGCAAGTGGAACTCTGACAAATTCAGAGTTGAATACAGTTAGATCAACAGGTCCCAACCTGTTCAAGTTTGAGGATCCTTCTTTAACTAACATAAAAACATTGCAGACTTTCATATGAACTTGTCTTTTCTGCATTTGCAAATTGATTTAAAAAAAATGTCCCTATGCATTTGAAAACCTTTTGCAATGATTCCCAGTCTCTCCAGATCTGGGGGTGCACTTCCCAAATAGACCTTTAACACCAGAAAGGAATACCTCCTGTGAACCCCTAACATTCTAGCAACTTTCCCCCTAAACAAACATGACCAAAAGCGTGAGCAAAGTACTACAAGCCCCAGAGGCCACGTATATCGGTTCTTTGATGCATCCTCTAATCTCACACAGGATCTGCACCTTAACAGATACTGAGAAAATGCTTCTTGCTAAAACATCCAGAAAGGTGAGGATGGAATGGCTGGTTAGGCTCACTCACCAGCTATGCTCTATGGTCCTGCACACTAGCCTCAAAGAGCATGATTCCAAGTTCTACGTAAGGGACTTCCCTGGTGGTCCAGTGGCTAACAGTCCATGTTCCCAATGCAGGGGGCCTGGGTTCGATCCCTAGTCAGGGAACTAGAGCCCACAAGCCATGACAAAACTTGAAGATCCGGAATGCCAAAACTAAGACCTAGTGTAGCCAAATATATAAATAAATATGTTTTTTAAAAGTTCTGTGTAGAAGGCCTGACTTACCATCCTCAAACTTGGCTCTGCAACAAACATCACATTACTTTATTATCATGAAATGAAATAAAGTCTGTTCCTGGGCCTCCATTCTGCCAGCCTATTGTGAAATTTAACATTGGCCTCAGTCGGCAAATCCCTTCTCTGCCTGGAGTTACATAAGAATCTGGAAGTATCATGTGGTTCCTGGAAAATGGGAAGGGAAGGGATTCTGCCCGTGGTCCCTGCTCAAGCTCCTTGTGGTTTGGGCTCCCAGGGTCCTGAGAAGACTGGTGACTCCCCAGGCTCCCTGTTACGCGAGGTGTAAGGGGATTTTGGCCGAGGCTGCAAGCCCCAGGCCTAGTGTCCAGCCTCCCTGGACACCCTGTGCCATCAGACACTTCCCTGAGGGACCAGACTCCTTCACAGGGACAGAGCACCCTCCCCAGTTTGGGGGACTCTCCTTTGCCTGCTGCTCCCCCTCTGTTCCTCCCAACTACCACCTTCCTTGAAGTGAGGGGCACACACAGGGCCTCAGCTGGACCTCCTAGAGCTGTGCCTGGTGGCAGGGGCCGAAGGATCCCAGAGGAAACTAAAGACAAGTTGAGCCTTGGTGACTGGCCCTGCCACAGGGGCGCATCAGAAGGACCACATGCCTGCCTCGTGTTTAACCTTTCTGGGCTATTTCTTCCTTTCTTTTTTCATTAATTAATTTTTGGCTGTGCTGGGTCTTCTTTGCTACATGAGGGGTCTCTAGTTGCAGCGAGCAGGAGCTACTCTTCGTTGCGGTGTGTGGGCTTCTCACGGCAGTGACTTCTCTTGTTGCAAAGCACAGGCTGTAGGGCACTCGGGCTCCAATGGTTGAAGCACATGGGCTCAGTATTTGCGGCTCCTGGGCTCTGGAGCCCAGGCTCAGTAGTTGTGGCACAAGAGTTCAGTTGCTCCTCAGTATGTGGGATCTTCCCGGATCAGGGATCAAACCCACGTCCCCTGCACTGGCAGGCGGATTCTCAACCACTGGACCACCAGGGAAGCCCCAGGCTGTTTCTAAATAATTCAACCCCCAAAGAGCCTCTTCTGCCTTCTTGTTTTTCTGAAACTGACTTGCCAGAGAAGTAACCTGGAATTTGAACCCGTCCTAGCTCGGGGACGCATCTTTCACTGAGTGGCTGGTGGTGTGACAGAGCTTCTCCAGATGGTGTCAGATCCTGGCTTGGGGTTCGCCTTCACTTTGGAGGCACCAAAATCCATTCTGTTTCCTGTTTCTAGGACCCTGTCCCGGGCTCCTTCAAAGTCCCAACAGCGGGAGGTTTCCTCGCTCCGGGAGGGGAGTGTTGGTTGTACCAGAAAACTAGTGGAATAGTTTCTGGCATGAAACCAGACCCTCTTGTGCCAAGAGGTTCCAGGAAAACCAGCACATCCCAGGACTGGGAGGAAGCAAGGCAGCGACTGGGGAGTTTTTCCTAATGAATCCAATAAATCCCTCGGAAAAATAATCCACCAAAGGTCAGATATAGATAGAAAACAACGTTGCAGGCTTTGGGAGGCACTTTTTTTTCCCTAAAGGGAGAGAAAAAATTCCATGCATTGGCTCAAAATAAATAACTAGGAATATGAAACTCATCTATTCATGTAAGAAATATATAAACTTTAGTTCTGGAATCAGAGAAAGGATAAGAGGTGAGAGGGAGAACTTGGAGGAAGATTAGAGAAAGAAACTAAATAATATTTTCAGAGGCAGAGACATGAAACACAAGAGAACAGGGCGTGGTGAAAGAACACCAGCGGAGAAGGCTCCGAAGATTATGTTACAAAGAACAGAGTGGAGTTACCAAAGGGGAAGGGGTGTGGGGCAGAGTGAAATGGGTAAAGGAAGTCAACTGGATGGTGATGGATGGAACTGAATTTTTGGTGGTGAGCATGCTGCAATGTATACAGAAGTCAAAATATAATGTTGTACACACGAAACATGTTATACACCAATGTTTACCTTAATTTAAAACAATGTTATTTGGGGGACTATTCTGGTGGTCCAGTGGTTAAGACTTCAACCTTCCAATGTAGAGAGTGTGGGCTCCATCCCTGGTCAGGGAGCCAAGATCCCACATGCCTAGTGGCCAGGAAAAAAAAAAAAGCCCCCCCCCCCCCCCCCCGCCAAAATCACAAAAAACAGAAGTATTGTTGCAAATTCAATAAAAATGGTCCCATCAAGCTGCTGTATAGCACAGGGAGCTCAGCTCGGGGCTCTGTGATGACCTAGAGGGATGGGATGTGCGGGAGAGGGAGGCTCAAGAGGGAGGGGGTGTGTGTACACTCAGAGCTGAGTCAGGTTGCTGTTTAGAAGAAATTAGCGCAACGCTTGCCTGGAGAATCCCAGGGATGGCGGAGCCTGGTGGGCTGCCGTCTATGGGGTCGCACAGAGTTGGACAGGACTGAAGTGACTTAGCAGCAGCAGCAGCAGCAGCAGCACAATGTGTCTGTGTCACATGAAGACACAGACACTCAGGCATATGGAAGGAGGCCACGGGATGACAGAGGTGGGGTTTAGGGTGGAGCAGCAGCCACGGGGCCCCAAGGATCGCCAGCGACCACCAGAAGCTAGAGGAAGCCAGGAAGCAGGCTTCCCCGGAGACTCTGGGGGCTCCTAGAATGGCTGACACTTGATTTCGGACTTCTCGCCTCCAGAATCTTGGGAGGGTAAATTTCTGTTGTTTTGAGTCGCAGTTTGTGGGGATCTGCTATGACAGCCCTAAGAAACTAATACACCCTTTTCTTCTTTAAAAAAATTTTTTTTAATGTATTCATTCATTTGTTTATTTTTGACTGCACTGGGTCTTTGCTGCTGCACGAAGGCTTTCTCCAGCTGCAGTGACTCACGGTTACTCTCTGTTGCAGCAAGTGGGCTTTTCATTGCAGGGACTTCTGGTGCAGAGCACAAATTCTAGGGCACAGGGGCTCAGTAGCTGTAGTACATGGGCTTAGTCACTCTGAGGCATTTGGGATCTTCCTGGACCAGGGATTGAACTCACGTTTCCTGCACTGGCAGGCGGATTCTTTACCACTGAGCCACCAGGAAAGTCCAATACACCGTTTTCTTTCTTCCTTTTCCTTTTGGCTGCACTGGTGGTGCTCCCACCCAGAAGGTATAGGTGCTGGACAGGGAGTGGCAGAGACTCAGATAGGGCAGGAGATTTCTGTGGGACCAGGTTCCGAGGGCTAGATGGGCACGCCCTCTTCTCTTTTCTCTTCTCCCGCCCTTTCTTCTCCTCTCTTCTTTCCACTCAGGTCTTGGTGGCGTGGGATCTTTATTGCAGTATGAAGGATATTTAATTGAGGCATGTGACCGCTCAGGTGCAGCACGTGGGATCTCGTTCCCTGATCAGGGATCAAACCTGGGCCCCCTGCCTTAGGAGCATGCAGTCTTAGCTGCTGGACCACCAGGGAAGTCCCTAATACGCCTTCTTTGGGAGGAGAACTGCAGGATGTGTGACATCACCATGGTTGTGGAGTCAACTGGTAGCCAATCTCCCACTCCAACTTGCCTTTTACTTTTCTTGAAGAATTTTATTTATTTCCAGCATCGTTCAGCCTCTCTGAACATGGGAATAATTTCTCTCTTCATTGTTAAAGTTCACATTGAAATATTCTTTTCCCATCAATTAGGACATCTATGAAGGGATAATTCAGGCTTTAGAAACACCTTGGACTCAGAAGCTTTTCAGATTATTTACTGCCTATTCCTTTGGTATTCCAGTGCAGTCTAATAGGTTATTACTTTTGAGAGATGAGGCTGTCTCTTTTGAACATTGAAATCACTATTTATTTCTTTATTCTGAGCTGTGTTTTCAAGGCAAGCCAAAACCCTTTTAGGATATTGGACTTAAAACTGTCCATGAAGCAGACCCTTTGATAAGAAATGGATTGACCTCTTTCTGGGTTTTCTTTTCAAAATATTTTTTGATGTGAAATGAAAGTCACTCAGTCGTGTCTGACTCTTTGCGAACCCATGGACTATACAGTCCATGGAATTCTCCAGGCCAGAATACTGGAGTGGGTAGCCTTTTCATACTCCAGGGGATCTTCCCAACCCAGGAATCGAACTGAGATCTCCTGTATGGCAGGCAGATTCTTTACCAACTGAGCTATCAGGGAAGCCCTGATTTTTGATGTGAACCATTTTTAAATATTCTTCATTGAATTTGTTAAACATTACCTCTGTTTCATGTTTTGGTTTTTTGGCCCCAAGGCACATGGGATCTTAACTCCCAGAACAGGGAAGGAACCTGGACCCCCTGCATTGGAAGTCGAAGCCTTAACCACTGGACAGCCAGAGGAAGTCCCACTCTCTGGGTTTTTCAACTGAGATTAAATCGTATGGAGATGAGTTTTTTAATTGTTTCATAGTTAACCCTTTTTTGGATTATGTCTCTGAGAAACTGATCAAAGCTATGTACTCTCTGTGCCAGAGTACTATATATTCTTACAACTCTTTTCAGCCACTCCTGGGGGCTCACAGACAACATGCCCTACCCCCATTGCCCTGTGGACCCCAGCTTTGGAGACTGTCCTGTTGGGCAGCCACCTCCCTCCAGTTCACCTTCTCAACTTGAGGCTCATGGTGGCAAGTGAGCAAGGGTCAAATCTGACCTGTGGTAGAGGTTTTCTCTCCAACATGCTAACGACCCTGGTGTGTGTGTGTGTGTGTGTTACTTGCTCAATTGTATCTGACTCTTTGCAACCCCATGGACTGTAGCCCACCAGGCTCCTCTGTCCATGGAATTCACCAGGCAAGAATACTGGAGTGAGTTGTCATTCCCTTCTCCAGAGGATCTTCCCGACCCAGGGATCAAACTGATGTCTTCTGCATTGCAGGCAGGTTCTTTACCGTCTGAGCCACTGATGACGCCTCTGAAAAACAACTGTGCTTGGAAACTGAGTTCTAGCTGAGCAGCTTTTGGGGACCTTCTCCTTAAGACTCTCAAAGATTGCGTCAGGCCGATGGGATGCCTGGCAGAAATTCTCAGGGGACATGGTGTGTTTTTGAAGAGGACTGATTGGGTCACAGGGCTGACAGGCCGTTTCCCGGGTATTCCTTGGGAACACCATCCTCTCCCTTGTCTTGAGGCCTGAGCAGTGTCCCCCTGTTTTCGGTCCTGCTCCTTGCTCCTCACTCCACCTTTTCCACCTGCTACCCTCTGCCTACCCTCAGTTAGACACTTCATCTTGGACACTTTCTCTGATCCCCCAAAATCTTTGTTAGGAGCTCCCTGCCCCGTGTCCCCGTTTCCTTTGAATTTCTCCATCACCACCTTTGTCCCACTGTTGTAACTGGCTCTCTATTCACCTCCCTCTCTACTAGACTGTACAGGAGATCAGGTGACATGTGATTCTTATAATCTTCCTATTCCCAGCAGTGTCAGGAAAACAGATGGATGGATACAAGCTTGCTGAGTGAATACAGTACTTGCTGCAGGGCTGCTCAGCCCTGGCACTTTGGGCATTCTGGGCTTGATCTTCCTCTATCACAGGGGCTGTCCTGTGCATTGCAGGATACTTAATGGTATCCTTGGCTTCTACCCGCCAACATGCCAGTCGCACCCCCACCCGACTGTGACAGCTAAAACTGTGTCCAGAGACTGCCCATCGACCCCGGGAGATAAAATCAGCCTCGTAGAAAACCACTGCATGCGTGAATGAATGTATGCTGACCTTGGGGTCACTTCACCCATCTTGAGTCTACGCTGGGGTGCGAGAGTTTGGTCAGTCAGTTCCTGCTGGGGGAGAGCTCAGTATGTGCTTATGAAATGGGTAGCTGACCTCCTGTGGGTTCTCAGAAGAGGGAAAAAATTCTCCTCAGTCTTTTCTAAGTGGTTTCTTCTCTAATGATCTATGACAACATGAGGACACAAGAGGGAGCTCTAACTAATGACTTCGCGAGCCGAGAAAAATGTCCTTTCTTTCCTGGAAATGGTGACTGGGCCCTCCCTTTAAGTGACAGCTCAGGCTTAGATGCTTGGTAGCAGGTTAGGACACTGGAACCAGGAAGCTGGGTTTAGAGAGACTTTAGCCATTAAATATCCTGAAAGAAAGATCCCTGAGTGTGTGTGTATGTTCTCTTCCTCAGACATGTAGACTGAGGGGAAAAATAAAGACCCAATTATGCTCCGTAAATAAATCATAAGCAGTGTGAACAAGGTTTCCCGTTTCCATAGCAATGGCCATGCTCTGGTGGCAACAAGAGATCGAGGGGTTGGCAAGGGGGCTCAGGGCGCTTCCCAAATCACCGACACATTGACTATCAGGCTTGAAGGCTGTTAGAGACCATCTAATCCAGTCGTCCCCAATCTTCTTGGTACCAGGGACCAATTTCATGGAATACAATTCTTCCACAGACCGGGGGTGGGGGTTGGTTTCCGGATGATAAATGCATTATATTCATTGTGCACTTTCCTTCTGATCCAGCGCCGCCGCTGATCGGACAGGAGGTAACGGTCCACGGCCCAGAGGCTGGGGACCCCTGGTCTGATCCTCAGTCCCTGCCCCGAGTCCATGGCCCTGAACACTGGGAAACTGTACAGCATCTCTGTGATACAACATTGTATGTGTATGCGTGCATCCATAGCTTCCATCATATTTTGAAAAGAACCTCTACCCTCCAAATGTTAGTCTAACCATCTTATCTTAAAGATGAAGAATCTAAGAGGCTCCTTCAAGTTTTTGCAGCTGCAGGCTGACAGAGTCAGGACACCTTCAGGCCCAGAGGAGGGGGTGGGGGGTAGGGGAGTGGGGGTGGGTGCGGTGGTGGTGCAGCTGTGATGGGGCCCTGGCCTGTGGGTGGGGAGGTCTGGTCTGAGGCCACAGGGGAGGGTGGGTCTGGAGGTTTTGAGGGGTGGGAGGGCGCTTTGCCAGCAGGGTTACCAGATATGTAAGATGCCTAGTTAAATTTGAATTTCAGATAAATGAATGTTTTTAATAGTGTCATTATGTTTCAAACGTTACATGGGACATGTAGCGGTTGGTGGTTTAGTCGCTAAGTCGTGTCCAACTCTTGCAACCCCATGGACTGTAGCCCGCCAGATTCCTCTGTCTACGGGATTCTCCAGGCAAGAAGACTGGAGTGAGTTGCCATTTCCTTCTCCAGGGGATCTTACCAACCCTGGAATCAAACGCTGGTCTCCTGCACTGCAGGCAGAGTCTTTACCAACTGAGCTACAAGGGAAGCCCTACATGGGACATACTTATACTCAAAAATTATTTGATGTTTATCTGGAATTCAAATGCAACCGGGCATCCTGGTTTTGGGTGGCAGCAGGGTGTGGGGGTGGGGGTGGGGTGGGGGTTGTTACTGTTTTTGCTCAATCTGGTAACAGCCTAGCAAGCAAGCTTCAGTTGCGAAGCCAACAGTGAAGTAGCCCCTGATGGATATTAATGACTCAGTGTGCCTGACTCAGACTACCTCTGGCCTCAGTGGAGCCCATGGAGGCCCTGGCCTGCTGACAGAACCTGCGTGGTTCTCTCTGTGGCCTCCTAGGCTTTGACGGAGGAGTCCTCGGGCATGACAGATATTCTGTATGTGTACGGCCTCTCAGAAGATGACATCTCACGGGTCTGTGAAGAGTGAAGATCAGATTTATTTAATACAACACCCCGCAGGGCCCCTGCACTGCGTAGCCGAGGAGGACGAGGAAGGTGGCTGCAGCGGGGCATGCTCACTAGTGCAACCCCACCACGGAAGGGCCACAGCCCCTCGTCCACACTCAGGACACCATCAGAAACACCTGAGGACCTCGGGAGACCATTCCTTTTAGCAAGGAATAAATAACAAAAAATTAGTAAGAAAAATATGCATTTCATTTTTCTATTAAAAAAAAAATTTGCTGGAGGCAGCCATCTTCCTGTCCTTTGGCCTTCAGCGTGGTAGAGGAAAAGAAAGAAAGGGGATAGAAAACCAGCCTAAGAACATCTGTGCTTTGTCCAACTTCATTTTCTATTTGGTGCATTGCCCAGAAATGAACCTTGTCTTCAAGTTGGCATCTCAAAAGAGTCGCTCCCAAGCAGCTTTGTTCTCCCAGTTGTGGCAGGAGAGGTCATGGAGAGGACAGGGTGCAGCTGTCCAGTCCGTGCTGAGCACTTCCAAGGAACAAGGACTGCCTAGAACCACAGACCCTCAAAGGATCAAAGGCAAAGAGAAAAACTAGCCCCTAAGCTAGGCCACTCTCTAGGGGGAACTGACTGCAAAACAGAAACCGGCTTCTGTACATGAGGGTACTTGGACAAGTTCTCGATTTCTACACAAGACAAAATATTCAAGTTTCAAAATATCCCAATGGCCAGTTTACCCTGAACCTCTGGCTGCCACTCTCCACTCCCGAGGATGCTCCAACTTGCTGGGAGGCAGGCTGTGTGGGAAACTAACCAGCCCGTCTGTTAGCTCTTTATACCCAACATAAAAGTAGTTAAGATGGATTTAAAAACTGGTGGCTTGGCCTGATGAATTGCTACGTTCGGTGGGAGCAGGGCAGGCCCATAAATAAGTGCAGAAAACTCTTGCGATACGGGAATCATCTGTTCTTCTCGGAATGTGGGCATCCTCCCAGGCAGGCGCGTGTGCTCACGGAGTCCTAAGACCCGTCCAGGGAGCCTTCCGTTCTCTGCAGTGACAAGAGACAGGACACGCTATGGTCACACCCTTCAAGACTGAAGACTGGCTTGGTGGAAAGATACACAAAACTGCACCCAGCACTTCTCCAAGACTGCACAGCAGAACCGTCATCCGTGGGCACCCCCCACCCTGTGGGGGCAGCTCCTGCCCAGATTCATTCATCTTTCTCTCCATGTCTGTTCTGTGGGGTCTGCAGCCTCTGTTCCCCACATACACGCCGCACAGCAGACTCTCAACCAATTTCATCAAGCACCCACACAGGAAGACTAAGAAACACCCGGTGTCTTACTCCAACTCTATCTCTAAGTTAACGTTCTCTGGGTCTGTTTTGTTTTTTTTGTTGTTGTTGTTGTTTGCCTGTTTGTTTGTTTTTGGTCATGCCTCTTGGCTTGCAGGATCTTAGTTCCCTGACCAGGGATTGAACCTGTGACCCCCTGCAGTGAAAGCCCTGAGTCTTAACCACTGGACTGCCAGAGAAGCCCAGAGGTCTGTTTTTAAATTTAAAAAAATGAAAGACCAAACTCAAATGATTAAATTTTTAAAAGAGTTCTAAATTATATGATTCTGCCTTTAAAAAGAATGAAATTCTGATTCATTTCAACATGGATAAACCCTGAAAACAATATGCTAAGTGAAATAAGATAGACACGAAAGGAACAAATATTGTATGATTCCACTTAAATGGGGGTATTCAGAAGAGCCCAGTTCCTAGAGACATGAAGCAGGACGGTGGCTGCCATTCTGGGAGGCAGGAGGAACAGGAAATTAGGGCTCAACAGGTGCAGACTTTGGGTCTGGGATGATGAAAACTTCTGTGGATTTGGCAGTGGTCACGCAACAATGAGATTGGATTTAATGCCACTGAATGAATGGTACGCTGAAAGATGGTAAACTTCATGTGGTGTGTATTTCGCCACAATAAAAGTGAAAAAAAAATTATTTTTAATTCCATGTGCCAGCTTACAGTGTTCTCTGACTGTTCCATGTGGTATTTGTGTTACCTACATGCCGCTCCATGAGGGGACCTCCGTCTGACCCAGGCACTGGTTTTCCTGCTGAGAATGCAAGAAACTGCCCCCAAGAGTTTTCTATACTATCAATTACTGACAAACAACACTGCCATGAAATAGAAAGTGGAAGAGGTCCTAACGACCTGCAGAAGGAGTTGAAAGGCTAGAGAGGGGTGGATTTTGATGAATGGATCGAGCAAAGGGGCAACAGGGCAGCAGCCTCTGAAATTCCCCAGTAGAGGGCCCCCGGGCAACAGTGAGTCTGGAAGAGCAGGCAGCACCTGAGTGCATGACACTGGGCCCTCTGTGAGCACTGAGGGTACCCTGCAGTAGGTGGAAGCCAGGGAGGCAGGAGAAGTTGTGGGGACTGGCCTGGGTCTTGGGAACACCATGATGGGGTTCTGTCTGTCTCCCTGAGGGTTGGCTGAGATGGAGTCCCTGTTTCGTTCTGGTCCTGCCAGGTCTGAGGAACCTCTCGGAAGGATGCAGGTCTGTGGGGCTCCAGCTGGAAGGCCAAGGCTCTGTCTCCTCCTTTGCCAAGAGAGACCCGCGCAAAGCAGGCCAAGAGAGCTGTGCTGGCCCCCGGGGGCTGGAGGCCCGCCAGCCCTGGCAGCTGCCCTTCCTCCACTTCCTCCGCTTGGCCCGGAGGAGTGACCCTGGTGTCCAGCCTTTCTGCAGGCCCGGGACCAAGTCCTCCACCAGACACCTCCGCTGCCCTTTCCAGGGGAAGTGAGCTCAGGGAGCTGCTGCAGGAACAGCTCCAGGGATGGGAAGGGCAGGGCCACAGTTGTCCAGACTTTGGGGGTTTTGAACTAAAGGCTGACACACTCCCATCCAAGGCTGTGCTTGCCTGCTTTTAAATCAGAGCCCAGCTGTCAGGCACATGAGAACCGCCAAGAAATCAGCCCACTTTTGGCCAGAACATGGTGTGGACAGTCTCAAGGGTCATTTTGCTTCTAACACTCCTGGGATTTCTACTTCCTGCTTCTTGAATGTGCCTCTTCTGTGCACTTCCAATGAAGCAGATCTGTGCTGGGTGTCTGCTTAATCCTTGCAACAACCAAATGAGAGGATTCTATTTCCTCCAGTTTATAGATGAGGCAACTAAGGTCCCAAGAGGTTAGGAAATCTGCCCAAAGTGACATGTCTAATAAGGAGCTATCAGGGAAGGGTCAAGTTTTAATGTGGGGCTCTGCTTCCTAAGTCAAAGGTTGGCTTGAGTTGAATCCTGGGTCTTGGGTAAGCAACTGCTATATTCTCCTCATGTGACAGGGGCCTTTTAGGGCCAAGCAAAGTAAATTCCCCATCCATACCCTATGCTGCCAGAGTGTCTGAGGAAAAGAACTTTAAAATAGATATCTAGGTTTTCCATGATAGTTTTCAATCTGCAGGTACTTTGCACAAGTAGTTCTCATCTAAGAAATGTTTCTCATTCTTAAGAAGCTTCTTGCTGCTGTTGTTGTTTCAGTCACTAAGCCATGTCTGATTCTTTTGCAACTCCATGGACTGTATAGTCTGCTAGGCTCCTCTGTCCATGGGATTTCCCCAGCAAGAATACTGGAGTGGGTTGCCATTTCCTTCTCCAGGGGATCTACCCAGCCTGGGGATCAAACCCCTGTCTCCTGCACTGGCAGGCAGATTCTTTACCATTGAGCCATGGGGGAAGCCCTAAGAAACTCCTTAATAGATAGATGTTACTGTTTTTGCTATTGTCATCACCATCTCCATTTTATAGACGGGGAAGCTTAGGCTTGACTAGAGAGCTGGAACCCAGACCCCAGCCTTTTGATCCCCAATCCTGGGCCTTTCCCATCATACTCCAGCTGTCTGCTGGCTCCTGGGAAGAAAGGAGGTGAGCTGTAACTAGGAATTGCCTTTTTTTTTTTTTTTTTCAGTAAGAAGGCAAGTTATTTACAAGATTCTGAGAGCCACGCAGGTTCAGATTCATCCCTTTAAGTACAGGCTGTTCTCTTTCATGTTATCTGTCTGCCTGGGCCACAAACACGATTTATAAACAAGGCAAAAATGGCAGAGGAAAAATGAAGTCAGAATGTGCCATTGAAGCAAGTCAAACAATACTAAATTAGTATTTGGCTAAGCGGCTATCTCATTGTTAAGATATTTCCTCCAATATGTTTTCAGAAGCAATGGCTATTAAACAACTGGGAATGATCGCCAGGTTTGATTTCAGGAAGGAAATCCCCTCCCATTTCCTTCTGGGCATTTCAATTAATTTTCTCCTGACCCTTGCCAGCTGATTATTAGGGAAACTATACCTGTGTCGTTTATAAACAAGATGCTTTCGCGTCAAGATTCCAAACGCCTTTCCCAACGGCTGGGAATCCCTGTGCTCCTGCCAGAAGACTTAATTATTTTGGGGGGCAGGACCAGCCACGGGTGAGCTCTCAGGAGCAGACTCCTGGGCCTGCTTCTGGGCAAACGGAAAGTTCTGTCTGTCCTAGAGCTCGGAGCCTCTGTCCAGAGAGATCGTTTGGACTGAAGACAAAGTAAATAAGTCGGTCTTGAGGTCCAGCAGACCTGCCTTGGGTGGACACACCATGATTAGTGCATCAGCAGAATATCTCTTTATTTGGGTCCCACAAGGTCCATGGAGCAAAGTTCTCACTTTCCACACTCTCAAAGCTGTGATGGTCGGGACAGTGACATCACTCTTGGAGGGAGTCTTGCGGTGTGGACTGGCTGCGGAGCTTGGAGATATAGGTTTTCCAGCCCTGGCTCTGCAGTTAACAAGCTGGGTCATCCTGGGCAAGCTATTCTGCTCTAAATTGACCTCCCCCCACACCCCCAGTGTCCTTCAAATGCGATCATCTCTGATTTCAGATATCTGAGGGGGCTTAGGCTAGAAAAAGACATTCATTTCATTCCTCTTTTCCTTAAATTGATAGCCTTCCTCCATCACAAGAATGTCAGCAGCTTCCTGTCTGTCAAAGACATAATAAGTTCTCTGTTTTACAAGAATTCAGACTTGGGCAAAACAAAGGAAGCTGGGGGCCCATTGGAAGGGGCTACCAGCAATCTTGCTGAAAGTTCTTCCCAGACCTTAAAGAAGCAATCTGAGAGGCAAACACCTTATTCCTTAAGATGCTAGCTGCCCAGTTAACTTCTATGCTCCTGGGCAGCTCATAAAGAGGTGGAGAGTAGAAGATAAGGGGAGATGGGTCTTTGCAAATCTTGAACTTGGACCTCTGAGCCATTTTTTTTTTAAACTACACCATGCAGAATCTTAGGTTTCCAACCAAAGATTGAACCCATGCCCCTGCAGCATTGGGAGTGTGGATTCCCAACCACTGGACCACTAGGGAAGTCCCCTTCTGCACTTCTTTTAAGCATTCCTATCTGCCAAGTGGCAGCTTCCTAAATTTTCCACTAGCTACAGAATGAAACCTCATGATGAGGTACTTGAGTCTTTTCTAAGCAAGCGCTACCTCACCTTTCCCCCCATCACTCCTCACGGGCACCCTCGTCTGCTCCCATCCTGCTGCCAGAGCTTCCGCCATCTCCCCAGCCCTCAGACCTCAGCCCCTGAAGATCTTTCTACCTGGACGTGGCTGTAATGGGCTCGTTCCTCATGGCCTATCCGCATGACCCTTTCCTTGGGGAAGAAGCTGCTAACCAGGCAGCATGAAGCGCCTCGCTTCTGTTTCTGTGGTCTCTGGAGCAGCAAATTTCTCACCTGAGATAATCTCCCTGATTTCCTCACTGGGTCAAAGACCTTCCATGTCCCCCACAGCAGAGGGTCTGGTATGTGAGGGTAACTACACCCCCCGAATCTGCACTGCCCATCCCACCCCCGTCATCCCCCAAGGACCTGGACTCAGAGGGAATATGGACTCTGCTCATCTAGAACTGAGCATCCTAGATTTCCAACCCTGCAGGCCCTTTCCGGGCTTTCGTGTCCTAAGTGGGCTGCGAAGGAATGACGGAAACGGTGGGAGAGAATTTCAAAACCACAGCAGGCCTAGAAAATCCGACAGCCTGAGCACCAGGCTGGTCAGAAGAGCCCAGGGTTCTGGGGTAAAACAGACAAGGCTAGTCCAGGGGTGTCCTTGCTGGGGCTGCAGAAAATGGAGTAAGCCTGGAAATATTTCACTGTTGAATGGACTATTTTTTTAAAAAAATAATGCATATGAAACATGTACTTACAGAATATCTGTTTTCCACGAAATCTGCAAAACAAAGGATAAGGCAAAGGTGAGCAGGATGAAGAGCACAAGGAGAGTTAGGCTCCCCATGCCAACGTCTCAGAGGCTGGGCAGGCCAAGGAAAGAGCCAGCGGGGAGGTGCGAGCTGGCCGTGCAGGAGACCCCAGCCCTCATGCCTCCTGGGTGCCCAGGTTTATGGCTCCTCTGCCCACAGGTAGCTTCCCCAGGACCCTGTGGCTCCATGTGACAAGCATATAAAGTTCCTGGCAGCCCATTTGACATTTTAAACAGTTGTTTTTTGTTTTTTTTAAACTTAATAGCACATACTATTTTAGAGGGGAAAAAAGAAACCTGAAAATTATGGAAAAGTAGGAAGCAGGTAAAAATTCTCTCTGGTTCCAAGGTTGACTGAAATGTCTTCCAGTCATTTTCCAATAAGAGTAGAGTTTTTTGTGTTTTTTTGGGGTGGTGGAGGGTGGGGTGGGGGAAGTTATAATTATCTAGTCTATGCCATTTTAGAGCCTCTCTTTTACACATGGTGTGATTTTAGAAACATAATTGTTAGCAGCTATTTAGTCCTTATTCCACGAGTATGCAGTTGTTTATTAAACCAGTTCCTTACTTTTAAAAATTTAGGTTCTTTCCCAGTTTTTGCTATTTTATATGATGCCGCCAGTATCCTCTCTGGGAATAAAGCTATTTGCATGGTTCATACTAGTTTGACTATTCCCAGGAGTGGAATCCATGGAGCAGAAAGCATAAACAAGGCCAACGCCCATGGCATATAGAGTTCAACTGCTGTCTGAAGGGCAGGGCGCCACATCCCCTGGCCCTGGAAGGGAGCATCAGACCAACTGTGTGGAGATCACACAGTCTTCTTACTGGGGGGCATGCCGAGACTTGTCCAGAAGGTGAGAAGGAGGGTGAGAAAGGCCCAGGGGAACAGGAAACCTTCCATCAAAGGTGAGTGACCACCTGCATTACTTAGAGGTGGTTTTTACTACAAGAGGTGAGAGAGGGCTGTGATTAGCCCTTGAACAGGACCAGACTCCACGAACAGCAGAGTTTCTGAATGGGGGGGTGGCCTACCTGCTATGGCTGATATCCCAAATAGCCCACTATGGCCCTAGCTCTGAAGACATGGAATCCTGGGGAAGGCCCAAGGGAAATGAGAGTTTTGGGGGTGGTTGCTATTCTTGAAGGTGGTGGAGGGCCATACCCTCCTCCTTACCCCCAAATCCTCGTTCTTCCTTGAGAGGCAATCCTAGGGACCTTGGTTTCTACCCGGTCCCCTCCGCCACCCCCCAAGTTCAAGCCCCTTCTGAATCTTGGCTGTCCCGGGGCCCGACTGTCACAACAGGAGTCACAACCTTCTGTTTCTTTCTTGAATTTAAAAATATCCTGTTTCCACCAGTCCACTTCCCCCTCAAACCCTGTCTTATCACAGCTCCATTGTGCGTCTCTTCTAGAGGGAAAAGGGCCAGGAGTTCCTAAGGGGCCCCCTTCTGTCCTGGCTAGGCCAGAGGCAGGCATCAAGGGCCAAATGGATGAGTCAGCCCGACCAACAAGTCAAGCCATTGTGTGAACTTCCACACATTGAGTGAGGCCGTGGGCAGCACCCGCCCCCCAGCCAAACCTGACCTGGAGGACCCAAAGGACCCCATGCTTCCCGCTCCTTCAGAGCCCCAGGGCTTCTGGAATCAGACCCACGAGAGCGAGAGCCTCATTTCCTAATGCAATATAGACTCGGAATACCAACATTTGAATGTAATACATTTGATAATGTATTATAATAACACATTCATAATGTATTATTCTAATATCTTCCCCCCTGGTGGCTCAGAGGTTAAAGTGTCTGCCTGCAATACTGGAGACCCAGGTTCGATCCCCGGGTTGGGAAGATCCCCTGGAGAAGGAAATGGCAACCCACTCCAGGATTCTTGCCTGGAGAATCCCATGGACAGAGAAGCCTGGTGGGCTACAGTCCATGGGGTCACAAAGAGTCGGACACAACTGAGCAACTTCACTTACTTACTTACTTATAATAACACTGATTATACTGATAATACTGATGGAGCACCAAGCTACACACACTTGTTGTTGGTACTAGAATCTTGTGGGTAGTGTCCCTTTTTTTTTTTTAATGGAGTAAGTTTTATCTCCTTGAAGTAGCAGAGGCCACCCTGGGGGCAGGCTAGCAGTGCCCATGGGCCTAGTTTGCTCTGGGCCTCTCAAGATGGGTGTGGAGAGGGGGCACAGGCCCTCAAGTGCTCTTTCCTCCCTCCCAGAGAGGGCATGGCACAGGGCCCTCCTCTGATCATGACTCTCCATGATCAGCCCCTCCCTCGTCTACTGGAGTTCTCCCTTAAGAAGAAGCCTGGAAGTCTGAATTCCAGGCAAAGAGAAAGTAGAAGAGGGAGGCTGAGTGAAGGAGGTGGGCCCTGCAAGGCCCAGAAGACAGAGGTTAGTGTCTGGAGCAGGACTTGGCATCTCTCCCTAGAACCACAAGTCATCAGGTGGGAGGTGCCCAGGACACCTCCAAGGAGGGACACACGACTTCTAGGGAGGAAAACCAGCTCCTGTCTTGGGGGAGTCACAGGAAATTAATTCCTTTAAACCAGAATTTCTTAATGCTGGCACTACTGATATCCTGGGCTGGATAATTCTTTGTCAAGAGGCTTGTCCTGTGTGTTATAAGATGTTTACCAGTATCCCTGGCCGCCGCCCATTAGATGCAGGAGCAACCCCTTTCCCCACCCCTTGCCAAATTATGATAACCAAAAATGTCTCCAGACACTGCCAAAGGTCTATTGCGTTGAGAACCACTGCCCTAAACTGCAAATCTTATCCTAGACCTGAGTGCTCTCAGAGGGAAGAACTGACTGTGTTGTTAATTAATTATGAGAAACCACTTATGCTCTGATCTTTAAAACTGGAGTAAATATATGTTAATAAGTTATGTTTTGGATGAACTGCAAACCATTTTATAAAGTACTTTCAGGATACGCTGGACCCCTTTGAAACCATCAAGTGCTGAATCAGACTGAAGGTACAAACTTCCTGGGCTAGCCAGGAATTCCAGTTCACACAAGGCTCAACCAGGCTGAGTGCAGCTGATGACTAAGCCATGGCAATGCACTCCAATATTCTTGTCTGGAGAATCCCATGGACAGAGGAGCCTGGTGGGCTACGGGCCATGGGGTCACACAACTGGAGGGACTTAGCATGCATTGCTGACAAATCCTAATCTCGGGCAAAATAAGTGGAAAGGAAATAACTTGAAAGACCTAAAGTGCTAAGCTTGCAGATCTAAATTATGAGGCAATTGTCAGCATTTTCTCCACTCCTGAGAAAGCTGAAGTTTCCTGAGAGGCAAGATCTCCTTCTCCACCCATTAATTCCGGCTGTGTCTTCGGGGCTAGTTCTCTTTTTCTCCTGAGGCTGACTTCAGCTTGGTCTCTTTCTGATAAAGTCTTCTTAGTTCTGAGAAACCCTCTCCTTCCCTCCCTAATAGGCAGGGAACATGTAGCAAAGAATGGTCTAATGGCTGAAAGTGAAGCAGCTCAAAGGTGGAGAGATTTCCTTGCCTAGGACGAAGAGTTAATTGCTGGGACAGGAAGACGTGTGTGTCAGCAAGTTGGCCAAAAAGTTCTTTCGGGTTAGTCTAGCCGCTGGTGTGGCAAACCCAGACAAACTTTTTGGCCAACCCAATAGAGGAGCACAGGGAACTCTGCTCAATATTATGTAACAACCTAAGTGGGAAACGAATTTGCAAAAGAATAGATACATGTATATGTGTAAAAAAAATAAAAACCAAAGTAACTCCAATGGGAAAATAAGCTTTAATACAAATTTTTCTAGTTACGCTACTATAATTAGTACTCTGTGGTTCAGTTTGCCAAGTGGTTGGTGTCTGACTCTTTGCACCCTCATGGACTGCAGCATGCCAGGCTTCCCTGTCCTTCACTATCTCCTAAAAATGATTATTTCAGGTGTTGGAAGAGTTAAGAGTAAGAAGAAACACAGCGCCATTTGTGCTTGAGCCACTGTTAACAACATATTAATAATTAATTTGAATTTTTCAATACATTTTCAACTATCAGAAAAACAACAGAATAGCAGATGTGTAAGACTGTGGTCAAGACTCAGTGGGAGGTAATGAGTTGGAAGAGTTGCCTCCTTCCTCCTTGTTTTATAGAACTCACCTGCCCACCACAGCCCTTATCCACTCAACGGCCATGTACATTCCTGAGACACACCGAGGTGTTCACCTTGCAGCAACTCCGCTGAGGCCAAGGGCATTTTATTGAGAATTAATGAGGAAACTGGGCTTCCCCGGTGGCTCAGTGGTAAAGAATCCGCCTGCCAACGCAGGAGACTCAGGTTCGATCCCTGGGTTGGGAAGATCCCCTGGAAAAGGAAATGGCAACCCACTCCAGTATTCTTGCCTAGGAAATCCCATGGACAGTCCATGGGGCTGCAAAGAGTTGAACAGGACTTAGCAACTCAACAACAAGGAAACTAATTGGTGACAAGAATTGGGGATGGGGCAAAGTCCTACAACCTGATGAAGGTGGAGCTGAGATCAAACCCCAGGGCTCCTACTGAACATGTTTTCCATTGGGCTGCAGTACAGAGAAGCATCCAGGCTGGCCTCGGACCAACACAAAAGCAGCAGCAACACAGTGCAATGGGTCCTGAGACCCAGGACTTAATTCAGATTTGAAGGGCAAACTTGGAGTCAAGGATGGGTAAAGGATTAGGGTGGACTCCAAGGGACCCCGGGGTGACTCTTAGAAGTGACTGAGTCCCCACCCCTCATCAACAAGTTCCAGGGCGTGGGTCGGGAGTGACCAAGGCATAGACAAATGACCATCACTTCCAAACACAGGACACTGAGGCTCTGAATGTTATGATCGTAAGGCCACTTAAGATCATTCATTCAATCCCCTGATTTGACAGATTAAAACAATTGAACATGGTCAAATTCACAGAGACAGAAAGCAGAATGGTCATTGCCAGGGGTTGGGGGCAGGGTCTGGGAAGTTATCGTTTAGTGGGTAAGGAGTATCAGTTAGGAAAGATGAAAAAGTCCTAGAGATGGATTGTGGTGATGGTTGTATAACAATGTGATTGTACTCAGTGTTACTGAAACGCACACTTAAAAATGGTTACAATGGCAAGTGCTATGTATTTTTACAGTTAAAAAACAAAAAACAAAAAACTGAGCTTCGAGCCTAAAGCCAAGATCTCAAAGACCTGGTGCCTCCCACAGCCCATCAGCTCCCCAGACACTCCTCAGCCTGCAGCCTCCAACACCCTCTCCAGGGCCCTGGTCCTACCCAGAGCCCCACCCTAGAGCTGCTCCTTGGGGCCAGGCCTGCCCGATGCCCTTTGGCTTATCTAGACAAGCAGTTTTCCTTTGTATCACTCAGGGGGAAAAGGGAGTCTAAGTGCCAGAACTACGTCCTGTGAGCCATTTCCCAAAATAGCCAGCCCTGAAGTGATGCGTGTTGGAAGAGGATGGGAAACTGAGAAGCTAAGGTGGGGAAGAATGAAACACTAAGAAGGAAAGGTCAGACAAGACCCCGCCCTGTACTCGGCTTACTCACTGAGACCTACTTCCACTGGGGCCTTTTATTTTTATTGTGGGTCACACCCTCCCCTTAAAGTACACACACACACACACACACACGTTTCTGGGTTATCTCTACTAGCCAGTCCAGAACAATCACTCCAGGATTGCTGGGGAGTAAGAAAGACTCTACCCCTTTGAATGAGAACCAGAGCAGAACTCAGAACATCTAGAAAATGGTTCTAAAAGCATATCCCCGGCCTGACAGCAGCCGCACATGGGAATTTGTTAGAAATGCAAGTTCTCAGCCCACTCCCAACCTACTGAATTAAGGGTGGTGCCAAACTACCTGTATTTTAACCCGCCTGCAGAAGCCCTCATCAAGATTCGAGCCCATGCCCCTCATTCCACAGAGAAGGTGACCGAGGTCCCGAGAGGCTCCCTGACTCACCTGGGGTCACCCAGACCACACCATGCTATTACTCTTACTTTGTAAAGAGCAACAGAGTTGAATGCTCTAATCAGGCTGATGACAGTGGAAACCAGTTGGTTTGGCAACACAGAGAAGGAACATGAAGATTATGAAGGGCATCGCGCTGCAGCCAGGCTCCCTGCACCCCATCCCTGCTCTGCCACGGGCCAGAGTAAGCTATGTCACCTCTGGGCCCATCTCCCCATCTGTAGGGCAGGAATAATAACGGAGCCCCCATCAACCCTGTGATGGGTTTGAGCGGCTGATAAAGGAAAAGAAAGAAAGAAAAGGGAAGAGGAATCAACCAAGGCTCCCAGCCTCCTCCTTTGGGCAGCAGACAAGTGGGAAATGTTCAAAAAGAGGAACTCCCTTGGCTTCCAAGACGCTGGCTTTTGCAGCAACGATGTGGTTTTGGCTACAAGGCCCAGGGCTTCCTCTACCCATCTGACAGGAGCTGGCTGCCAGGTTAGAGACCAGACTGTAGAGAGACCCAAGCCCCAGTTGACCCCTGATGGCCCAGAGGGTGCCGCAGGAGTGCCCCGGCCTGGGAGTCCGGAGCTGGCTCTCGTCTTGCGCTGGGCCAGGCACTGAACTCTATGGCTCAAGTTTTCCTTATGCATTTTTTAGCTAAAATGGATTGACTGCTCACCCTGGTAAGAATGGGCTTCCCTTGGTGGCTCAGACGGTAAAGAGTATATCTTTAATGTGGGAGACCCGGGTTCGATCCCTGGAGTGGGAAGATCCCCTGGAGAAGGGAATAACTACCCACTCCAGTATTCTTGCCTGGAGAATTCCATGGACAGAGGAGCCTGGCGGGCTACAGGCCATGGGGTCGCAAAGAGTTGGACTGCTGTCTCATCCCCTTCTCTTATTTAGTCTCTTCTCAGTTTAATAGTTGAAGAAACTGAGTCTGAGAGAGGTGAGGCATCTTGGTCAGAGTTGCACAGCTGGTGATGCGGCAGTACCAGGGCAGGGGCTCAAATGTCTGCCAGCAAAACAGGGCCCTGCGCCACCTCAAATCTCTACTGGGTTGGGTTCTATGGCCTAGCTTATGGTCTGTTTCGGCTAGAGGGGAGCAGGCGGGTTCCAACAGCTGGGGACTGAAAACTCAGGCATCTAGAACCACCCTGGGGACCCTGAAAAAACGCACTAGAACAGTTGCCCTAAAGCAGAGTAGAAAATCAGAGTGTGTCACCCTAAAATAAGCCACTTTGGCATAAGGGTCATTTTGAGCTGGAGGCAAATAAGAATCAACGGAGGCAAGCTTTCCAGGACCTTCCCTCATTCTTTTTCTTGTTAATTATCTGTCTTTTGTCAGGCTAATCTGCAGGGTCCCTAGACACTAGCTCTTGGGAATCCACACAGGGTGTGACCTTCACCAGCAGCCTGGGGCCTCCCTGGGTGGCCTCAGGTGACCCGAGAGCCCAGGCCTCCTGTAGCCTGGGGTTCCTGCAGTCTCCACCCTTCACCAGCTGCCCTTCCTCAAAACCAAAGGAACTCATTTGGTGATCAGGAGTGTGGAATCCAGCTCTGGGGTGGGCCAGTTTTCAGTGAAAGTGAAAGTCGCTCAGCCGTGTCCAGCTCTTTGTGACTCCATGGACTATACATGGAATTCTCCAGGCCAGAATACTGGAGTGAGTAGCCTTCCCCTTCTCCAGGGGATCTTCCAAACCCAGGGATTGAACCCAGGTCTCCCACATTGCAGGTGGATTCTTTACCAGCTGAGCCACAAGGGAAGCCCAAGAATACTGGAGTGGGTAGCCTATCCCTTCTCCAGTGGATCTTCCCGACCCAGGAATGGAATCGGGGTCTCCTGCATTGCAGGCAGATTCTTTACCAACTGAGCTATCGGGGAACTAGCACTAACCTCGGGAAACTGTTTTAAGCTAAGTCTCGTATCCTCATCTGAAAAATGGGATTTATTGTGGAGGATTGAAAGAGGTAATGTCATATAGACCACTTAGCACCAACAGTAAGTGCTTAATAAATGTTGAGTTTTTGCATAACCAAAGCAACTGAAAGCAAACCTTCTCAGGGACCATGAGGAAAGCAAAGGGCATTTTTATACAAGTACCCGACAGGACCAACCTTGAGCCCTCTCTGAATTTCAGCTTTCTGTTACACTGGAAGAACGGAGGGAGGCTGTTTCTGAATTTGTGTTTTGCTAGCTCTGAATAATACTAAGAATGCAAAATGAGATACTGAAGCTAAAAATCCTCCAGGAAATGGTTTTCAAAAATTATTCGGTCAGTGTCAGGTTCCCCACGGGGCTGAGTTTCTGATCTAATCATGAAAATACCACCTTTTAAAAGATTGATTAAGGGGCGATTCCTAGTTGAGATAACAAGCAGGCTCTTGAGGTAAGACAGTGCTTTCCAAATACTGGCAGCGTCAGAAATACGTGGGACCTTGTTGGGAGTACAGATTCTGATTCTGTGGGTCTGGGTTGGGCCTGAGACCACCGTTTACCTGTCGTGGACCACCCTTGGTGTAGCCAGGCTTTACTGAAGTTTCCTAGCCTATTTGAATAATTCCTTTTCCAAGAATCCACTTAAATAGAGGCCTATTGTACAGAGAAAGATATCTGCATAGTGACTGTTTTCCCTCGGAACGTTTGTGCTTTTTGGGTTGTGACTTATTTTCAGTGTAATATATCACATAAGGAAGGTGGCCAGTAATACTGTAATAACTCTGTTTGGGAGCAGATGGTTACTAGGTGGTGATCATTTAATAATAAAATGCCAAACCTTTATATAGTAAATCTGAATGTAACATAATACTGTCCATCAGCTAGATTGCAATGAAGAAATAAAAATAAATAAAAGGGGTTCTTGGTAGATTTCATTTCATGATAATGAAATAGAAAAATTACACCAAAAAACGAGATTGTTGGGAGTGATTCTAGTTTGCTCTACACCTGAAACCAACACATTATAAATCAACCATACTTGAATAAAAATTTTAAAAAAATAGATAACTAATAAGAAAGAGAAGGAGAAGGGGGTGACAGAGGATGAGACGGTTGGATGGCATCACCAACTCAATGGACGTGAGTTTGAGCAAACTCTGGGAGATAGTGAAGGACAGGGAAGCCTGGTGTGCCACAGTCCACGGGGTTGCAAAGCGATGGACAAAACTGAGCAACTGAGGAACAATAAGAACCTGCTGTACAGCACAGGGAACTCTATTCTAGACTCTGTAATAGCCTGTATAGGAAAAGCATCTGAAACGAGTAGATGTATGTATGTGTATCACTGATTCGCTTTGCTGTATGCCTGAAGCTAACGCAACATTGTATACCAACTCTACTCCAATAAAAATTTTTTTTAATTAAATAAATAAAAGTGGTTCTTTGTGGATTTTATTTCATGAGAATGAACTAGAATCATTACATAAAAATGAGATTGTTAGGCACAGCCGAAGTTCCTTGTCTGCCCAGCCCTGGGGAAAGCTCTCTGAGAGGAAGCAGTGAAGGCAAGGAGTGAGGCGGGGTCTGGGCAGAAATCACAGGAAGAGGAAGTGAATCCCTACCCGTCTCCCTCGCCCAGACTCAGCGTGCTCATCGAAAGGATGTAGCTAATATCCTCCAAGCAGAGGTCTGACTTTGCCTGAGGCCTTCAGGAGCCTGGCGCACCAGGGCCTGTGTGAGGAGCGGGCGAGGCCCCTGAGAAGAGGCAGGTAGGACTGCGCTGCCTCTGTCTGGGTCAGGAGTGCCCGGACGGCTGCTGGGCACCTCGTGAGCACACAGTGGCTCCAGGACACGCTCCAGTCCACCCGGCCCTTAGCTGGGCGTGAACGAGTGAGGCTCTGTCTGCCTGGCAGGCAGCCCGCCCTCAGTAAGTGTGCAGCGACTACGTAAACAATACACATGGCCACTTTCTCAGGGTGGAGGGGAGAGACTGTCGACAACTCCAGTCCAACGCTGCACTCTCTTTAGTCGCCTTTGTACCTTCTTTCCCCGGTCCACACCCGAGATCCCATGGATGAAATTATAGGAAGTGCCCTCCCCCCGACCCAGGCTGGGGGTGTGGGGGACTCTCACTCACCAGGATCAGCTTTCCGGATTTCACTGTATACCGTCTCCGTGCCCTTTGTTCCCAGACCTGGAAAGGGGCCAGGCACAGGTCAGCAGCCAGATCAGCCACTGCTGAAGCAGGAGAATGTTGGGGTGCCCCAAGCAAGGTGGTGCCCCACGGTCCACCCCATGGCCCGCCCCAGGAGTGCTGTCTGCAGCAGCCCCTGGCGTCCTTGTCACCACTGAGCCCGGGCCACTTCCTGGAAGATCTAGGTCTCTCACCCTGGAAGTATGAGACCAACAGGCCACTGTGGGACCCTGGACCCTGGGGGTGTGGGCAGAAGCGCCCCCCCATGCAGACCTGGAGTCTTCAGCTCTGCGGCCCCCTACCTCCTTCTCAGCCACTGTGACCCTGTGTCCAGTTGCTCTGCCAGCCCTGTCCCAAGAGGCTGGGACAGGGTCTTCCAGTCACCCTTGGGAAAGTCTGGGTTAGAGCCTGGGCATCACTGAGACTCTAAGGATCTGCGGAGACCCGCTCACAACACTAGACAGCTGTGCTGGTTGATTTCAAATGCCGAAAATCTTGGCCTCAATGCAGATTCTGATTGAGACGGTCCAGGGTGGGCCCTGGCACTGGTCTTTTAAGAGCTTCCTGTGCGTGCTCAGTTACTTCAGTCGTGTCTGACTCTGCACCCCATGGACTGTAGCCTACCCGGCTCCTCTGTCCACTGGATTCTCCAGACAAGAATACTGGAGTGGGTTGCCATGCCCTCCTCCAGGGAAGAGCTTCCTAGGGGGTTCTAAGATGCAGACAGTGTTGAGATCCTCTGGTCTGGACTCTTCCTGAACAGCAGACAAGATAACCAACTTAAGGTGTAGGTCACACCCAGAGGAGACTCAAGGGTTTGGGAGACAAAGAACGCCCACTACGGCCATCTGTTTAAATTGACGTCCATGCACAGGTTGTGTATATACTCCTGTGCACACACTCACAGTGTATCTACATGCATTGCACACACACTCACACCCTCAGGATGGAACCTGCCACTTCCCTCTCATTTGCACCAGAGACCAGGAGGCCTTATTGTAGAAAGACGCCTGGTGCTCTGTGGCCAGGATTCCCCCTCTACAGATCAGGAAACGGACCCCCAGACTGGGTGACGCTTCCTACCACCATGGGCAGTGCCACCTGGACGTCGCCTTCCTCAGTGGCAGATGGCCAGGGCACATACATTGATTCTAACTACACCAAGACACCCTCAACTCAGCAGACTCCCCTCTCCCATGCCCTGACCCTGCCTGCACTCCTCCACTGACTGCAAGGACCTTTTGTTTTGACCCATTCCTCCTCGTCCTCCGAGCCCCAGGACAGGCTTTGCTCCTACACTTGGGTGCACACACCCTCACACACCTACATCCTCCCTTACATACGCCCCTCTTTCCTGGGCCCTGGGCAGTTTCATGGGCTCCCACAGCACTTCGGGGACACTTGCCCATGACACTGACCCTACTTGTCTCCACAGCTGTCTCCCCTGGTGGACCCCCCACTCCTCTAGGGCAGCGTCTTGGGTCTTGTGCGCCTCCAGATTCCAGACCCTGCGCATCTACCTGGAGGCATCTATAAGGTTTGATGGGATAGTGAAGACAACAGTCAGTCTCCCTGCAGGGGTCTCTGTCTCAGACCTTCTGGAAGGTTTGACATGATCAGCCTGATCACTGAAGTTTTAGGTCTTTACACGCACAAATGTGGCGGTTCCTAGGTCATGACCTGAATGCTAGGAGAAAGCTTGGAAGGCAGTTCAGTTCAGCTGCTGAACTTGGGGCACGTGGGGTGTCAGGACCTTGCAGAAGGCATCATAGTGACTCCCCCAGGGCACCAACAGCAGAGTGGCTGAGCTACAAGGCACCCCGCCCCACACCGGGACACCCATCTTTCTCCAAGAGGATAGCAGAGATACCCACACACTCTCCACTCTCTCTTTATGGCACGAGACCTGGGGGTGTAGAGGGGAGCTGCAGTGATCCCCATGTCTGCCAGGGCAGGGGGAGGGGGATGGTGTCTACCCCATCCCTGAGGGACTCTCCATTCAATGTCAGGCCTGGACACGTCACTCATTCAACACCGTCCTAACATCTACTGTGTGCCAGGCACGGTGGAAGAAGAAAACGGAGTGGGGACCTGGCTCCAGCTTTCGGAACTCCAGGTTCCGGGGCCGGCGGCGTGCAAACAGTGCTGTGATGGAGGCTCTGGAACACTGCACGCTGCACCAGTGCACTCCTCCACAACAGGGTCAGCAGAGGGAGGGAAGGGGCTGCGCAGCCAAGCCTGGGGGCCTGCACACTCTGGGGGACCCCACCATGCCCAGGCACATAAAGGGCTCCCAAGGGACCTCTGGTCACCTTGGGGATGCTCTGACACCCTCTGGATCCAAGGAGCTGCACTTGGCTCCCTTTCATCCCATCGCTCTGTGCATCAGCCAGGGCACAGAGAGGTTTCACTTCTTGGTTGAGCTGTCAGAGTTGCAGCTGCCCCAGTGGAACCTCCCCAACCCCACCCTCCTGGCTCCCCTGGGCATGTGGACGAAGTTTGCAGCTCACTGAGGGCTCCCCGCCTCCTCGGGCTGCTCCGTGGCAGCAGCTGCCCGCTAATGACTAAACCAGGCCAACAGGCTGTTTGTCTCTGCTGTCAGGGATGTTTCCGGAGGGGCTTTGTTTGGGCTTCTGTTTTTCTCTGTTCAACAGAGAAAGAGATGGCTTCAACGTCACGGGGTTTTCCCAGCAATTGGTCTCAGAGCAAACAGGCAGCAAACCGGGATTTAACGAGTTCCTTCCCACCCCTCCTCCACTTGCGAGTGACCACTTGGGCAGCCGCCAGCCATGGTCGGAGCTGGACTGGTCCCCTTTCCTTCCTCCATCCCGTCTGTAGAGGAGGGAGGCCTGGACAATAGGGAACTGGGTTGGCCAAGACCAGGTCAAGTCTACCAGTGGCCTTGAACCCACAGTCTTCTCCCTGCCTAGTAACGCCCCATTCCCCACCTGCAGGAGACAGCAGGCAGACACCATCCTGGGCCAGACTCCCCAACTGTCCCTTAGCTGTCAAGGAGGCTGGGCCCAGAAAACAACTGGAGTCTTTTAGAGATTTCCCATTTTACCCCAGTCTGCCGAGGCCCCTGCAGCCCACTCAGCACCTTTGTGCAAACTGGGGAAAGTTCCCCCGGGGGTTCCGACCCCGCAGCTGCATGGCTGGGCACGAAAGCACCCCTGCTTCATCCGTTCCCGGGGATCCTCTTGTCCCTTCAACCCCTACCTCCCTCCCTGCAAGCAAGAAAACCAGATGCTGCCAACGTGGAAAGCTTCCCCAAGGAATGGAAAATGGATGCTTTTCTGAGGACAAAGCCCTGTTTCCTTCTTCCTGCTTCAGTTTCCTTCAACCCAGAGCCTTCCAGGCCTCGTGTGTAGGCCTCACCACTCCACCCCGCTCTGGCCCAGCCAGCACAGGGTAAGGGTGGGGCCTGGCCCTCTGGGACCAGGATGAGAACCTCGAGGGGCCAGGGACTTCCCTGGTGGTCCAGCGGCTAAGACTCCACGCTCCCGGTGCAGGGGGCCCAGGTTCAATCCCTGGTCGGGGAACTAGATCCCACATGCCGCAACTAAAAGTTCACATGCCACAACTAAAGATTCTGCGTGCTCCTGCAGGCAGCAACTAAGACCCGGCACAGCCAGATAAATAAATAAATATTTTAAAAAAAGAGAGAGTGATCTTCAAGGCCAGAGCCCAGGGCAACCACTGTCTGCTTGAGCGCCTGGTGGGGCGTGGAGGACAGGAGGCTTTTTCCCACGCGCATGCAGCCCTGACCTCTTGTGCTTCCCTTTTCCTTCTAAGCCTGAAGCCCCCTTAGGAGGAAGTGAGCTGTTACTCATGCGATGGAGCCCACGAGGCACAGGGATGGGGGACCTCAGGCCAGACATGGGAAGGCTGGCGAGGAGCCTCCCTAAAGTCCCACCGGCCACAACCCACCCAGTCTCAGTTCTGAGCCGCAGAGCCCTGCGCCACACCCTCTCAGACTCTCACTTTCAACCCGATTGAACCAGGTTCCCCCTGAGCCTGTGCTCCCAATCGCAGGCATCATGAACATCCACGTGGTTGTTCAGTCAAGAAACATGTAGAAATTCTGTCTCCCTCATCCTGGCCATGTATGTCTTGTCCAGGGCTATGGTCTGACTCTAACATATATCCAGAATCTATCCGTTGCCAGCACTTTGGCTCCATCCCCATCTTTTCTCGCCTGGCTTCAGTTTTTGTTCCCTTTAATCCGCCCTCCATACCATCCCTAAGGATCACATTATCATTTTTAAAGGAGGAAGTTGGCTGCTTAAAGGCTTCCAAAGGCCCCCAGTCCAGTCTCGGTGGACTAGAATAGAAAGAGAACTTTGGTGGCCCCACCCGGTCCTTCCAGCTGCATCTGCCTTGGCTCCCTCTCACTCGCTCTGCAGACATTTAAGGATCCAAAAGTGTCGTTTAAGGATCCTTTAAGGTCTTCCTTCAGATCTTTAAATGAGCCGAACTCAAGGCCACCTCCCACTGCCCTGCACATCTCCTAGTCCTCCTAGCCCACCTTCCTCTTGGCGGGGCCACCTTCCCTGTGCCCTTCAGGCCCAGCTCAAAGGCCACCCCTCTAACAGGCCTTCTGGGACCACCCAGAAGAGGAACCACCTTACAGGCCTTCTCCTCACTCCCCACTCTTCCCGCAAGCTCTGACTCTAACCCAATACCACCGTCTGCTCATCAGTTCCTTGTTTCCCTGACTCCCTCAGAGGCTACACCTCCATAAGAGAGGACCACATATGTCATCCTCACTGCTTGTGCTGGGGCTGCTCCATCACAGACCCTTAATTTGTTAACCCAACAAGCAAATCACTTTACCATGAAACAATAAGAGGGAGAGAACTTCAGGCCGGCTGTGGCCCCCACCTCTGCCCCCATCCAGCCTAGATATAAAACTGGGATGCCCTGTGTAGGCCAGCAGATGGGCAGTATCAACTCCAGGGGCCAGGCTGACCGAGACTTACGGGCACCGTGGCTCTGTTGGGCAGCACCCAGCCCCAGGGGATGGCCCTGCCTGGAAGGTTCCACACCCACATCTGCAGACATGGTACTTGGAACTGAGCTAAGCAGAGGAGGAAGGAAGGACCCCCAAGCTCCTTCCAGATGATGGAGCTGGAGAATGCCCTCACCGTGTGGCTCTGGCTGAGGCAACAGAAGCGTGGTCTGCAAGGCAGCCCCGGGTGTGCCGGGCTGAGTGAACACGGTTTGGCCTCAGCCTCAGCAGGAAGTGGGGTGCTTGGCAACAGTCCTAATGAGCTTCCCAGCAGGGCAGGAAGGCTGGATGGCTGCTTCCTTGGTGTGGCAGCCTCTGGGGGAGCTGAGGAGGCTTAGGTAGATATGCATGTCTTTTTGTGGTGCCAGAAGCAACTGAGATTGATGTTCTAGCACTTGCTGTGGACTTAACTCACCCTGAGTCAGTCTCTCCAGTGCAGGACCAGAGCCAGGAGCTGGTCCCCCAAACCAGCCTGCCCAGGAGAACCACATACAGAAAAACAAAACCCGAAGTCCAGGTGGTTCAGTGGTAAAAGAATCCACCTGCCAATGCAGGAGACACAGGACATGCGGGTTCAATCCTTCAGTTGGGAAGATCCACTGGAGGAGGAGATGGCAACCCACTCTAGTGTTCTTGCCTGTGAGAACCCTGTAGACAAAGCAGCCTGGCAGGCTACAGTCCATAACGTTGCAAAGAGTTGGACACGACTGAGCAGGCACACACACACACAATGCTGGTGCCACTGTCTCCATGGAGAGAGTCTCTGCTTTCAAAAGCCTTTGTCCCTTAAATAGCCAAGCCCTTGCTTACTCCTTCAAAGTCGCATTTCATTTACACAAGCTCAGTCTGTAAGCAATTTTTTTTTTAAGGAAGGTGCTGGACCTGGGGCAAGGGGGCTCCCTCTGGAAGGACACCCAAACACCCAGGGGTGAAGCAGCCTACAAACAGTCTCTCAACACACCCATGTCTTAGCACCTAGTAACTGCTCAATAAAACACACCCATCTTTAGTAGCATGGTAAATAATAATACTAAAGCTGAAACTCCAGTACTTTGGCCACCTCATGCAAAGAGTTGACTCATTAGAAAAGACTCTGATGCTGGGAGGGGTTGGGGGCAGGAGGAGAAGGGGACGACAGAGGATGAGATGGCTGGATGGCATCACCAACTCGATGGACATGAGTTTGGGTGAACTCCGGGAGTTGGTGATAGACAGGGAGGCCTGGCCTGCTGCGATTCATGGGGTCGCAAAGAGTCGGACATGACTGAGCGACTGAACTGAAGTGAACTGAAATGATAATGCAATTGTACATCTCCAAGTCTGGACAGGGATCACTGCTCCTGCCTCGGGCATGTTCAGCCCGCCTGTCTGCTGGCCACCTCCCTCCTGAGTGACGAAGGTGACTGGATTCTTGTCCCGGGGCTGCAGCACAGTCCAGTCCGGCATCTACACCCAGAGAGCATGATGTGGGGGTCCCTCACAGGCTGGCGTTACCTTGGTGAGGCTCAGGGGAGGTCACTTCCACTTCTGTGTACTCCACGTCCAAGGTCAGAGGCTCTGCTCGAAAGAAAACAGCAGCCTGTGGTCAGACAGGGTCTCCTTGGGTCCAGGGTGCTGGGGCGGGGACTCAGGCCACATGAGAGGTTTCTACTCTTATGATCAAATTAATCGGTATTTTTTAAAGGGGAAACCAGACACAGGGTTAATGCCACTCTAAGTGGGTGAGAAGACTCTTGAGAGTCCCTTGGACTGCAAGGAGATCCAACCAGTCCATCCTAAAGGAGATCAGTCCTAGGTGTTCTTTGGAAGGACTGATGCTAAAGCTGAAACTCCAGTACTTTGGCCACCTCATGTGAAGAGCTGACTCATTGGAAAAGACCCTGATGCTGGGAGGGATTGCGGGCAGGAGGAGAAGGGGACGACAGTGGATGAGATGGCTGGATGGCATCACTGACTCAATGGATGGGAGTCTGAGTGAACTCTGGGAGTTGGTGATGGACAGGGAGGCCTGGCGTGCTGTGATTCATGGGGTCGCAAAGAGTTGGACACGACTGAGCGACTGAACTGAACTGAACTGAACTGAAGTGGGTGAGAAAACTCAGGCTGAGTGAGGTGGTGAGGAAGCCTGCGCTCCCAGGATGTGGAAGGACCCTCCGGGTCAGGTCCCGTTGTCACCACCGTGGGCGGACTTGCAAAGTAGATACAGAATCCAGCCAGCATGGGTCACAGCAGTTACCTCTAGAAGCCCTCTCCTTGACCACAGGCACAGAAGGCTTTCTCCAAGATGGTGAGGATCTCAGGAAATGAGGAACGGGACCCCCAGCCTCAAAGTGCTTGAAGAGTGTGAGGCATAAGCATAGGAAATCCAGTTACACCCAAAATGGAACTTTCTGATTTCAGAATGGGCTACTAAACAAGTCAGGAAGCTCTCTCTCTTGAATAGCAGAGGCATAGGGTGTTTTTTCCAATATAGAGTTACTGCAAATCATCACATGGTACACTTTAATTTATACAATGTTATATGACAAGTATATCTCAGTAAAGCTGGTAAAAAAAAAATGTTAAAGATGCTGGGGTGGGGAGAAATACACATAGTAGAAATGCTCTTTTTTTTCTTTAAGGATAATGGGTAGGTATTTATTGAATTGCTATTGTTTAAATTTTATACATGTTATAAACATTATTTTGTATCTACTAAATGTCTAATAAAAATGAAAAATACAAATAAAAAATAAAACAGCACTGCTGCTTACGTTTAAGACAAGTAACAACAGACACTAGATACTGTCTTTGGGAAAACCAAGAGCCATCTCTATTTAAAGGAGGTGAGGAAACAGCCATGGGGTCTTCACAGTTTTAGTTCTTTTCCTAGGCATCTTTGACATAAAAACAAAGATTTCTAATTTTTTTAAAATTAGATAATTACCTTTATTTTCATTTAATGGCTTCATTGCATGGTTTCCAACATCTTCATTGTAACCTAGTTGAAAAACAGCAATCATTGTGAGAGACCACGGAGTTCCTAGTTTTCTACATAAATTGTAAACGACTCAGTGCCACTAATGAGAGAAGTCCAGGCCAAATTCTTTAGCGCAGTTGGCAACCACAGTGTATTTGGGTTCTGAATACCTTCCCAGTGCCCCTGGGCCCCATCCAACCCGCAGTGCGGTGTCTTTCTAAAACTGATGAGATGTCCACGTCTATTTATGAATGGTTCAAAATTCAGAATTGTTCACTAGAAGCAGTTTCAAAAGAAATTAAGCTTAATTCTAGAAGGGATGAGCCAGTGCCAAGAAGCATGAAAGACACTGGTGAACTAATCCTTTCTATCTAGAGAACTGGGTCCATGAGAACACGGTTTAAAGATACTGCAGTACCTCAGGCTGCCACCTGGGCATGGGGAAAATTCTTTGATTTTTTTTTTTTTTAACCAAGTTGTTCTTTATTAGAAAGAATTCTTATGAATGCTATGAATACTATCCCTGAAGAGCACATGGTTTTCCATTCCATGTCATTATGCATTTACTAATTACTATCATGATTACTGGGTTTCCCAGGTGATGCAGTGGTGAAGAATCCGCCTGCCAATGCAGGAGACGCAAGAGATGTGGGTTCGATCCCCTGGTCAGGAAGATCCCCTGGAGTTGGACATGGCAACCTACTCCAGTACTCCTACCTGGAAATTTCCATGGACAGAGGAACCTGGGGGGCTAAATCCCATAGGGTTGCAAAGAGTAGGAGACAACTGAGCGACTGAGCACGTACGCATGTTGTGATTACTAACATATACTTATAAGCTAAAATAATCTGTGCAGATAAAAATATAATAAGAACTGTAGTATTTTCTGCATTTTGGAAAATTGAGAGGAAATTCTATTTTAATATAAGTATCAGTATTTAAAGTATCATATATTACTTATATATGTTAATCACTCAGTCGTGTCCACCTCTTTGCTACCCCACAGACTGTAGCCCACCAGGCTCCTCTGTCCATGGAATTCTCCAGGCAAGAATGCTGGAGTAAGTAGCCATTCCCTTCTCCAGAGGATGTTTCCAACCCAGGGACAGAACCTGCACTGCAGGCAGATTCTTTACCGTCTGAGCCACCAGGGAAGCCCATACTTATGTATACATAATACATATTACCAACAGAACCCACTTTATACCAGAAAGAGGTATTTTCTCTATAGTATTGGATTACTTTTTGCTAAATATCCACCAAATTTTTCTGAATGGAGTTTCTCAAATGACATATTTGCTCTCTTCTCTTTATTGGCACATTACTTTTACTATGACAAATATTTTATTTTACTTTTTAAAAAGTCTTTGATTCTGTACAATAGGAATTGCTCTTCTCAAAATATTTCTCAAGACTTCCCTGTAAAGAGGGTATTCTAAAAATTTCTTACTTTGTGGGACACTGTTACAAAATTTAAAAAGAACATCAGTGTTCAACTCCCAAACCTATCTGGGACAGAACTCTTCGTGTGATGTAATCATGCCCCTCCCTGGGAAAGAGCCAGCACCCCTGCTAAGGGCTTGAATAATTTTCTCCAAGATCTAATGGGATTAAGAACTCCCTGGGGCTTCCCTGGTGGTCAGGTGGTTAAGAATCCACCTTGCAATGCAGGGGACACCGGTTCCATCTCTGGTCGGGGAAGCTCCCACATGCTGTGGGGCAGCTAAGCCCACGCACCACAACTACTGAGCCCATGTTGAGCAACTACTGAAGCCCGCCTGCCCTATGGTCCACGCTCCGCAACGAGACCCCGCCACAATGAAAAGCCTGCACATGAGAACTAGAGAGCAGCCCCCACTCTCCAGAACCAAAGAAAGCCTGCAATGAAGACCCAGTGCAGCCGGTGACAAATTAAAAAAAGAAAGAAAGAAAGAAAAGAACTCCTGGGACTGGCTCCGGGTTGAGCTGACTCTCAAGCTTGCAATAAACCTCACGACTAAGTACTCTTTGATTGTACCACTTCTTTAAGTGCAACTGCTAACCGTGAAATCTTTAAATGCGTTTCCCATCGTGGCAAGTTTGAAATTCCCTTGTGCTTGCAAGAAATAATTTCATCTGAGATGTTTTACCAGTGCCTTCATTTCATAGCTGGTTTCTATCTTACAAGTGGAAAATGATTACACGTGGGCAGTGTCCCGCGTTTGAAAAGAACTCAAGTGGTTGTCCGCAGCATTGTAATTATTCCCCACCTTTCGTTCCTTGGAATATTTAAAAGGTGGGGAAATTAGAACACTGTGTTCTGCCTTTCTTCTGACGTTTTTGTTTTGCTTCCTAGCCCACCACCCAATGACTGATTAGATTAGGCGCCTCTGCCTGAAGCCAGAGTTTCCCGTTCAACCTCACCCTACCGCCCACAGATTCTGCTTCTCAGAAGGATAAGAGACGGGGAGCAAGCTGGGAAAAATTCTTAACAACGGCACAAAACCATGACAGTACCATAGTGTCTGTCGGCTTCAGTACCGGCATCCGATAATGTCTTCTCATTGTTGGAGTTCAGAAGCGGTACGGCTGGCCTTAAATTGAAATTTAAAAAAAGGAAAAAGAAATAACATTTTTTTTGGCTCTAACTCCAAACTAACAACATAGTCAAAGAGAGCATGAGAAAAACCAGGAGGAGTTTTCTGCAATGAGGAAAATTTTAATCTCTTATTGGGAACTCATGCATTCTCCAGTTCTATGATTATTGGACAAAAACCTTTTTGCCATTGAAATCAGTGTCCAGACCAAAGGATGCATGAACGCGAGGAATCCTTTGTTGGGTGAATCCCATATCGGGAGGGGATTCCTTATCCTGTGTTAACATTTTCTCTCAGGAACAGAGAGGTAGTTTCCATATTTGGGGAGTTTAGATCTCAAGAACAGTAAGAATAGTACAACCATTGTTTAAGGAAACTCTACTTTGCCAATTAAGTTAAAAAATTTTTAATTCCATCTACCACCATGATAATTTCATAAGGAAACGTGTAGAAAGGACATGATCTCAGAATAAAGCCGTTACTTCTCCTGAAGGACAGTTTGCAATCTTACACACACACACACACACACACACACACACACACACATATCCCTTCATAGCTCACACTCAAGGTCCTAAATTTTTTGAGTTTGCCAAGAACCACTGAAGACTTCCTAATGACAGAAATCCTTGCCAGACGAGTCTATCCACACCCACAGATCAGCCTCCCCTCTTCCAAAAGACACTGACCTGGACATCTCCACGGGCATCTGCTTGGCTTTAAAAGACAAAGAGAAGAATCAAAGTCAGAATAAAGAACCCACATCCACATCAGATGGGAACACTCATTTCAACCATATTGGACTTTTTTTTTTTAAGACTGAACACCCATAAAAAGAGAGAACAGAAAGCCAAATATAGTCACATTCTTTTTAAAGGAAAACAAACAAATAAACAAAGCAGGTCTTGGTCTTATACCAAGAGATTTCACATCATTTCCCATGAAATTGGACATTTCAACTATTTCAACCAGGAGCAGCTTCCCTTCGTGGAGTGTGGCAAAGAGGAAGATCACAGCACCAGGAAACAGAGGAGCCAGATAAATGGGCGACCATCTCTTTGCTCCAAGACCTTCCCCAAAGTAAAGGTTAAATCAATCCCCGTGCTTTGAATCCCAAACTGGCCTGAGACAAAGGCCAGACTGACCCTGAGGAAGCGGTTTGTCCTGAAGACCATTTTCCCAGAGGGGCTGCCCCCTTCCTGCTTTGAAAAAACCCCACCTCATCTCATCTGGTCCCTCCTGTCCCCGGCAGCAACCCCAGGGGTCTCCGACAGAACCTGCCTTATCTCAACAAAAAGTGTTGCAGGGCTTCCCTGGGGGGTCCAGTGGTAAAGAATCCGCCTGCCAGTGCAGGGGACGTGGGTTCGATCCTTGGTCCCAGAAGATTTCACATGCCTTGGGGCAACAAAGCCTGTGCGCCACAACTACTGAGCCTGTGCTCTAGAGCCCACAAGCCACAGCTACTACCACCGCTCACTCTAGAACCCCGGCTCCGCAACAAGAGAAGCCACCGTAGTGAGAAGCCCGTGTGCTGCAACAAAGAATAGCCCCCTCTCCCTGCAACTAGAGAAAGCCTATGCAGCAATGAAGAACCAGCACAGCCAGAAGAAATAAACAAAATTTGAAAAAAAATTATTATTATTATTTTCTTGCAGACTTTACTGATGCTGTGCCCTTTTGCTTGAGTCTTGCTTAGTGGACTGATTCTTCAGTGTCAGTGGATAATCCTGGCTTCCCTTCTATGTATGGATAACCCCAAGTACAGGGTAGAAATCATAGCACAACCAGATTGACCGGGAGGCATTCAGTGTGTGTGTGTTGGGGGGTGCGGTGGAGGGTGTCTCCACTCATGCCCAACTCTACCAACTGTAGGACTAGGTGTGGCCAAAGCCCCACACGAAGAGCTACTTCTGATCACATGTAGATGCAACATTCCCCCCAAATTCGTCTTTTCCTGGGAGCCCAACTCAGAAAGCAAAGGCTTTCACTCATGCCTGGCTAACTCCAAAGGGCAGTAAAAGCTCATACCCACCAAAGGCAACATCTTTGGTTAGGAAGGTGACACCCCAGGAGGAAAATAAGTGTCATCAGCCACATGCCCTCGGCTCCCACTGGACCAGGGCACAAGCTTCCCATGAGGCTGAGGCCCCTCACCTCCATGGCAGGTTCCCTGGCAGGGCAGTCTGGCAGGATGGAATGAAAGGACTATGCTCACCCTTGGCTTTCTTCAGAAAATAGCATTTGGCTCCAAGTACCAAGGTGACAATGATCACTCCGATGACCACCACTGCAATGAGTCCTTTCTTCCAGGGGGCAAGATAGACTGGAAATGAAAAAAAAAAGAAAAAAAAATTTTTTAAGTATATGTTTATCCCTCTACCAGTAAGAAATAGTACAGCCTTATGCAACAAATGGGCTTCCTTGGTGGCTCAGATGGTAAAGAATCCACGTGCAATGTGGTAGACCTGGGTTTGATCCCTGGGTCGGGAAGATCCCCTGGAGAAGGGAACAGCTAACCACTCCAGTACTCTGGCCTAGAGAATTCCATGGAGAAGTCCATAGGATTGGAAAGAGTCGGACACAACTAAGCGACTTTCACTTCACGTCACATCACTTAAGCAACATATAAGGCTGATTTTTATATCCTTGTCACTCGTGTCTTTCACTGAGCATCTACCTCTGAGGGACTCTGTAGTAGGTGCAGAAATGTTTGTTTCTGCTATAGAGTCAGTGGTGACCTGAGGGGACCGTAGGACTGAGGAAGATGCTTTTTAAGCTGTCTGTTCACCCCTCTTCCCTCTCTATACATCATCCTCTACCCACACAGGTGGGCCCCTCTAACTGTGTCTGTTCTGCATGACCCACTCCCCTCGACCATAGGCGGTCCATGGATGGACGCTTGATCCAAGTTGGTGTCTCTGCATCAAGAAGTTTGTAATGAGGACTGTGTGAAATCCTTCTAATTCCTTATAATAATCACTTCCTCTTTCATACTTAACTTGAGTGGACATTTGTTACCTGCCACCAAAGGGCCTAGTGGATGTTGGTCCCTTGGCCCATAGCAAGATGCACTAAGTTCCCAGCCGTCTCCTCTCAGATGTGCTTTCTGGCCTTGCGCTTGCAGCTTGCACTGCATTCTGCTGTTGAGAACTCTTACCTCTGACGGTCAGTGTGTTGCTTTGGATCACGTGTTTGGAAAGGTTGGCTCTGTTGGAGGCCGTGCAGTAATACTGTCCCTTGTATTCCTTGCTGGCTGTGGTCTTGTGCCACATGATCTGGGTGGCATTTATGGTGTCTTGGTAGAAGGGTTTGCTCTCCTTTTCTTTGTAAAACTTGTACGTGATAGGAAAGGATCCTTCGTTCACGGAGCAGTAAAACACAATGGGCTCCCCAGGCTCCACCTCCCCCTTCAAGACAATGAGCTGGGCTTCATCCACTGGGGCTGGAAGGCAGGAAAAGGATTAGTGCTGAGCAGAGAAGTGGGCAAGGGGAGGAGCATGACACGGCCGCTGGTCACGGCCAGCCTTCTATGATCATGACTCGGACTTACACTTTGCCCTTTACTCCCCCAGTGAGCCCAGAAGAGCAGCAATGGACACCTGTCCTCACACGCTGATTAGACACAAGAGGCTAGGGACACCACCACCACCCCCTTCATTTACCACCTCAAGTACTGGGTTGGACACAGATGTTACGGAAAAACTCCAACAAACCTTTTGGCCAATCCAGTATTACTGACCACTCAGCTTAACTATACAATTAGCTTATGTGTTCTGTTGGGGTCTATTCTGGGTGAGTTTGTGTATGTGAGTGTGTGTGTGTGTGTGTGTGTGCGATTTCTCTCCCTCTGCTTAACCCAGATGCAGGGCATTTCCAGATCTTACAAGCAAATAACCTTGACACACAAATAACCTTCTCTAGCGCTTGTCCTGTCTTTCTCCTCCTCTGAATGATCGAAACCAATTGCTTTCATGTCCGTATTTCCCACTTCCTTGGGAGCTTGGGAACCTCAATTCTGTCCCTCTGCTTCCAAAACTGCACTGCATTTTTGGTTTTGAAGAAACTCCAAGGTCACCTGATTCCCAACTAACTCATCCCCGAGTTTCCTGCAGGTCAAATCCATGTTGGACGCTCTTCCTGTCTTTTAGTCCTTGGCCTTCCTACAGCTCTTACCTGTCACCCAGCCCTTCCTTTGGAATTCAGCTTCCCCTGGGCTCCCGTGAGGCCTCACTCTGATTCTCTTACCTCCTCGCCTGCCATTTCCTCTTTATTCATCAATTTTTGCTCCCTAAATTAGGGCTTTCTGCAAAATCCAGTCCTCAGTTTGCCATCTCCTTTCTCATCTTTGGTGATTTCACCTACATGATAGTTTCTATTTGCACATTTAATGCATAAAGACACAGCATCTAAAGCTTAGATACATAGTTCTAGTCCAGGTTACTCTCCTGAATTCCGTATCTTGACTTTAACCTGTGCATTTCCACCAAGAAGCCCTGCCAGCCTCTCACTCCCAGCAGATCTGAGCAGAACTCACCTTCCTCCTATAGCCCCTTTTATTCCATGTCTAGCCACCAAAATTCTGAGCCTAAACTGTCTTCCCAAGTACAGTACTATTAGTGGGAGAATGAACTGATCAGCAGACCAAGATCTGATTTACGAACCGCCCTCTTGTGAGTGCAGTGGGTGGCCAGACCATGGAGCTGCTGATCCAACAAAAGAGAGCACCTGGCCTGGTGTGGGATGGCAGGAGTTGATCACAAGGAAGGCTCCTGAATGGTGCAGCCTGACCTGACAGCCTCTCTTCTTGTGAAGCACAAGGAGATGGTGACAAGCCAGGCTTAGGAGCCAGACTGCCTGGCCAAAATTCCCAGCATTATTGGCCACCAGCTGTTTATCTTAAGCCCTAGTTGCCCACTGTAAAATAAGGATGATATGAATATGGTGCTTACATGGCTATTGTAAGTGTGAATGGGACTAATTTACTAACATAGTTCACACAGGGTTGGACATATGATCGGTGCTCATAAACATTAGCCACTAATATTGACCCGCTTTATTTTTTTAATTCATTAATTTTTGGTAGCACTGGGTTTTTGTTGCTGCATGCAGACTTTCTCTAGTTGGGTGCAAGGGCTTCTCATTGAGGTGGCTTCTCTTGTTTTGGAATGTGGACTCTAGAACATGTAGGCTTCAGTAGCTGTGGCCCACGGCATAAGTTGCCCCATGGCATGTGGAATCTTCCCAGGCCAGGGATCCAACCTGATTGGCAGGTGGATTTTTAACCACTAGATCACAAGCGAAGTCCAGTATTGACCTGATGAAAACCAAGAGTTTCACATGGGCCTCTACATTAGCTTCTTAAAGCACTGTAAGGTTTGAAGTCCCCACCCTTCTAACTGATGCGACCAGCAGGTGAATCTTCCCAAGACCCAGTTCTCAGCATGCCTTCATTCCCTCTAGCTCTTCACTGCACACAGGACAAAGCCCCAGCTCCTCTGACTGGCAACTGATGCCCTTCATGGTTAGGCTCAGTTACTCTACAAGTTTATATCCAATGACTCTCTATTCCCAACCTTACTTTCCAGTCATCCATCCCCAGCCTTTTGAGCTGCCCCACGGAGCCTTTTGATCACCTATTTGACTAGGCTAGAGACCATCTTGAGCCCTCTCCGCCTACCCATCATCGAGCCCTAGTTCCTGGCCCAGCTCTTCCCACTCAAGCCAGATGATATTTTCATGCCCTCAATTCCTATTATCATCACTGTAAGGAGAGTTTGCAGGAGAGTTAATAATGTGTTGCCTGGTAACATTTTTAAAATATTTATTTGCATTATTATTCAAATACGTTAAAATGTTTCTTCACTATTTAATCAGGAGATACAAAGAATATATCTTCTTTTTTGTTGTTGTTATGACCTATGGCATGAGGTGCTTATTAGCTACCAATGCTAATTTGAGAAGTGTAGTTACTCAATGAAGTGAAGTGAAAGGCACTCAGTTGTGTCTGACTCTTGGTGACTCCATGGACCATACAGTCCATGGAATTCTCTAGGCCTGAATACTGGAGTGGGTAGCCTTTCCCTTCTCCAGGGGATCTTCCCAACCCAGGGATCAAACCTAGGCCTCCTACACTGTTACTCTTAGGCTATACATTAATAGTAGGAGGAATCAGGGAGTCCCTTGATGGCTTAGAGATTAGGATTCTGGGTTTTCACTGCAGGGGACATGGGTTAAATCCTTGGTCGGGGAACTGAGATCCTGCAAGCCGACTAGTATGCCCCCCCCACCCCCGAGAAAAAATTATAGGAGGTATCACTATCCAACTCAAGATGTCCACATGGCACACGTAGATAAGCAGTCCTTAAACAACAAGGAGGACGAGGAAGCCTTATTAAGCTTCTTACAACAAGATGCAGAACATCTCAGAGCTGCAAGTAATGGTACTCCTAAGGCCTTCTGAAAGGTACAAGACCAAGGCTCAAGGAAAACTATTCACCCCAGGACAATGGTATATTTCTCTGGAGTATGAGAGTCCCAGTGACTGTTGGCCTACAGCTCTGACCGCTGAGATTTCCACACATGACAGAATTTGCCCTGCCAGGGGTCCAGCATCCATGGTAGAGAAGAGCTCTGGTCTACATTTCCCAGAGAGGACTGTCAGTTCATCTAAAAAGGGACAAATGGGGACTTCTCTGCTGGCTCAGTGGTAAAGAATCCACCTGCCAATGCAGGATACACAGGATCGATCCCTGGTTGGGGAAGATCTCACATGCCGCAGAGCAACTAAGCCCGTGTGCCACAACAATTGAGCCTGTGCTCTAGAGCCCGGGAGCTGCAGCTAATGCAGCCCGAGCGCCTAGAGCCCCTGCTCTGAAACAAGAAGAGCCACCGCGATGAGAAGCCCACGCTCTGCCACAAAGGGTAGCTCCCACTCACAACTAGAGAAGAGACATACAGCGATGAAGACCCAGCACAACCCCAAATAAATAAATCACACTATAAAAAGGAGCAAATGGAACTTCCCTGGTGATCCAGACTCTGTGCTCCCAATGCAGGCAGCCCAGGTGGGATCCCTGGTTGGGGAACTAGATCCCATATGCCACAACTAAAGATTCCTCATGCTGCACGGAAGACCCAGCGCAGCCAAATAAATAAATGAAAAGGAGCAAATGCTAAGGGAACCCCAAAGCACAACTTTTGTGCTTCCTCAAGTTGGGACACTTGACTTATATTTCAACAGTTCACTTGAAAGTTTCTGAAAATAGATGATGCCAGCCACACTGATAACCACCAGATATTTTCCAGCCCCGGTTACTTGGGCTTTGGTCCTGCTTTGGCACATGTCATGTGTATGGACTTTGCACAAGTACCATCCACTTCTCTTGTCCACTCCCAAACCTTTGAAAATGTGAATTAAACCACAGTCCCCCGTGGATTCTTCTCATAGCACAGAGACTTACCTATCACCTTTACTCGCAGAACTTCGCTGAACATCTTGCTGTGGGAATGGCAATTGTCTGCACTGCAGCAGTATTCTACATCTTTCGTGGGTTTAACTCGGAATATTGCAGGCTTGTTTGAGCCCACGCTCTGATTTGCCACAGGCTTACTTGTGTTTGAAAGCTGATAAAAAATGGGCGCCGTTCCGTTTACGGACTGACAACTGACTTCAATGGTCTGTCCTTTAATCACCTCGGACCTGGAGTCATGAAAAATGCTGGGCTTGGAGAGCATTTCTAGAATAACAGAGAGAGAGAGAGAAAAACAATCTGAGACAAGACATCCAGCCCAAGGTGTTCCTTCTGCAAACTCTGGGCTTGGCTTTCTCTATCATGGCTCTAATTTAAAATGCCTGCCTGGACCCAGAGATCGCCACACTTAGTGAAGTACGTCAGGTAGAGAAAGCCAAATATCATATAATATTGCTTATATGTGGGATCTTAAAAAAATGGCACCAGTGAACCTATTTATAAAACAGAAAAAGATTCACAATGTAGAAAGCAAACTTATGGTTACCACAGGGGGAAGGGGGCGGGGAGTGGGAGGGATAAATTGCGAGACTTGGACTGACGTATACACACTACCATATATAAAAGAGGTAACTAACAAGGACCTATGGTATAGTACAAGGAACTCTATTCAATACTCTGTAATGGCCTATATGGGAATAGAATATAAAAAAGAGTGGATATCTATTATGTATTACTGATTCACTTTGCTATATAGCTGAAACTAATGCAACGTAGCAAATCGACTATATTCTGATAAAAATTAATTTAAAAAAAATAATAAAATAAAATGCCTGTGGCCATATCTATCTTTAGGGGACTCCTTTTAGATTCTTGAGGAGGGAGAGGGAAAGAGAATAATATAAACAAAAAAGGATGACACAAATTCAGGAAAAACATTATAACCCCCTAAATATATGCTTATATTTTCACATATCTTATGCACACATACACACACATTCATATCTCTTTCTTTGTATTGAGAAAGATAGAAGGAAAATGTTAAAAAAATTATGTAACAAGTATCCAACAATATATTTTAAAACAAATTCTCAGTGCCTCAGCCTCTCCTGATAGTAAGTTTCATGCCTCAGAAACAAGAATTATACGAGGCCATTATTTAGAAATTAGCTTATTTATAAAGCTAATAGGACGAAATGACCTCCTCACAAGAACTACAACAACACAAAGAATTACAATGGAATGACTCACATTTGTCTTGTATATTATTTCCTTATCCGGTAGATGACCGCTAAAATCCTGCTTCAGTTGAGACTAAAACCTTGGCTGGATTTACACTGAAGGCTCAACTGAAGGACCATGACTACTGAAGAAGCACAGCGACAGTGATAGCTTGACTGGTGTTTCACATCCCGCTCCTCAAAGTGCGGTCCGGGGCCCAGCAGCACCAGCATCTCCAAGACGCTGGTGAAAGACACAAAGCCTGACCCCAAACTAACTGCGCTGTAACCAGGTGTTTTGTGCACATTCAAGTCTGAGAAGCCCGGCTCTAAGTGGTCCAGATATCTACTTCTACCCAGTAGGGGTCCCAGCCCTTTGGGTAAGCCAGGAGAGGCATCAAAAACTGGAACTTAGGGACTTCCCTGGCAGTCCAGTGGTTAAGACTCCAAGCTTCCACTGCAGAGGGCAAAGGTTCGATCCCTGGTTAGGGAACTAAGATCCCATTTACCAGAAAAACATCTATTTCTGCTTTATTGACTATGCCAAAGCCTTTGACTTTGGCATACCAGATGGGCATACCAGACCACCTGACCTGCCTCTTGAGAAATCTGTATGCAGGTTAGGAAGCAACAGTTAGAACTGGACATGGAACAACAGACTGGTTCCAAATAGGAAAAGGAGTACGTCAAGGCTGTATACTGTCACCCTGCTTATTTAACTTCTATGCAGAGTACATCATGAGAAACGCTGGACTGGAAGAAGCACAAGCTGGAATCAAGATTGCCGGGAGAAATATCAATAACCTCAGATATGCAGATGACACCACCCTTATGGCAGAAAGTGAAGAGGAACTCAAAAGCCTCTTGATGAAAGTGAAAGTGGAGAGTGAAAAAGTTGGCTTAAAGCTCAACATTCAGAAAACGAAGATCATGGCATCTGGTCCCATCACTTCATGGCAAATAGATGGGGAAACAGTGGAAACAGTGGAAACAGTGTCAGACTTTATTTTTCTGGGCTCCAAAATCACTGCAGATGGTGACTGCAGCCATGAAATTAAAAGACGCTTACTCCTTGGAAGGAAAGTTATGACCAACCTAGATAGCATATTCAAAAGCAGAGACATTACTTTGCCAACAAAGGTTCGTCTAGTCAAGGCTATGGTTTTTCCTGTGGTCATGTGTGGATGTGAGAGTTGGACTGTGAAGAAGGCTGAGCACCAAAGAATTGATGCTTTTGAACTGTGGTGTTGGAGAAGACTCTTGAGAGTCCCTTGGACTGCAAGGAGATCCAACCAGTCCATTCTGAAGGAGATCAGCCCTGGGATTTCTTTGGAAGGAATGATGCTAAAGCTGAAACTCCAGTACTTTGGCCACCTCATGCAAAGTGTTGACTCATTGGAAAAGACTCTGATGCTGGGGGGGATTGGGGGCAGGAGGAGAAGGGGATGACAGAGGATGAGATGGCTGGATGGCATCACTGACTCAATGGACATGAGTCTGAGAGAACTCCGGGAGTTGGTGATGGACAGGGAGGCCTGGCGTGCTGCGATTCACGGCGTCGCAAAGAGTCGGACACGACTGAGCGACTGAACTGAACTGAACTGATAGCAAAAAAAAAAAAAAAAAAAAACGTAAAATCTTAAAGCTTAGCGTTGACTAAGCAGTGTTTGCTCCCTGACCTTTCGGGTGAGTGCCTGTTCAAGCAGCAGAATCCTGTGGATTTGGAGGCCACTTAATCAGCATGCAGCCATAACAAAGCCACAAATGTGACTTTTGCCAACAACATTGATCTTGATGCATCTGACCTGTACCCTGAGCAGAAGTACCCACTTGCTACTATTCAGCCTCTTGTTTTTACTCCTCTCTCCCCAAATCCCCCTCCCCCATCCCCTGGGTTTTTATCCTGCCTCAGTCTGAATCATCTTCAGACTAGAGAAGGTGGTGGCTGGAGATAAATTCCCTTTCTCCCATTCAGTCCAGAGGCTTTCAGGGCCAGTGAGGACATACTCACCACACACAGTTATCTGGACTGTGTTGCTTCTCTTGAACACCCTGCCGATGCCCGCGACACAGGTGTATAACCCGCTGTCCCACTCTGAAACTCTCTTGGTGAAATTTTGAGTCTGCGACACAGTCATGCTTCCCTTCTGGATGGTGAAGTTGGCCGGGGGTGCTCCTGGGATGGAGCACCACAGGTTCAGATCTTCGCCCTGGTCCAGATGTGTGGCTGAAGACTCCAGCTTAGGCTTAGAAAATAGCTCTGAAAAAAACAGTGAGTGGGAATTGGGTGAGATGTTTGTGGGCACCAGCTCCCCAGTCCCCTGGAGAGGACTGTGGCCCAGGTGCTTCTGGGAGAACCAGTTCCCCACTTCCTGCACAAAGTTTCCCTTTGCTTCTCATGAACCTGATGATCACACAATTCACAAGCCGGGGTTCATTCTTCTCCTGGGATTCCAATGGCAGTTTTGCCTCCCTCATTAATCCAATTTATCTTACAGACATGGATTAGAAAACTTTGGCAATTTGTAATGTGGCAAGTAATGACTCAGGCATTCACTCGTTTATTCATCCACTCATTCATTTCATCCCACAAGTATTTATCTCAGGCCATCTCTGTGCTTGGCAGAGGAGAGGCAGCAGTGAAAAAGAAACAGTCCTTGACTCTATAAAGTGCTTAAGTCTCATGGGCGATTCTTCAGATAGTGTCTGCAGTAGAGCCTATAGAGGGGACATGGAACCCAGGCTTGAAGAATCAGGAGAAAACTCCTGGGATAAGTTCTGCAGGCAAAGATGGAAAGTATCGCAGGAAGAGAGAATAACATATGGAAGGTCTGGCAAGAGGTTCAAGCACCTGAAAGTTCAGGCAGCCTGGGACCGCTGTGGGAGAAGAAAAAGAAGGCTTGCAGATCTTCAAGGAACTTGAGAATCACATTTTAAAAAGTGTGGAATATACCCTCGGGACAATGGGAACCATGGACGGTCTGGGTCACGGGGATAGCTTCAGATGTGTTCTGTAGGGAGATCTCTGGAAGGAGAATGGATGGAGTTGGAGGGGCCCAGACTGGAAGCAGGAGGGAATGTAGTCTAGGCTTGAAGCAGAGTGATGCTGTAGAGTTGGGGAGAAGCAGCAGCTTGGCCACCATTCCTCCAGCACTTCCCATGGAGGAGCATGAAGATGCCACCCGAAGCCTCCCAAGCCCAAGTACTTGGTAAGTTCCAACATTCTATGCTACTGGAAGGAGTCATTAGCACCATAATGTAGGTTGGATGTCGAGAGTACTAAAGACTGTGGTTGACTTTCAAGAAGTTTCATCATCTCCTAATACAAATATTCCCTGAAGAATACCAGTATTTTATAATAATGGTAAATGTTTGTTTTCAGCCACAGAGGAATTACTAATTAGCTACTTAACCTTTGCGGAGACTTGGCTCCTTCATGTAAGCAAATGCGCACTGACTCCATGGTTATGACCCTTGAAGCAGAAGGAAGGAGGAGCCGGTGGCACTTGAGACTATCTTCATATTAAGAAAGAGACTGAGACTTGAAATTTCTCTTAGAAAACCTCCTTAGGGGTTTGAGAATGCAATCAGGACTCAGGGGTTAAATTCTACCTTGGCTCTAAATTTAGGATTTAATCTGGCATACAGGTTTGGAAGTAAAAACCAACGCTGTCGTGGTCATCACTGATATTCCATGGATGGAAATGGAAGTCATTTCCATCATAATTATAATCAGTACGCGGTGTTTTCTTAGTTTCCTTGATAGGGAATAAAATAACACTGTAAGTCAGGTGATCGCCTAATAATTAATTCATTGAGGCACATTCCACCCCTCCTTCCTTCCATATAATGAACATCGACTTACCTCTTTTCAGATCACCATCAAAAGCTCGAGGTTAGGGGACTTCTCTGGTGATCCAGTGGCTAAGACTCTATGCTCCCAATACATGGGGCCTGGGTTCAATTCCTGGTCAAGGAACTAGATCCCACATGCCACAACGAAGAGGGGCAACTAAAATCCAGCATGCCATAACTAAGACTAGGCACAGCCAAATGAAATAAAATGAAATAAAACAAAGCTCTAGGTTAGGAGCAGGAAAAAAAAAAGAAAGAAAGAAATTTACCTCCTTAAGGGCCTTACAATTTCATTGGACAAATACCAAAAAAGTAAAAAAAAAAAAAAAAAAAAACCTCAGGAAGAATCCCACAGAAATGATTCCACATTAAAAAATAAACAAAAATGCAAAAAATACAAAACATCTTGCTGGGGTAGGTGGACAATGGTTTAGAATTAAGAATGAGATGCTAGACCATCACTCGGGTTAATAAGGATAAGTCTTTTGTTCACTCACTGAGCAAATATTTACTGAGTTCCTATAACGTGCCAGGCTGTGTGCTAAGTATCAGTGTTGTCAGATGAATTGAGCCACAGACCTTCCAGAGCTCACCCAGGATGATGCAGACAGATGCTAAATCTTTTCAGTGACTGTTGACCTGTAGACAGAAGAGTGTGATGGGAACTGAAGTGTGGCCATGGGACTCTTCCTGGGAGGCTCCTAGAGGGAGATTTGGGACTTGGTCTTTAAGGACAATAGAGGTCTTCCAGTGACCAAGCAGAAAGAATATTCCAGGCAGAGTCCGGTGAGATGTTTGGAAGGGGCTGGAGTCAGGGTGAAGGTGTGTATGTGTGTGTGTGTGTGTGTGTGTGCATGTATGTGTGCTCAGTCATGTCCAACTCTTTGTGAGCCCATGGACTGTAGTCTGCCAGGCTCCTCTGTCCATGGAATTTTCTAGGCAAGAATACTGGAGTGGGTTGCCATGCCCTTCTCCGGGGGTTCTTCCTGACCCAGGGATCAAACCCAGGTCTCTTTCATCTCCTGCATTGGCAGGCGGGGTTTTTTGTTGTTGTTGTTTTTGACCAACTGAGCCACCAAGGAATAATGAAGCCCAGGAATAATGAAGTCAAATAGGTGCTTCTCCTACAGGTTAGTTGAAGGATGAATTGGAGCAGAGATGCTTGGGGAAGCCCTATGACATCCTGCTGTGAGGGCCAGAGTGAGGGTGTGATTGTAGAGATGAGATGACAGGACAGAGTCGGGAGTCCTGGCAGCACCTGGGTCTGAAAATGTGAACAGTGAGAGGTAATGGAAACCCACTTTCAAGCCAAAGACAAATTACTAATTCAATGATCTTGATGTCCACAAAATTATTGTGAGCCTCCAACATCACTCTATAGAACCACTCATAGTGAGGCTTGATAGCAACAGGGGAGTGGAGAATAGGCTGCAGAAGTGGGAAGGCTTGCATCACTTGAAGGTGGGGGAGTTGCCTGCCAGCCCTGGCACGGCTCCGGCAGCTCTACACGGAACAGGAGCACAGAGCATCAAACTAAGGGGATGGGAAGGGCCGGCCGAGCCTGACACTGTGCTTTCTTGGGCCAGGGAGCCTCGCCTTCTGATTGACTCACATACTCAGCGTGACTCAAACTTCTGATGTGGGATCAGCTACAATAATAGTATCCTGTGGTCCAAAGATGCCTCATGCTTCCCTAAAGTAGCCTGGTCCGAGGGGTTGGAGTGCTGCTCTAAGCCCTGAAATTGCCCTTATGTTTGCCACGTGGTCCCTGCTGCTCCCATGACCATACAACCATCTCTTTAACAGAGTTGATCATTGCATCATATTCTCATCGTCTATTTATGTCTGTGAAATTCTTCAAAGCTGCATAGGGCAGTTCCCTAGGTCCCCAAAGTTGCCCAGCACACAGAAGGTGCTCAATATATGTTGAACTGAGTACTGTTCTCTAATAAGACAATTATATTTTATCTAAAAAATATGTGCCATCAAAATATTTGCCATTATCAATAATAAACTAAATCGCTAGCAGGAGCCAACCTGGTATAGACCAGCAGAATCCAACACCTGCCAGTCACCCAGCTGGGTAGTTGGCAGCCTACCTATGATACTGGGGATTGTCGCTGTGACTGTACGGTCTCTATTGACACAGAGGGGGCTTTCAGTAAATGAGCAAATGAATGATGAATGAATGGACACTTTCACTTGGGAACCAAGAAGTGCTGACTCGCTCTGCCTCTGGAACACTGTCACCGATGCTCATCTGTTTATCCAACAAATATGTATTGAAAGCCTACTGCGTGCCAGGTACTGTTCAGCTGTTAGCAATATTGCACCAGATAAAATAGATAATACCCTCACCACCTTAACATTCTACTGCCTAAAGACACACAATACACAGGGAGAGGCAGAGTACACTTTTTTTCCTGGTAAAAGCTGTTTTGAAAAGTAAAGTCAGGTAGGGACTTCCCTGGCCATCCAGCGGTTAAGACCCTGTGCTTCTCACAGCACTGTTTATGATAGCCAGGACATGGAAGCCACCTAGATGTCCATCAGCAGATGAATGGATAAGAAAACTGTAGTACATTTACATAATGGAATATCACTCAGCCATTAAAAAGAATACATTTGAATCAGTTCTAATGAGGTAGATGAAACTGGACCCTCTTATACAGAGTGAAGTAAGTCAGAAAGAAAAACACCAATACAGTATACTAACGCATATATGTGGAATTTAGAAAGATGGTAACAATGACCCTATATGCGAGACAGCAAAAGAGACACAAATGTATAGAACAGTCTTTTGGACTCTGTGGGAGAAGGCAAGGGTGGGGTGATCTGAGAGAATAGCATTGAAACATGTATATTATCATATGTGAAACAGATCGCCAGCCCAGGTTTGACGCATGAGACAGGGTGCTCAGGGCTGGTACTGGGATGACCCTGAAGGATGGGGAGGGAGGTGGGAGGGGGGTTCAGGATGGGGAACACATGTACACCCATGGCTGATTCATGTCAATGTATGGCAAAAACCACTACAATATTGTAAAGAAATTAGCCTCCAATTAAACTAAAAAAAAAAAAAGACCCTGAGCTTCTGCTGCAGGGGGCATGGATTTGACCCTTGGTCAGGGATCTCACCCGCAGCAGGGCAACTAAGCCCATGCACTGCAACTAGAGAAGCCAGAGCGCAGCAATGAAGACTTGTGTGCTTGTGTGTGCTCTGTTGTGTCCAACTCCTTGTGACCCCATGGACTACAGCCCATCAGGCTCCTCTGTCCATGAGATTCTCCAGGCCAGAATACCGGAGTGGGTTGCCATTTTCTTCTCTGAGGAAGACTTAGTACAGCCCCCAAATTAAACTAAATAAGTAAATGAAAAGTAAAGCCAGGTAAAGAAGGAAGGCATCCAGGGAACTTTCTAAGTTCGTGGATTTGGAAATCTAACAGGCCGGTGGGTAACTCTTGCTCTGCCACTCAGCAATCCTGTAATCATTAGGTGACCTGACTTCTCAGCTCCAGTTTCTACATCCATAAAGCCAGCATCATAATACCTACCTTATGGCATAATTATGAGCTTGAAATGAAAATGTATGTAAACCAGGCAAAGAGTATTCAACAAAGAGGAACTTTGACTATTATTTTTGAGTCTAGTCTAGTCAAGACTATGGTTTTTCCTGTGGTCATATATGGATAAGAGAGTTGGACTGTGAAGAAGGCTGAGCACCAAAGAATTGATGCTTTTGAACTGTGGTGTTGGAGAAGACTCTTGAGAGTCCCTTGGACTGCAAGGAGATCCAACCAGTCCATTCTGAAGGAGATCAGCCCTGGGATTTCTTTGGAAGGAATGATGCTAAAGCTGAAACTCCAGTACTTTGGCCACCTCATGTGAAGAGTTGACTCATTGGAAAAGACTTTGATGCTGAGAGGGATTGGGGGCAGGAGGAGAAGGGGACGACAGAGGATGAGATGGCTGGATGGCATCACCGACTCGATGAACGTGAGTTTGAGTGAACTCTGGGAGATGGTGATGGACAGGGAGGCCTGGTGTGCTGAGATTCATGGGGTTGCAAAGAGTCGGACATGACTGAGCGACTGAACTGAACTGAACTGAACTGAATGCTTTCTTGCTCCTGACCCTGTCTTAGGACCTCCACAGGGATATAGAGATCTAGCACAGTACTGGGCACAAAGGCAAGAAAAATGCGACATAATAATAGAAACAGCAGCTAACATTGGCCGAGTACTTACTCGGTATGCAGCTCTGTAGGAAAGGTGATGGATGGCATTTAGTCCTTATAACAGTCCTGCAGTGCTATCATCACTCCAATGGCAGAATTGTGGTAAGGAGACGGTCAGTCACTCACTCAAGGTCACAGATGTACTGAGTGGCCCGGCTGGGATCTGACTGGGCCCAGCCTGCAGCCTGAAACAACCATAGCGGACTGCTGACTTGCTCTGCACTGAATTTCTCCCCATGAGCACCACGGCCCTGCCTGAGCACATCCATTCAGACGGGTGGGAGCAGAAGAACCAGCTCTCACTGCCCAGCCCGGATTCTAGCACTGACACCTCGTGAGCCCGCCACCTGCCGACGCCCTCCAGCAACCCTACCTGTGACGTTGACCACGACGCTGCTGACTTTGGATATGCGGCTGGCTTCCACTTTGCAGGTGTAGTTGCCGTTGTGCTCTGTCGTGGCCATCACGGAGTACACGGCCTCACTGCTGAGGCTGTTGTGTGCAACGATCTCCCTGTCCTTCTGGATGATGATTTCTGGGAATGACTGGGCCTGGTGCGTCACCTGAACGGTGCACTTGACCTGAAGGTCGTCTCCTTCCATGACCTTTCCCTCAGGGATGATGTGGAACTTGGGATTCGAGAAGGATTCTACGAGAAGAGGACAGGCTGGTTGGACTCAGGTTAGAATCCAGGTGAGGAGAAAGGCCACTTCCCTCCCCTTTTCTGTGCTTTTGGAGGCCAATCAGTTTTTCCTTATTAATTAAAAACAATTCAACCTTTCCTCTCAAAAAACTTTCACCTAGGCTGCTCTGGTGCTCCCTCCCTCTTGCTCACTCTTGCATCTTCAGGCTTCTTCTTAATTTCATTTCTCTAACTTTGAGCTTCCCAAAGATCAAACCTACGTCTCATCTGAAGAACATTTTTTAAATGACTTCAGAAATAATCACAGCAGTGAGAAGCAGACCCTTATCCTGCCCACCAAGGATTTTCTAGGTAACTCTCATACCACTTCATAGACCTCTGGCATTTCAGCCTAGACAGTCCCTTGCTTCCCAAAGTTCAGCTTCATGGAAATGAATTTTTAAATAATGCCATATGCCCCTGCAAAATGTTTTTTAGTCTATTCTATTTCTTTTTAAAAAATGCTGGTTGTGACTAACTAAATTGATTTCATGACTCATGCAGTTTGAAAAACACTGTTTTAATAAAATATGAGTCAGACATTAGGGATCGGACACCGTGAGGGAAGTAGAGCCAGGCCTTTGCTTCCACCAAAACACCCAGCAGAGCATAAGGGAGTATGTACACCAATTACAGCCAGGTAAAACACAGATAAGGACATTAAAAGAACGCCAACAGTAAATTTAAAGTGACCTACTACTTTAATATTTGTTAGTTAGTTTTTTGTTTTTTTTTTTTACTGTAGTCATTTAAATTCACAATAAAAAGCTATCATTAAAAAAAAAGGAGTCTGTTTTCGTAAGAGTCAAAAAAAGAGACGGCATCTTTTAGCACATTCAACAATATCCTCTGGGATAGCTTGATAATAACTAAAGATTTTTTCCTGACACCCAAACTCAATGTATCAGAGATCTAAATGCACAAGAGGAAAAAAAAATTAAACCACAGAAACAGTAAAAGAAAACAGAGGTGCATTTTTTGCTTTAATAATCTTGGAGCATGGAGGAACTTTAGGTATGAATCACAAAACTGGATACCGTTAAAAAAAAAGATGCATAAATTGATACCATAAGGAAAAAAGATGCATAACTTTGATTTTAACTAAAGATTGAAAGTTTTTTCATGGAAGTAAAAAATAAAGACAAGTGAAAAAGTGGGTAAATTTTTGCACAGCACCTGACAAAGAGCTCATTCCTTTAATTTATAAAGGGCTCAAACAAATCAATCAGAAGCAGTAGGCAAATATGGGCAAAGTGTACGTGAATAGGAAGGCATGAAGGGATGTAAAAGCATACATGTACAAATGTAAAAAGCATACTCAACCTCACTAAAGACCAAAAAATACAAATCACAGTAGTGATATGCCCCTGTGCCTCAATTATAATAGACTGTCAAAAATAACAAAAATATTGGGAGCTCCCTGGCAGTCTAGTGGTTAACATTCGGTGCTTTCACTACTGTGGCCCAGGTTCAATCCCTGACTGAGGACTGAGATCCTGCAAGCTGCTCACAAGGCAGTCAATAAAAGAGAAAACATCAATAGAGAAAACATCAGTAATATACTGTGTTGATGAGGATGTGGGAAAATGAACACTTTCGATGGAAATGTTTTTCCTTTTGGAGGAGCGCATTGGTGATATTTTTCAATACCGAAAATGCACAAAACATTTGAATCAAGAATTTGACACAGGGACTTCCCTGGTGGTCCAGTGGTTAAGAATCTGCCTGCCAAAGCAGGGGACATGGGTTCGATCCCTGGTCCAGGAAGATTCCACGTGCCACAGGGCAACTAAGCCCTTGTGTCACGATTACCGAAGCCTGTGTGCCCTAGGGCTCACGCTCTTCACCGAGAGAAGCCACCACCACGAGAAGCTTGCCCATCAGAACCAGAGTAGTTCCTACACCCTGAAACTAGAGAAACAAAGACCCAGCACAGCCAAAAATAAAGAAATAAATAATTCAATAGAAAAGAATTTGACACGTAAAAAATAATAAAATAGGAAACTACAGAAGTTACAAGAATGTTTGCTGCAAGATTGTCTTAAGAGCAAACGAGTGGGGAAAAAATGCCTAAATGTCCATCAACATAAGATGAGGCAGGGGACTGTCACTTTCTGAGATGGCCCACACTCTGTCTATGGAGTGTGTTCCCTCCCCGAATAAAACCTCCTCTCACTTTTAAAAAATAAATGAATTTAAAAAACTAAAATGAAATGAGCATATCCTTACAACAGGGTTCTGAGTTGTCACTAGAATGATAAAGATCTGTATTTCTTGATATGGACAAAAGTACATCTATACTGTATTTGTTAAGAAAAAGTTATAAGATAGAATGTTTGACAGGTCTCTCTCTCTTTTTTTTTTGTAAAAACAAAGATAAACAAGTCAAAAATGTGTGTGCACATGATGAATGAGTAAAATAAGTCTAGAAGAACAGACAAGGGACTTTTCTCTAAGTGCTGGTACTTACTGTGAAGAATTGTCACTTTATATAGTACCACATTTTCTTAAACTTTAACCCACACCATGAACTACAATAAAAAAATTTTTGTATATACATGATACTATATATATACATATACACACATAATACTATACAGGAAATATTTACACATACAATATAGCATTATGTGCACACAATGGGCAAAAGCGAGGGCGCCAAAAGCAGAAGTCCATTTTTTTTTTCTTAATTGCTGTTCTATTATTTTTTTGGCCACACCACACGGCTTGCAGGATCTTAGTTCCCCGACCAGGGATTGAACCCGTGTCCCCCGCATTGGACGAGCAGATTCCCAAAACTGGACCACCAGGGAAGTCCCCTGACGATCACTTAACAAGCTGTAGGGCTCCAGTCCTGAATACACTTGAGGCTTTCTGCGGTAAACTGTTCCTTCCCCTGCCTTCTTCCTGCTTCACACGTGCTCCCCTCTCAGGCCACTGGGAGCTGTTGGGTGCCTGACCTGGAGCCCTGAGCTCTCTGTCCTGGACACTCAGACCCTGGTTCCCCTCTGCTGTAGCCTTTCTCTCCTGAGAGCACTTCTCAGGCCACCTCATCTGTTTCCTATTTGTCCAACGTCTCAGTGATGGAAGGATGGGTAGAAGGGGGAAATTCCTCGTCAAATGCAGGAGGCAAAAGCTGAGGATCAACCCCACTTCCCCCTGGATCCCCTCCAGACCCCACTTCCTGATGTCTGATTCTCATGGTTTAAAGTCACAGTTCCCAAGCTGCAGCTCACACAAGATATTGTTTCAGTGAGCCTCAGCCAGTGCTTTAAGAAATGGAAATAGAATAGAAAGAAAAATAGCAAAATGCACCATGTATGAAGGTTAAGAATTGTTTGGAAATATATATGCGTATATAGTTAAATTGTGTCAGAGTCAAAAAGTTTGAAAAATATCAAATGATTAAGAATAGTCTTGACAGAGAAGGAGAAATATGGTATGACGTCTCCTGTATGTGGATTCTAAAAAGAAACACAAATGAACTTACTTATAAAACAGGAACAGACTCACAGACTTAGAGAATGTTGCAGGAGGGTGGGGAAGGATGAGGGGAAGGGATCGTTAGGGAGTTTGGGATGGACATGTACACACTGCTATATTTAAAATGGATAACCAACAAGGACCTACCATATAGCACATGGAACTCCGCTCAGTGTTTTGTGGACTGGAGGGGAGTTTGGGGGAGAATGGATACATGTACACACATGGCTGAGTCCCTTTGCTGTTCCCCCGAAACTATCACAACACTGTGAATCACCTATACTCCGATAGAAAATAATAATAATAAACCAAGAACAGTCTTGAGCAGCAAAGGCCTGAGCCCTTTTCCAATTCTGGGCTCTTTCTCCCCAGACCAAATCAGCAAACCAGGAAGAATGATAGAAAGGAAGTAGGACTCTAACCCCGCACAGTGACCAGGTCACTCTGGATGGGTCTGGAGGACTCCACGTTGGACCCAGAAAAGATCTTCGCTTGACATTGGAAACGTATGGTACGGTCTTGCTCCTCAACTGTGAATTCCAGCGTCACAAAATTCTGGTTCTGAGAGGTTTTTTCTCTTTTTTTCTTGGCGCCCCTTATATTTAGTTCGAATTTTTCAATTGTGAAATGTACAGGAGCCTTTTCCTCTGGGACAGAACAGTTGACCACCACGACTCCACCTTCTATCACCTCCTTCTTGTCCAGCGTCACCCTGGGATCAGACACTCCTTCGGGGGAAGAGAAAGGTCATTAGTGTGTTTGCTCCAGCGGCCAAGCCACCCGTCAGCCTAGTCACTGGGGTTGACCCATCTGATGGTCCTTTTGCTCCCAGAACCTTGGTGCTACCTACCAGGTAAGTATTGAGTATGTATGTGCTGAGCACCACACCAGGTACTTTGGAAAAATATATAGACTATGTCTAAGATGTGGTTGATGCTTTCAAAGTTTATAATTCCACTGGGAAGTCAAGTCATCTCAACCAACATAGTTAAGAACAAAACAAAGGCTGCCAGTATTCATCAGTATTACTGTGGTGATTGTTGCAATATACTGAACGCCAACGACAAGCTAGGATTAACTTTCTACCCATGACTCCATTCTGTAATTCTTATAGTAAATCTCTGGGGAGGGCAGGAAAGAGAAAATTATGTCCAAGAGGTTCAAGGCTCACCCAGAAGCTTACAGCCTTCAAGCCCCAGAGCAACTGAGACTCACTCCCAGGTCTGTGTGACTTTACAGCCAGAGGCAGGGGGTGGTGCAGGGAGAGGAGGCAGGCATGGCCTCAGTTTAAAAAGCAAAGCTGAAAATAACTAGGAATTCGAGTGCCTCACAGAGACAGTGACCGAGGGAGCAGTCGGGAAAGGAGGAGTCCCTCTTTGCCTGAGGAGTCAGAGAAGATCCTAGAAAGGAATAGGACCTGAGAGGATTCTTGGAGGAAGGAGGTTACTTGGACAGATGAAGTGAGATGGGGGCCAAAGACAGGCATTTCAGGGCCTCGGGATCTGCTTGTGCCAAGGGATATGAGTGGCTTTTCAGGAGGGCCGTCTAGAGCAGAGGAAGGGCTGGAGGGGAAAATACAGCAGGTGGTGAGCCGGGGTCGGATTAGAGGGAGCTGGGAGAGTCTGGCTGAGATGAGCTGTCCTGTCCAGGCCCCGGGGTCCAAAGGCCATGAATTCCATCTTGGAGTCAGAGAGACTTGCTGGTATCCTAAACCTGCCTCTTCCTGAATGTGCCACCTGCCCCTGTCACCCATGAATCTTTTTCCTTGACCCACCCAGGTCAGAGATGGAGAATGGATACATGTATATGTATGTCTGAATCCCTTCACTGTTCACCTAAAACTATCACAACCTTGTCAATCGGCTATATTCCAAATACAAAATGCTTTTGGTGTTTTAAAAAAAATTAATAAAAATACATTTTTTTTAAAAAAAGGGAGAGACAGAGAGCTGTCCTCTTGGGGAGGAGATCTGCATGTGCTCCACCTCTGGTGAAGGTGCTCCCCTGCCCCACACGAGATCCCCAGGAGAAGGGATCAAGGGATGGGATCATGTTGTACTCATTGTTGGGTCTTCATCAGAATGGGCGCTTGATAAATGGTTATTGAATGAATGGATTGTCTTTTGTCTGCCTCAAAGACCTCCTATCATAAAAAAGAGTTAGAGAGGCCAACTGTGGAGTCAGATAGATCTAAGTTCTGACTCTGGCTCTGCGTTTAATGTCACCAGACCACCCAACCTCTCTGAGCTCCAACATGGACACCTGTACACGGGAGGAACCAGGCTGATCTCTCAGTGCCATTGCAGGAGTAAAATGAAATGCATGTGACGTGCTCAGAACCGTTTATCTTGTCTTGTGAGGGCCTGAATAAGTGGTAGTTCTTATTACTGGAAGTAACAATGGTATGAATGACTGTTCTGATCACAGAAGTGAGCTCAAAGATGCAGAAATGACAGTTATGGCAGCAGCTGTCCAGGAAGAACAGGGCTGAATTCACAAACTGTGTCCATTAAATCATCCCAAGTTTCTGGCACATTTCTTTTCAACATCTATTTCCCAAAGTCTTGGCCTGCCACTCTTTCCTCATCACTCCTGTGAACACAGGGACCTGTTGGCTCCTCCCCTGTCCCCAGTGGAGACGCTGAAGTGCTGCTCTGCTTCCCTGTGGCCCCTGGTGATACATAGGGATGTCCGGCCGGTCATGCCGCGATGGTCCACGGGACACCCAGGATGTCCAGAGGACGAACTGGCCTGGAGGGTGACACAGTCATGTCCTCCTGTGTGAGCCTCAAAGCCTGACGGGAAGGTGGTCAGAGGTCATACACGTCTGAGAGGAAAATGCCCCCAAACACTTTCCCACTGGTTCTTCCTGTTTCCTGTGTGCTGAAAGGATTATTTCTTTCTAAGGATGGTCTGGCCAAGCACCTAGTACATGGTGGGCCATTCATTCATCCAACACTGGGTCACTTCCTCTGCTCCCCATTTAATCCTCAAAACAAGCAACATTCAAGGGTATGCAGAGATACCCAGTGATCTCGACTTTAGAGACAGAAAATGAAAACCTGCCTACAGAGGTCAGGGAAGTGGACCCAGGGGCACTCTGCTGGGAGAGCAACTTCTTTCTCAGCCTCTGCACTTCACTCTTACGCTATATCCCCTTTCTCTGTCCTTGGCACCATTTGGCCATCAAGATAATTCCTATGTGATCTTTTGTATCTGAACCCAGTGTCCATTTTCTGGGAGGCCGTCCCTAACCCCTCTAGGCTGAATTGTTTCTTCTCACCGCTGTGCTCCCAAGGCAGTCAGATCAAATGACTGTTGGACTGCAGTGATTTGTTAAATAAATCTCTTCCTTCCAGGACTGTAATTGCATCCAGAGCTAGGATTTGCCTGATGCATTTTCATGTTTAGCACCTATTTTTTTTTTTTTTTCTTTCCTGACTTGCAACTTGCAACCTTGGGACATGCTTCTTGAGAGAGTAAACCAATGAAAGAATGGATGGATGGAACTGTGTGACCCAAATTTCCCCCAATGATACATTTTTCTTGTTTCTCCATCTCTATTTCTACTTGCTCTTTTCAACTGGGTTTATTCCACAATCATTTATTGAGTGCCTACTATGAGCCAGATTTTTTTGAGATATATTTTAAGAAAAAAAGACTAAACACCACCTCTTTCCTCAGGATCTCACAGTCTGGAGAGCAACCAGATGTGTGAGAAAGTTGCATTATTGAGTGAAATAGTAATTGTAGCTTATTGGAAACTCATTATGTGCTGGAAACTGCCCTATCTTTACCAACACAGAATCTATTAATCCTCTCAGTAACTCCCTGAGGTAGTATTATTATCTTCATTTCACTGATGAGAATTTTAAAGTGTAGAGAAGGTAAGGGACTTGTCCAGACCAAAACTAAGCAGAGGAACTGAAGAATCCAGTGTCAACATACAGCGTCCTGACCTTTATACAAATACCACTGAATGCAGAGAGGGACAAGAGCTATAAGGACCAGGACCCTGGGGGAGATCAATTTTGTTTGGGAAAAGTGTCAGAGAAGAGTTGAGTGTTCAAGGAGATAGTTCATGAGGAGAGGAGATGAAGAGGGAGTTCTAGGGAGGGCAGATAGCATGTGCAAAGGTAAGTGAAGTGAAGTGAAAGTCGCTCACTGTTTGTGACCCCATGGACTATGCAGCCCATGGAATTCTCTAGGCCAGAATACTGGAGTGGGTAGCCGTTCCCTTCTCCAGTGGATCTCCCCAACCCAGGGATTGAACCCAGGTCTCCTGCATTGCAGGCGGATTCTTTACCAGCTGAGCCACAAGGAAAGCCCGTGCAAAGGCAAGGAGGTAAGGAAAAGCCTGGTGTATCAGGAGCGTGTCTACTGCTTGCATGTCCAGGTTGGGAAAACGTCAAGCACGCAAGTGAGAAGGGTGGTGGGTCGGCAGGGAGGTCCAGCGTGTCGTGACTCATTCAGTCACTCTTCTGGCCACAGCACGTGTTCGTGATCCACCCTCCCAAACCGTGTTCTTTTGCAGGCTCTCACCTTTCACCCACACCTCATACTCTGGCGTCGTCTTCTCCTTGTTGTTCAGGATCACGGTGCATTTGTATCTCCCTGAGTCACAGACCCGGACGTGGGGAATCAAATAACTCTCTGTGTTCCTCCTGGAGGAGACGTTGTGAAGCAGCACATCATCCTTGTAGAACAGCACCTGGTGCAGAGGCTTGACCCTCGAGGTGGTGCTGACATCCACGAGGCACTGCAGTGTCAGGTTCTCCCCGTTTTGCACCGTGCTGTGCGGCAGGATCTGCATGTGGATGCTGTTGATGGTGAAGGCTAAGGGCCGAGGGGGAGGAGAGCAGAACCACCCATCTGTTATCTCAGGAACAACATCACCATCATCATCAGATGGGTATCATCACCTCCTGCACAACAGAGCGTCCGGAGGTCCCAAGCGGGTGATGACTATGTGCGGTGGGTCAAGCACAGGGCATTTGGTACTAAGTGGCTCATAGTCCCACCATGACAAGGTGGCAGGCTTCAGAGTGTGACAACTAAAACATGTCCACGAGATGTGTGCGGCCAGTGAGCCGCCGCATCGTGGCCCTGGAGAGAGCCTAGGATTGGAGCAAAGGAACTTGCAAGTCTTGGGTCATCACTTACTGTGTGACCTTGGGTGATTAACCTCCCTGAATTCAACTGCCTCATCTCTAAAATGAGCTTACAACACGTACATAGTAGGTTGTTGTAAGACAGAAGAGTAGAAAGCATCCAGCGCAGTGCCTGGCACACAGTAATTGTGGGATAAGTGATGGCTACCACTGTTCTGAAATCACATGGCGACACGCAAGAAATGCTCCGCCACCCTCCTCCCCAACCCCTCCACCCCCCAACCCCTCCATCCCCCAACCCTAGCCTGACCAAATTAGCACAGTCTCAGCTGATGTTTTCTAGCTGATGGAATCAGAAACCTTACCAGATGAGTGAGAACTTGAAACCACATTTTCTCATGGATCTTGCTTCCCTTTTTCACTTTGACTGCTAAGAAGTACAAGCCCCAAATTTTACCTGTAGCAACCTTTGGGATGCATTTTTCTGTGCTTAAACAGTCATAGTTTTATTGTACTGCCTTAATTTTCTTCTCACTCTGATTTCCTTATTTTATCCTATTGAACAGTAATATACATAATTTTTATAAGTGGTCCCAAATCATTTTACAGACAGCAAAAGGTATAACCAGGTAGCTAGCCAGAGATATGGCAAAAAACAAAATTGTCATTCTTTCTCTCTCTTTTCATAACATCAAATCTTTTTTGAACAACTTAGAATTTAACTTCAACATGTCCCAGGTTTTAACTGAATAGAACAGTCCATCCTTGTGCCTTTATTTCTGAGCATCTTAACAAAAAATGGCATCTAATTAGTCATGAGATGAAACAAGGTGATTGTTCAGATGCATTTCTTACAGCATTAATCTTCAGAACTCCCTCTTTTGTCTTTCAGGTCCTGGTCTGAGAAGCCTATTGGGTGAGCGCTCAGAACAGAAGTTTCTTTTAACCATGTTATTTTCCCATCAACTAATACATTCCCTGCCAAGGTAAGGACAGGTACATCTCCCTACTCCTTCAGTACCTTCTTTATTTTAAGTGATGCTGTTTAGTACAGTGATTCTATCAGGAGATAGTAGAGAGCAGGGGATGAGTGCAGAATCAGACTTCCTGGACCAAATCCCATCTCTGAACACAACCTGTGTGGCTTTAGGTAAGTTACTGAGCTTCTCTGAGCCCCAGTTTGCTTATCCATACAATGGACATTGTTGTTTAGTGGCTAAGTCATGTCCGATTCTTTTGCGATCCCATGGACTGTAGCCCAACAGACTCTTCTGTCCATAGGATTTACCAGACCAGAATACTGGAGTGGGTTGCCGTTTCCATCTCCAAGGGATCTTCCCGACCCAGGGATCGAACCTGAGTTTCCTACTTGGCAGGCCTATTCTTTACCACTGAGCCACCAAGGGAAGTCACAATGGACATAATAATAGTAAGTGTAAATGAGAAGCTGAGCTTAAGTCCTTGGAGCACAGTTCCTGGCACAAAGTGCTTTTGAAATGATAACTAGATTCTGTCAGTCACAGGAATAAAACCAGCTGTTGAGTCTTGTGCTCTCTAAACCTCTTTCTTGAAGTCATTTCTAGCAAATTTTTTTCAGGGGAAAAACAAAACAGGGTTTCCCTCGTGGCTCAATGGTAAAGAGTCCCCCTAACAAAGCAGGAAACATAGGTTCGATACCTGATCTGGATCCGGGAAGATCCCACATGTGATGAAGCAACTAAACCCATGGGCCACAACTACCGAGCCTGAGCTTTAGAGCCCGGGAGCCGCAACTCCCGAGCCTCTGTGCCCTAGAGTCCGTGCGTTTCAACGAGAGAAGCTACCGCAACTAAAGAGGAGCCCCCATTCACCACAACTAGAGAAAACCCCTCGCAGCAATGAAGACCCAGCACAGCCAAATAAATAATTAAAAATATATATATATTTTTAAATTTCTAAGGTGAATTACAACAACTTCTCCAGACCCCTGGTGTTGGGCTACTTTACTGTCGTCATCTGAATGAAATGCACACCCATGCCTGATACACTGGGACACAGAACTGGGACCAGGAAGAAAGCAGAGTCGGACACACCTGGTCCCAACCCCTGGTCCCACAGCTGTTAGCTGGGTGTCACTGGGAGTCATCTAACCCTTCCAGGACACCACCTCTCCTCCTATAAAGAAGGAACACTAATACTTGCCTTCCCTGGTATTTTCATCTCAAACAATGAATGACCAAACCAAGTGGCTGAGAGCACTGAAGGGCAGGTCCGCTTTGCCCAGTGCCTGGCCCCTGATTGACATCTCCTTCCCACTTCCTCAGCATCACTCATTCAGCAGATACTGGAGGTGCCGTCTCTGTGCCAGGCATGCACCCAATGCTGGGGGCTCAGAGAAGGGTGGGACTGGCACAGTTTCTGCCCACCTGGGGCTCACGGTCTACGCTTCACCACTCGTTCCCACTCCAGGTCTTCCAGCCTCAGTGCCAGCCCTGTCAGAGTCTCCTCCAGCCCTAGGGTGCTCTACCATTGTCTAACCACTTAATAGCAAACTTGGCTAAAGCATTGGGTAGTTGGTTTTTCGAGAGGAGGATGTTCACTAACATAAGGCTCTTCCACCACCTTGTTTTTCTAAGCAAACCTAACACACATCTGCTTAATAAATTAACTCAGCTGATTTGCTGGTAGGGATCTCACACTTTCACAGCCAGCCAGCGGGAGCAGACAAGGAATAAGAAGGGAAGGCAGGACAGAAGAAGGGGAAGCATTTATAAAATGTATCAAGATACAAATCCCAGCTCATTGACTTGATGCAACAGACCAGCAGCCTCAGTTATATCACCATGACCACCACCTCCACCAACACCCTTCCGGTTTCCAGTCTTCAAGAGGGCCCCCAGTGAGCCCTGCCTTCTACTGTCACACCCGCCAGTGGGCTTCTCCCACATCGGACCAGGTTGGTCTCAGGAACAACATTGCAGAAGTGCTAGCAGGTCACTTTTGAGATTAGTTTGTAATTGCATTTTTCCTCTTGACTACCCTCTCCTCTTCTGGGATCACTCAATTCTGCGCAAAGCCAGCTGCCATGTCATGAGTCTCCCTCTGCAGAGACCCACATGGTGAGGAATGGCCTCATGCGTGGGCTTAAAGGCAGAATCCACAGCATCAGACAAGCCCTCAGGTAAACCATAACCCTGACCAATATTTTACCTGCAACTTCCAGACAAACCTTGAGTCAGCACCACCCAGCTAAGCCATTCCCAGACTCCTGCCCCTCAGAAACTGCGTGAGATGATAAATTATCTTAAACCACTGAGTTTTGGGATAATTTGTTAAGGAGTAATAGGTAACAAATACACCACACAACCTTCAAAAATCTCTATCTGATTCTTAAGACACATGTGTGCTCAGTCTCTCAGTCGTGTCCAAATCTTTGCAACACTTTGGACGGTAGCCCACCAGTCTCCCCTGTCTGTGGGATTTCCCAAGCAAGAATACTGGAGTGGGTTGCCATTTCCCTCTCCAGGGGATCTTCCTGACCCAGGGATGGAACCCGTATCTCCTGCATCTTCTGCATTGGCAAGCGGATTCTTTATAGCTGAGCCACCAGGGATGCGATCATTAAGATAATATGGAAAATAATATCCTCTTTGTGAATAAACTTTCCAGGAGCAGCCAAACTAGATTACTGTGTGTAGGGCTCATTATTTATACAACAGAGTGATTGCTATAACCCAGGCCTCCCCGAGGTTCACAGAGAGGTGTTAGGGGACCCATGAACCACCTCCAATTATATGCAAGTGTGTGTCTTTCTGGAGAGAGGACACCAAAGGTTCAGAACTGTGATGAAAGGACACGGTTGAGAAGTGAAGTGTTAGTTGCTCAGTCGTGTCCAGCTCTTGGCAACCCCATGGACTGTAGCCCCACTCCGGGGGACCAGAGAGCCAAGGCCCCACACCCTAAAACAAAGGGCCCTGCTTCCTGCCACCTCAGGCCAGTGGTCAGCGGATACTGATGCTCTGGGGAAGATGAGGCATCTTGACTCAGTCAGCTCCTCAGCCCTCCACCTGGAAATGACTCAGAAAGAAGTGGGTGGCTGGGGGTGGATGGTAGAGGAGGAGGGACTGTCCACCACTATCAGGAAAATACAGGGAGCCACAAAGCACGGAGGCCCTGGTGACCCGTGATGCTCAGCATGGAGTGTGCTGACCCAGCTCCCCTGAATCTCAGGTACCTGCAAGTTCAGTTCGAGTCTCTTTCAGGAAAACATTTCCTGAGCCCCTGGTGCCAGGTGCTGGGATCACAAGGTGAATGAGAAAGCAGCCCTGTTGTCCTGGGTTGTGCAGGCTGGTGGGGACCCAGACAGCTGGAGTAAGTGGTGTAAGGCCAGGAGGAAGGGGAGTCCAGGAGAGGCCAAGGCAAGTCTGAAGGAAGTGACCCCGGAACTGAGCCTTGGGCCAGGACAGAAGGGATGGGTGGGGGACTCGGGGCAGGAGAACAGCGTGTACCAGAGCACAGGGGCAGGAGAAATCAATGAATTCCGGGCACAGGTGCTTATAGGAACCAGAGTGTGGGGGCAGGTAGGAGGCGCCAGCTCAGAGGGCCTTGTCCACCATGCTGACCCGCTGGGCCCTGTCCTCAGGGTCTTGGGAGGGGTGGGGGGTAGCAGGATGACAGAGCTTTAGAAAGATCACTGTGGGCTGGAAGGGGAGGCTGTAACTACGTGCATGAAGGTTCAGGTGAAAGCTGATGCGGCCTGAGCTCGGGCAGACGCAGTGGGCTGAGGGGCAGGGATGGGCTCGAGAAGTGTTTACTGGATGCAGAAGGACTTCGCTTTTTTGAGGGTGAAGAAAATGTTCTGGAGCTGGACAGTGGTGATGTTTGTACAACATTACGAGTGTACTGCAAGGACATGGGTTCCATCCCTGGTGAGGGAACTAAGATCCTACATGCTATGAAGTGCAGCCAAAAAAGTATAAAATAATATTTGTTATGTGTATTTGACCGGTTTGATTGGCCATGGGGATCGAGGTAAAGCGTAGAAGATAAGGTTCCTGGATCAGGTACCTGGGCGGGAGAATAGAGACGCAATGGACTAAAGGAGACAAGGCCAGACAGAGATAAGGGCGGGACACAGTCCTGGTGCTGCAGCTGGTTTGAGGGACCCTGAGGGATGACTAGGAGGAAATGTCAGCCATGGCCTCGGAGGAAGCCTGACCATCAGTGAAGCAGCCAGAGCTGGAGTGGAACTGAAGGGTGGGCACGTGGAGGTGTGTGTTGGGGGAGGGAGGAGGAGATGAGCTTCAGCGAGGATCGGCCTCTGGGAAAGTCCAAATCTCCCTGGGGAAAAAGTCCAAGTCTCCCCATCAGAAAGGTGGGAGAACACCAGGGAAGAGGGTTTACAAGGCCAAAGAAAGAGGCTTTGTGCAAACACTGGGGTCCTGAAGGCGAAGGTCTGGATGTGTTCACGGCATTTGGCATCTCCTCTTAGTGAGGATTCAGGAGGTGTAGGGGCCAAAGCCAGACCTACACCTGGTAGGGTCGACTGAGAGGTGAGGAAGCAGAGAATTGGTTAGAAACCGGGCTTCAGAGGATTTCCCTGATGGTCCAGTGGTTAACACTCCACGCTTCCACTGCAGAGGGCATGGGTTCAGTGCCCGGTCAGGGAACTAAGATTCCGAATACCAAGCAGCCCCAAAATAAAGAAATAAATAATTAAATTAAAGAAACAAGGCTTCAGAGAAGTTTGACTGAGGAAGGGAGTAGATAGATAGGGGGACAGAAGATAAAGGGGGGGGTTATTTATGATTTTTCTTTTTCCTAAAATAAAGTGTTACTAATCACATTTGTAGACTGAGAGAGCCACAAAGGCAGGGGTAGCTACTAAAAGTGGGGCAGGGGGATCAGTCAGAGACAGCGTGAGATTCTGGAGGAGGGGGTGATGCCAGGGATGGGCTCAGAGCCCAGGTGGGCCAGCTGGCCCTACCCAGCTGCGCGGTAGACATGGCCTCTGAAGCCAGGAGGGAAGCTGGGAGGACGGGTGGGGAGGCAGATAAGCCTGAAGCCGGGGCAGGGCGGGAAGTGGAGGGAGTTCCCTCCAGACAGCCTTGTATTCTAGGTGAAGAGGGAGCTGAGGTCATCTCCTGAGACTGGCTGGCTGGGGTTGGGTGGGGGCCTGAGGTAAAAGGAGAGGAAGGGCCAGGGCTGACCAAGCACCTCAATCATGGACCAGGCTGGCCGGTCATGCACATGGTCCTGGGTGGTCTAAGGAATGGTAGACCTGAGTCCCAGGCCCTCCACCTGGCTCTGCCATCAGCCAGCTGTGACCCTGAACAGGCACCTTATGTAAAATAGGATGGAGGCCTGAGGAGGCAGTCGGAGAGCCTGAGGTCTTCCCCAAAGTTACAAAGACCTTTCTCTGGGAAACCCAGGCAAGGAGTCATTGACTTCCCCCTGACTGTGAGAGTCCTATACCAAGGTCATAGGATAAACATCTCTGGGACTGACCAAGCCCCACTGCAACTGTTGCCATGAGCCTCTGGATCTAAACTGGTCAGTTCCCTGACCCAGTATTAGGTAAAATACCCACCCTATCTGATGTGAAGAGCTGACTCATTTGAAAAGACCCTGATGCTGGGAAAGATTGAAAGCAGGAGGAGAAGGGGACCACAGAGGATGAGATGGTTGGATGGCCTCACTGACTCAATGGACATGAGTTTGGGTGAACTCCAGGAGTTGGTGATGGACAAGGAGGCCTGGCGTGCTGCAGTCCACGGGATCGCAAAGAGTCAGACACGACTGAGCTACTAACACATACACACACACACACACAAAGAGCATCCTAACCAATCACCTAATGCCACCATTCCAGTAGGAATTGTCTGTCCTGGGGCTATAAAAACAGGCTACTAGCCTGAGAAATGATTTTCAGAAATGTCTCTCCCTTGAGACAGCCTGCTGTTCTAACAGCGTCTCCCACTCTAAGAAACTTTCTTCTCATCTCATTCTGCCTCATGTCTGGAAATTCTTTTCCAAAATGCACATGGACCATGACATTTTGGTATGGGGCTTGGTCATTCCAGAGATTTTTATCCTATGACCTTACACCTGTGACCTTAGTATAGGGCTCCACAGGGATGAAGAACGGAGAGCTGAAGAAGTCCAGAGGCAGGGTGTGGTCTGGACCAAAGCAGAGGCACAAGGCTACAGGGGACAGAGAGAGGAGAAGCTATGAGGGTGACGGTGAACTAGGATCATTGTTGTTATTGAGTCGTTGAGACCCCAAGAACTGTAGTCCACCAGGCTCCTCTGTCCATGGGATTTTCCAGGCAAGAATACTCGAGTGGGTTGCCATTTCCTTCTCCAGGGGATCTTTCTGACCCAGGGGTCGAACCCAAATCTCCTGCATTGCAGACGGATTTTTTACTGATGAGCCACTGGGGAAGCCCTGAGCTAGAACCATGATAAACCATTACTTTACTAACCACTACATGTCGGGCAGGTGAGTCACGTCTTTAATCTCATCTCATACTGACTTATCACATTCATTTTACAGACTGAGAAAAAGGCTCAAAGAGGGACGTCCCTGGTAGTCCAGTGGTTGAGAGTCCACCTATCAAGGCAGGGGACATGGGTTTGATCCCTGGTCTGGGAGGATTGTGGCAACTAAGCCCATGACCACAACTACTGAAGCCTGCTCACTCTAGAACCCACACTTCCTAAAGACCGTGCTCTTGCAACAAAGAAGCCACCGCAATGAGAAGTCCAGGCACGGCAACTGGAGGGTAACCCCTGCTCACCAACTAGACAAAGCCCCCAAACAGCAACAAAGACTCAGCACAGCCCAAAATGAACAAAATTTTAAAACAAACAAATAACAGTACACAGGTACCTCAAAAAAAAAAAAAAAAAAAAAAAAGGCTCCAAGAGACAGAGTAACAGTAGCTTTAAAGATTTGAGTCAAGCCTGTGGCTCCAGACTCCAGACAATCAGGTTTCGAGAACGGGAGGTTCTATTGCTGATGTTCTAACCGGCTCTTTTTGGACAAGTTCCTCTGAGGGTCAGAGATTTCATCGGTCAATTAGTCTAATTATGAAGCTAATGGACATCCTGATTCTGTGGGTTGCCATGGGGATCAAACATCCTTCGAAGCACTTGGGCTATGGCAGGAGACCTGCCAGATCGGCCTCCTGAGCCCTCCCCACGCGAGTGACTGCTCCAAGCCGGGGCTCAGCAAACAGCACCACGCACATAAGGCATCTGCAAGCAGCAACCCAGTCACCCTGCTTCTGCCAACTGAAGTGACCTCTGACAAGGGGATCTCATTCTGTGAGCTCTGCCTCTATTCAGTTCCCAGACCCCGCCCAGTCCCTTACTTCACTCGGTCCCAGATGAAGCACAACAAAACCTGCTTATCTTAATGATTCAAATCAGCCCTAGATTTCAAAGCCAGATTTCAAAGTCAGGCAAAAACCCGCTTCTCGTGCCCCAGAACAAAATATTACAGGTATTTTGCAGATAATTTGCAGGTATGTTAGATATCATAGCCTCATGGATAGATGGGAGATGATATCTAATCTGTTTTAGATCATTTAGGAGAGAAGTCATAACGACAATTTAAACTCTGTTCTGACTTCATGAATCTAACAAGTTGATTGTATCTCATTTTTTAATAAAAACAATTGGGGATATGAAAAATAGATATGCTATGGTAGAGGGCTTCCCTAATGGTCCAGTGGTTAAGAATCCACCTTGCAATGCGAGGGACAGCAGTGCGATTCCTGATCTGGGAGATCCCACGTGCTGAGGAGTAACTGAGCCTGTGGGCTACAAAAGAAGCCACCACAATGAGAAGCCCGCCGTGCACCGTAACTAGAGAGGAATCTCCACTTGCCATAGCTAGAAAACCCTGAGTGCATCGATAAGACCCCCCAAAGCCAAAAACTAAAATGAAATAAATAACAAATAAATCTTAAAAATAAAAAAAGAAAGAAATTTATGGTAGAACAACAACAACAAAAAACCAATTGTGGAATCACTCACTTTCTAATCACCCCTCTCTTCACCCACCAATCCCAACAAGCAGAAAGAGTCACAGAAAGAGGTAATGAAGCTAGATGGGAATCTCACGACTTACAGTTTTCTTGACCTTTGAGGCTTGAACCTGGAAAAGACAGGAGAAATACATTGATTTCATGAGCTTCCCTTCTGAAGAAGCTTAAGTGATGTTGAGCAAGAGTGGGAACTCACAGAGCAGAAGGGTCAGCAGGGCTCCGAGCCACATCATGCCCCGCTGGGTCCACCTCAGCTGCATCCTGAGAGGAACGGAGACTTTGGCGGTTACTTCTGCTTTGGGGCCATGCCCCGGGGGGCAGAAGACACTTCTCTGGAGTCGCAGTTGAGAGACCTGCCCTGTGAAAAGCAGAGACCACGATTGGGAGCCTCTCCAGGCACTGCGGACACACTGGCCGAGGCGCTGGTCAGGTAATGGCAGCCATGCTGGAAACCGGGAACAATGCCTGGGCGGCCTCATATCTCCTCAGGAAATGACTGGCCTTCCTGAGGGGCCACTGAGCGCAGCTGCTTTGTTCAGTTTGTTTGGGGTCGGGGGGAGGCATGAGTGACATTTGCCTCAGCACTCCTGACCCTCTTTGTGTCTCCACTGGGTCTGGGGGCCCCCTTCTCATGGCAGCCTGAGAGGTTCCTCCCTCCCTTTCTCCAACCTTCCCACAAAGGGCTTCTCTCCCCGCACACTCAGCATATCTCTCTGCTTTTCCTCTGGCCCCTCCAAGGGGTCTCTTCTCACACAGCCCAAGTCTGGACCTCCTGCCTTTCCTGACACGGGCATGGAGTGGAGAGGACTGAATTTTTTTTTGAATTACAGGTCTGTCAGGGAGTCCCTGTAATGCCCTCCCCCCATTGCCCTCCAGAGAAAGTCCGTTTTCCCATCCTTCACGGCCCAGCCCTTGCTTACCTCTCCAGCCTGGTCTCTCACTTCTTCCTTCCTTGCCCTGCCCTCTGGTTGCTGAAATTTATAGTTCCCAGAACACATCACATGTCTGTGACTTTGCCAATGCTCTGGTACCCTTTCCCCTCTCCTTTTCTGACGAATTCCTACCCATTCATCATAACTCAGTCGAGGCATCAATCCTTCAGCATCCTCCCCTGTCTTCCCCACACTGAGCTGCCCTTCCTCTGGGCCCCCTCGCCTTCCTTTCTCAGACACTTTTACCCTGTTTCTCTCCTCCCCAAGCAGACCGCTGGCTCCATGGTGGCAGGCCCAGTGCCTGTTGCCTAGTAAATGATCAAAAAACACTAGTAAAGTGGCTGATTGGCTGAAAGAGGACAAGTTAATTGTATGGTCGGAAAGAGAGTATCATTGCCTTGGGGGGTCACAGTGCTACTTTCTGAAAAGGTACTCTGGAATACTGTCACATGTAAATCTGGATGTTTTGATAACAGCTGTCAGAGGGCAATGCATGCAGAAAGGATTTTTTTTTTTCTATTTTTTTTTCTTGGTTGTTGTTGTTTTGTATTTTCCACTCCCTGCTATAAACTGTCTTCTTTGGCAACCTATTGGAAATCACCCCCACCCATCTACCAAACTTTAATTTGGCAGGAAAAGAAAGGAAACGTCATGAGTAATAAAATAAATGTTGGTGTCAAAGGTGACTTTTACCTACTGTAGAGTAAGCAACTTCTGCCTCTCAAAGTGACATTCAAGCAAGAGTGATAATTGTCCCACCCCACGGCCCTAAGTTCCAAAGTAAACGTCCAAAAATTAGTCATTGTTTCATATACAATGCTAGTACTTTTAGAACACACCAACAGAAAATAAAGCTTTATTTCAACAAATGCGTTACTGTTTTTTAAAAAAGTAGAAAAACTATATCCTACAGTGTACACTACGCAGCAGAATAAATTCCAAATAGACCAATCTGAAGGTACAAATGAAACATACAAGTTCTAGAAGAAAACATAAAAGAATTCCTCATGCCTTGGGCAAAGGCTGGTTTAATTATGATTTAAAATCCAGAAGTCATAATATGAAATGTTGGCAAATTATACTCTATGAATTAAAGTTCTGCTTTGCCCACCATCCTTCCAAAAGAGTTCAGCCAAGAGAAAAACTACAAACTGGAAAAAATATTTGCAACTCCCATCATAGACAAAGAGCTAACTCAAATATGTATATAAATGGACTCAGATAGTATGTACTTTTTTATTGTTTTTTTTGGGGGGGGGGGTTATCTTCTTTCAATCAGCATAATCAATACTTCACTTTTTTTTTTTTTTTATTGCCGAGTAACCTTTCATTGCATGAAAATACCAGTTTGTTTATTCACCCACTTATGGACATGTGGGTTGTTTCCAGTTTTGACCTCACACAGATAGAGCTGCTATAAACAAGCCTTTATCTGGACACATCCTTTCATTTCACTTGAGTAAATAGCTAGAAGCGGAATGCCTAGGCTTTATGGTAAACACTGCCAAACTGTTTCGCACGCTGATTACACCATTTTACATTCCCATCAGGAGCGTGTGAGAGTCCTACTTGCTTCACATCCTCACTAACAGTGGCAGGTCAACCTTTCCAAATTAGCCATTCTAATAGGGAGCATGTGTATGTGCATGCTCTCAGTCATGTCCAACTCTTTGTGAACCCATGGACTATAGCCCGCCAGGCTCCTCTGTCCATGGAATATTCCAGGGAAGAATACTGGAGTGGGTTGACATTTCCTCTTCCAGGGGATCTTCCTGACCCAGGGATTGGGTCAAGTCTCCTGCACTGGCAGGCGGATTCTTTACCACTGAGCCATATGGGGAGCATAGTGCTTTCTTATTATGGTTTTAACTTGCATTTTCCTAATGACTAACGATATTGAACATATTTTTTTGTACTTATTTGTTACTTAATGGGTCTATTAAAATCTTTTGCTCTATTATTAGTTAGGTTGTTTGTTTTCTTAGTGTTGTGCTTTTAGAATTCTTTATATATTCTGGATACAAGTCTTTTATCAATTATGGGATTTGCAAATATTTTCTCCTAGCTTGTGGCATGTTTTTTTTATCTTCTTCAGTTCAGTCGCTCAGTTGTGTCTGATCCCATGGACTGCAGCATGCCAGGCTTCCCTATCCATCAGCAACTCCCGGAGCTTTCTCAAACTCATGTCCATTGCGTCGGTGATGCCATTCAACCATCTCATCCTGTCTTTTATCTTCTTAATGGTATCTTTCGATAAGCAGAAGCTTTACGTTTTTAGGACTGAAGCCAAATTTATCCATTTTTCCTTTTATGGATCACATCTAATGTACGACGTCTAAATGGATCAGATTTCCTTTTGGTGTCAAGTCTAAAATATCTTTGCCTACCAAAGTCTCAAAAATTTTTCCCCTATATTTTTACATTTCAATCTATTATCTATTTTGAGTTAACTTTTGTACATGATACAAGACGTGGATCAGTTCTCTCTCTCTCTTTTTTTGTTTGCATATGGATGTCCAATTGTTCTGGCATTGTTTGTTGAAAAGACTATCTTTTGTCCTGCTAATTCTCCTTGAACTTCTGCTGAAAAGCAGTTGTCCATAGTGAGCACATATATTCTGGAGTCTGGAGTCTGTTCCACTGATCTATGGGTTTACCTTTATGCAGTACCATCCAGTTTTGATTTCTGTAGCTTTAAAATACATCCTAAAGTCAGGTAGTGTTACTCCTCAAACATTTCTCTTCCTTTTCAAAGTTATTTGGACTACTCTAAACCCTTCATCCTTCCATATAGTTTTAAAATCAACTTCTCAATTTCAACCCAAAAAGAAGCCTTCCAAAAATTTTATTGGAATTTCATTGAAATTCGTGGAAATCAATTTGAGGAGAACTGATGACCTAACAATACTGAGTGTCTGGCCCATGAACATGGCATATCTCTCCATTTATTTGTCTTCTTTACTTTCTCTCAGCAGTTTTATAGTTTTCAGTATATTTTTCATTATAAACTGTGCCCCTTTTAGTTTTTAAATCATGTGAATGTATCAGGGTGTTGGAAACCATTTGAAATGGCTGTTGTAGGGACTTCCCTAGCGGTCCGGTGGCTAAGATTTCATGCTTCCATTGCAGGGGGCCCAGGTTTGTTCCCTGGTCAGGGAACTAGATCCCACATGAGGCAATTAACAGCCTGTATGCCCACAAGTAAAGATTCTGCATGTTGCAACTAAAATCTAAGATCTCACATGCTGCAACTAAGACCTGGTATAGTCAAGTAAATAAATATTTTTAAAACAATAATAACAAAATAAAACAACTCCTGTACCCATCCCCTACCCCGACCCAGGCAGCACAGCAGGGTGACCTGGGCTAAGGCCCAGAGTCAAGGCGACACGGGGCTGGTTCTTCACAGGACTTGGGGGTCCTCATGGGAGAGCCTCCCTCACCATTCTCCATGGGTTTGTCTGTCTCACTCTCACTCTCTTTCCAGGGGAACCACTCCTTCTAGTTCTCATGGAAATCTCTTCCTTTTCTCTTGTGCCTTGGCTGTGAGATAAGAACTGAAGCATATATTCTCCATCATTTATTTCATTCCTTGAAAAGATAGTCATGCCCCTTAGTTTTCATTTGTAAAGTTTGAACGTCTTAATCAAAGTTAAAAATGTATACAAGGAGGGACTTCCCTGGTGGTCCAGTGCTCAAGAATCCGCCTTGCAATTCAGAGGACAAGGGTTCCATTCCTGGTCAGGGAAATAACATACAACATGCTACAGAGCTGCTAAGCCTGAGTGCCACAGCTACTGAAGCCTGCACGCCACAACTAGAGAATCCGTGCACCAAAATGAAGATCCCGAATGCAGCAACTGAAACCCAATGCAGTCTAATTAATTAATCAAAAGGTGTAAAGGAATTTTTCTCTATTTCACCTTTTTAAAAATAGGCAATCAGCTGACTTTCTATATGTGTGTGGCCCCCACATATCTTCCTGTTCCTTCCTCTGGTTCTTAGTGGATTCCTTAATCAGAAAAAAAAAAAAAAAAAAAGATTTCACATAACTATTTTAACTCCTTGGTAAATAATCAAGAAACTGACTCCCACATTGCCAAGGATGGAGACCCCAGGAGTGCCCACCAAGCAGGACGAGCTCACCCGGGGACCTGTTGCTCCCACAGCACGGCTCTCTTCTCCCTCTTCTCAGGAGGACAGGATGCTGCCTACACGCTGTGCTGCTGCCTTCAAACACCAGGAACGTCACAGATCCAAATCACTGCAATTCACTAGCCGCCTGAAAAAGCTGCCTGGTGGGCTACACTTCAGGAAGTGGTTTTTCTGAGAAGCTGGGGTGGGGGTGGGAGGAAGAGACAGGTAACAAGGATGTCAGAGGGCCACGGGCACCCAGGAGAACCAAGCCCCCATCTGTTTCATGACTACAGTCATAGGAAATAAGATATCAGTCATTTGCCCCAGCCGTGACCTGTGACTGGCCTGTGACTGGAGGTCTGATTAATTAACCTTGGCCAGTTAACGTGTGGGCCTAAGCCCATGTTGGCCAGATTTGAAAGTTACCTCACAGACATGTACTAATACACAGAACAGAAGCCTGGGTTTCCAGTCCTTTCTCTGTAGCTCAGTAGGGTTAGTGTTTTGAGGTTCACTTTCTCTTACTATAAAATGGGAATAGTATGCCCACTCACACTGGAGGCACACAGTCAACAAAAGAGTCCAAAATGCAGTACTTGGATGCAATCTCAACGACAGAATGATCTCTGTTTGTTTCCAAGGCAAACCATTCAATATCACAGTAATCCAAGTCTATGCCCCAACCAGTAATGCTGAAGAAGCTGAAGTTGAACGGTTCTATGAAGACCTACAAGACCTTCTAGAACTAACACCCAAAAAAGATGTTCTTTTCATTATAGGGGACTGGAATGCAAAAGTAGGAAAGTCAAGAAACACCTGGAGTAACAGGCAAATTTGGCCTTGGAATACAGAGTGAAGCAGGGCAAAGGCTAATAAAGTTTTGCCAAGAGAACGCATTCATCATAGCAAACACCCTCTTCCAACAAGACAAGAGATAACTCCTCACATGGACATCACCAGATGGTCAATACCAAAATCAGATTGATTATATTCTTCACAGCCAAAAATAAGAAGCTTTATACAGTCAGCAAAAACAAGACCAGAAGCTGACTGTGTCTCAGATCATGAACTCCTTATTGCCAAATTTAGACTGCAACTGAAGAAAGTAGGAAAAACCACTAGACCATTCAGGTAGGACTTAAATCAAATTCCTTACCATTATACAGTGGAAGTGAGAAATATATTCAAGGGATTAGATCTGATAGACAGAGTGCCTGAAGAACTACGGACATTGTACAGGAAACAGAGTTTCATGACATTGTACAGGAGATGGAGATCAAGAACATCCCCAAGAAATAGAAATGCAAAAAAGCAAAATGGCTGTCTGAGGAGGCCTTACAAATAGCTATGAAAAGAAGAGAAGTGAAAGGAAAAAAGGAAAGATATACCCATTTGAATGCAGAGTTCCAAAGAATAGCAAGGAGAGATAAGAAAGCCTTCCTCAGCAATCAATGCAAAGAAATAAAGGAAAACAATAAAATGGGAAAGACTAGAGATCTCTTCAAGAAAATTAGAGATACCAAGGGAACATTTTATGCAAAGATGGGCTCAATAAAGGACAGAAATGATATAGACCTAACAGAAGCAGAAGACATTAAGAAGAGGTGGCAAGAATACACAGAACTATACAAAAAAGATCTTCATGACCCACATAACCATGATGGTGTGATCACTCACCTACAGCGAGACATCCTGGAATGCAAAGTCAAGTGGGCCTTAGGAAACATCACTACAAACAAAGCTAGTGGAGGTGATGGGATTCCACTTGAGCTATTTTAAATCCTAAAAGATGATGCTGTGAAAGTGCTGCACTCAATATACCAGCAAATTGGAAAACTCAGCAGTGGCCACAGGACGGGAAAAGGTCAATTTTCATTCCAATCCCAAAGAAAGGCAATGCCAAAGAATGTTCAAACTACCGCACAATTGCACTCTTCTCACATGCTAGTACGGAGAAGGCAATGGCACCCCACTCCAGTACTCTTGCCTGGAAAATCCCATGGACGGAGGAGCCTGGTAGGCTGCAGTCCATGGGGTCGCTAAGAGTCGGACATGACTGAGTGACTTCACTTTCACTTTTCACTTTCATGCATTGGAGGAGGAAATGGCAACCCACTCCAGTGTTCTTGCCTGGAGAATCCCAGGGATGGCGGGGCCTGGTGGGCTGCCGTCTATGGGGTTGCACAGAGTCAGACACGACTGAAGCGACTTTGCAGCAGCAGCAGTACATGCTAGTAATTTAATGCTCAAAATTCTCCAAGACAGGATCCAACAGTACGTGAACCGTGAACTTCCAGATGTTCAAGCTGGATTTAGAAAAGGCAGAGGAACCAGAGATCAAATTGCCAACATCTGTTGGATCATCAAAAAAAGCAAGAAAGTTCCAGAAAAACATCTACTTCTGCTTTATTGACTATGCCAAAGCCTTTGGATGTGTGGATCACCACAAACTGGAAAATTCTTCAAGAGATGGGAATACCAGACCACCTGACCTGCCTCCTGAGAAATCTGTATGCAGGTCAGGAAGCAACAGTTAGAACTGGACATGGAACAACAGACTGTTTCCAAATCAGGAAAGAAGTACGTCAAGGCTGTATATTGTGACCCTGCTTATTTAACTTATATGCACAGTACATCATGAGAAACGCTGGGCTGGATGAAGCACAAGGTGGAATCAAGAGTGCCAGGAGAAATATCAATAACCTCAGGCATGCAGATGACACCACCCTTATGGCAGAAAGCAAAGAACTAAAAAGCCTCTTGATAAAAGTGAAAGAGCAGAGTGAAAAAGTTGGCTTAAAACTCAACATTCAGAAAACTAATCATGGCATCTGGTCGCATCACTTCATGGCAAATAAATGGGGAAAGAGTGGAAACAGTGACAGACTTTATTTTGGGGGGCTCCAAAAATCACTGCAGATGGTGACTGCAGCCATGAAATTAAAAGATGCTTGCTCCTTGGAAGAAAAGTTATGACCAACCTAGATAGCATATTCAAAAGCAGAGACATTACTTTGCCAACAAAGGTCCATCTAGTCAAAGCTATGGTTTTTCCAGTAGTCATGTATGGATGTGAGAGTTGGACTATAAAGAAAACTAAGCACCAAAGAATTGATGCTTTTGAACTGTGGTGCTGGAGAAGACTCTTGAGAGTCCCTTGGACTTCAAGGAGATCCAAAAGGATCTAAAGGAAATTTTAGATCCTAAAGGAAATCAGTCCATCCTAAAGGAAATCAGTCCTGAATATTCATTGGAAGGACTGATGCTGAAGCTGAAACTCAAGTACTTTAGCCACCTAATGCGAAGAACTGACTCACTGATGCTGGGAAAGATTGAAGGCAGGAGGAGAAGGGGACCACAGTGGATGAGATGGTTGGATGGCATCACCGACTCAATGGACATGAGTTTGAGTAAACTCTGGGAGTTGGTGACAGACAGAGAGGCCTGGCATGCTACAGTTCATGAGGTCACAAAGAGTCGAACACGACTGAGTGACTAAACTCAACTGAACTGATGCCCACTCAACCTATTTCACAGGCTGGTTATGAAGAGAAAATGTAAGTTAGCATTTGAAAGCCCATTTAACCCATGGAGCACAAATATGAAAGTAGTAACATTACAAACACGAGTAATGATCACAACAGTGGTAGGGTCTGCTTTGGGCCCCAGGTTGCCCCATCTGAATTGACCTTCTGGTAAATCAGCTGTCTTCGTGAGCTTAAGCCCCTAATGCCGTGCCCACCCAGGTGTTGTCCTCATAGCCCCCAGTCTGGCCCCTTGCAAAGGTGGGTGGCTGGGCAAAAGGGAGGCAGGGTGGGACACTGTGAAGGGGTCAGTGCTGTTGCATGTCCCGCTGGTGGCCCCCCTCCATTCCACTGATAGGAGACAGGGTTGTATCCTGATTCATGGCTATGGGCATTTTTTTAACAAATAGAGACTTCACTTTGTGTGCGTCACAGCGTGTTAGATGCTGCACCATTTAACTTTTTCTAATTTATTTATTTGGCTGCGTCAGGTCCTAGCTGTGGCACATGGGGACTTTCTTGTGTCATGGGGGACCGTTGCCAGGCACGGACTCTCTAGCTGTGGTGTATGGGCTCCAGTACTTGCAGCACAGGGGCTCTCCAGTTGTGGCACATGCACTCTGGAGCTCTTTCTTGGCACCTATCACTGTTGGTAACCTCATATTTATCTATTCAATGCACAAGAAGCATCTCCCCAGGCATGGGTCTATTGTTCATCCCAGTCCCCATGCAGTCAACACAATGCCTGTGATATAAGGGGGCCCTGCATAAATTTCTGCTAAATGAGTGAATGAGCTGGGAGCACAGCTGAATGCAAACAGTCATCACGTACGGTGGCCGTGCACAGGCCATGGTGTCAAATTAGCCCCAGATGGCCGGCCTCCACACTGAGCTAGGCTCCTGAGGGGCAGAGAAGGCCAATGTCATTCCCTCGAACCAGGAGGCAAGATTCAACCCTAAGGAGAGGGCAAGCTGAGACCAGCACAGCCATGAAGATACTGGGGAGCCCACAGAAGTGAAGGAGGAAATGTGTGTGTGGTGGTTTAAGAGGTCTGATCTGAGGCAGCAGCCTCAGCCCACGCATATGTTCTCGCCTCAGGTGACAGGTGATTTGGGCTGGAAGTGGGCCAGGCCTCCCAGGAGGCCCCTGGGTAATCACTTCTTTGGTGAGCTCAGGGTGGGGCTGCCAGAGACAGGAAATAATAATACCTGATATCCAGTTACATTTTTTTTAATTAAAATTTTTTTTTAAATTATTTATTTGGCTGCACTGAGTCTCAGATGCTTTTAGCCATGGCGTTGGAGAAGATTCTTGACAGTCCCTTGGACTGCAAGGAGATCAAACCAGTCAATCCTAAAGGAAATCAGTCCTGAATATTCATTGGAAGGACTCATGCTGAAGCTGAAGCTCCAATACTTTGGCCATCGGATGCAAAGAAGTGACTCATTAGGAAAGACCCTGATGCTGGGAAAGGTTGAAGGCAGGAGAAGAGGACGACAGGGGATGAGATGGTTGGATGGCATCACCGACTCGATGGACATGAGTTTGGGCTTGCTCCGGGAGTTGGCGATGGACAGGGAAGTCTGGCGTGCTACAGTCCATGAGGTCACCAAGAGTCAGATACAACTGAGTGACTGAACTGAACTGGCTCTCAGTTGTAGGATGTGGGATCTAGTTCCCTGACCAGGAATCGAACCCAGACCTCTTGATTGGGAGTGAGGAGTCTTAGCCACTGGCCATCAGGTAAGTCCCTCCAGTTACATTTTAATTTCACAGAAGCAACAACTCATTTTTTGGCATGTCTCACATGTTGCATTGGACATTCCCAGTCATTATTCATTGTTGATTAGAAACTCAAATGAAACTGGGCATCTGGTATGCTAACTGACAGCCCTCACTCAGGACCCCTTCTGAGGAGCAGTCCATGTCAGGAATGCTTCTGCTAACCTGGAGTCACGAGTAGAAAAGCCAGAACTTCCAGGGGCTAACGCCATCCATTCCCAATTTTTGCTTTTTCGGGTATTTGAATGGACATCAGGGGAAAACAAGGGCTTCCTTGATGGTTCAATGGGTAAGGAATCTGCCTGCAATGCAGGAGACACAGGAGACAAAGGTTTGATCCCTGGGCCAGAAAGATCCCTTGGAGAAGGAAATGGCAACCCACTGCAGTATTCTTGCCTGGGAAATCCCATGGACAGAGGAGCCTGGTGGGCTACAGTCTAATGGATTTCAAAGGGTCGGACACAAATGATCATGAGCACAGAGGGACACAGAGCAGGAAATAAGGCACTAAGCCAGCTGCAGACCAGAGGGAGTCTCAGGAACGCTCTGCTCGAGGCCAGGCCCCATCAGGATGAAGTATCGATGATGCCCTAGAAGAAAGGGTGGCATCTCTCAGTCCAAGCAGGCACCAGGCCAAGCTCCAGGAAAGACAAAGGCCTGGCCCTCCACACCAGGGGTTTGGAAAGGAGGCTGCCCTATCCCTGGATATACATTAGTTTCTGCCTTGGTGGAGTTTATAGTCTGATTGGAGAGGCATGAAACCCAAGTGCCCAAGAAAGTGAATTCATAGCCACAAACTGTTGATTGTTATAAAGAAACAGAAACTGGCACAGTGAGGGAGGAAAGTCAGAGGGGTGGTGGACGGGGAGTGACCTCCTTAGACTGGATCGTTGTGTGTATACTAAGTCGCTTCAGTTCAGTTGTGTCTGACTTTGTGATCTCAAGGATGGAAGCCCCCAGGCTCCTCTGTTCATGCAGTCCTCCAGTCAAGAATACTAGAGTGGGTTGCCATCCCCTTTTCCAGGGGATCTTTCTGACCCGGGATCAAACCCAGGTCTCCTGCATGGCAGGCATCTGAGACCAGGAAAGCCCTGGCCCAGAGTAAAGTGGCCACCATTTTTCCAACCTGTTCTCTTAAAGCTCTGGGCTTTAGAAATCCATCCTTCTAACATTTTATTTATCTTATTTATTTTTTTGGCTGTGCTGGGTCTTTTGTTGCAGTACGCAGGCTTTTTTCTTGCATCACACGGGCTCTCTAGTTGCGGTGCATGGGTCCATGTCTTGTGGGTTCTTAGTTCCCCAACCAGGAATGGAACCCTCATCCCCAGCAATAGAAGGCAGATTCTTAACCACTGGACCACGAGGAAAGTCCCCACCCTTCTCCTAACATTTTAATATTAATATTAGGGATTGAGGAGAAGTAGCAGAGAACACAGAAGGCAGGAGACAGGAATGTTGGCTGATGGCTTCTGTTCCCATCGTCTCTCTATGACTTGCTCACCTCTGCACATCGACTCTAGGAGTTTAAGAAAGAAAAATACTTTAAAGTACTTAAAACATTGCCTACTGGAGTGGTTCTCAGTCTAGCCTGTGTGTGGGTAGCCAGCCCAACTGGCTTTCATGGGGTCAGCAGAAGTGCATTTCCATTTCTTATCGTAATCATCTATGTGTCAGCTCAATTTTAACAGGAAATCTGGCTAGGGCAGCCGCAGAGGAAGCAGAGATCAGGAGTTGTGAGGGCCCTCTCATCTTGGTTCTCAGCAGACCCCTCCATCCCCTGCTTTGAAAGGAAACAATGGTTCTTGCCTAAGAGGCTTCACCTACCCAGCCTTTTGGGCCAAGCATGTTGCTGCTATTCCTGGGCTGGACCTCCAGCTGATGGAGGTGTGGGAGGGAAAACTTGTCCCCCTCTCTTATTTAGCCTAAAACCCAGAAAATGTACTGAGTTTTAATAAAGGAGGCGGGGTGGAGGTAAGGAATCCTAAACCCACAGATCACAAGGGCCTGTACAAAACTCCAGCAGGGACTTCCCTGGTGGTCCAGTGGTTGAGAATCTGCCTCCCAGTGCAGGGGACACGGATTTGATTCTGGGTCCGGGAAGATGCCACGTGCCACAGGGCAACTGAGCCCATGTACCACAACTACTGAAGCCTGAAATCTATAGCCCATGCTCAGAAACAAGAGAAGCCATCACAATGAGAAGCCTGCACACCACAACTAGAGAAAAGCCTGCACGCAGCAATGAAGACCCAGTGAGGCCATAAATAAGTTAAGTCCAGCAGATTATTTATTAGGTATATAAAAACTTTACTTTGTATCTAAGCATTTCCTAAAATCTTTCCTAATAAGTTATGGCTCTCACTGTGTGCAGAACATCAATAAAGCCTCCATCAAAGAAAACACACACACACACACACACATACATATACAGAGGGGGCCCAGACCTCTGTGGCTGGAATAAATTTAGGGAAGGGTAGAGAATAGGGAGTCTAGGCCAGACCCAACAGCTTGGCCAGTGAGGGTCACACCCAGGAGGAGTTAGGTCATGTATTAAGGGCTAGATGAGGCCAGAGTCATGAAGGAGGAGGGGACAGGATGAGAAATGCTCAGTGAAGCGACTGAAATGGGGTTCAAGCACCCAATAGATAGTACAGATCAGAGCAGAACTGTTACAGGTTGGCAGAGAGCAGTTTCAGTTACCAGGCAGGAAGTGGAAATGACCAAACCCCAGCAAATATCTTCTAAAAGTAGGTCAGGACACATTAACCTGGTTTCTTCTGTAGTTAGAGTTACTAGATTGTTGAATGAGTAAATCCTGCAGGTGTAGGGCTTGTGGATTTCAGCAAGATGTCTGACCAGGTGTGTCCTGGGGTCCTCACGGAGAAGACTGTGGCATCTGTCATGTATGGGACAATTAGATCCAAAGAGTTTTGATCAAAGTCAATTCAAAAGATATCTGTAGGAACCTCCCTGGCAGTCCAGTGGTTAAGACTCTGTGCTTCCAATGCAGAGGGTGCAGGGTTCCATCCCTGGTCAGGGAACTAGGATCCCACATGCCACATGGCATGGCCAAAAAATAAATATAAATAAGTAACTAAGCAAGTAAAGGTTCACAGAAGTGCTGCATCACTGATCCAAGATGACATAAAAAAAAAAAAAAAAAGACATCCCATAGTGGAGTGCCACATGGCTCTAGGAGGCCTTGAGAACATGCTGACTGGATCCCTGAATGACACAGCACTGAGAGAGAGATACGCAAGAGGCCAAACGACAGGGTCAGTAGTAAAAAGTTGTCACTAGGAGGGTGCAATGGGCCAAATGATGATGCACAATAGAAAGGTGAAGTCCCTCAAAGCTGGCCTTGCAAATACAGGATGACGACAGCAGACATGTTTCTTAACAGCAGGATACGTAGTGGAAAGACTGATGAGTTTGAAAGGAGCATGGCTGCCATCCTGGTTGACGGCATTAACGAAAGTAAAGAGTTCAGGAGAGGGGAGAAAACTGCCCCACTATATTTTGTCACACATGCTCAGTTCAGGGGGTGACACCCCAAAGCATATGGAGGGGTGATGAAAATGCCACAGGCAAAAGACCTTGAAAAACCACATCATAAAGAGGAGCATTTGAAGAAAGTGGAAATGTTAAGACCAAGAAGGAAGATTTGGGAAGATCTGATCATTATCTTTAAATATTGAATTATTTATTTATTCATTTTAAAATTTTACTTATTTCTTAGAGTAGGTCCTTGTTAATTATCTATTTTAAATATACCAGTGTGCACATGTCAAACCAAACTCCTAATCTATCCTTCCCCTCACTCTTCCCTTGCCACAACCATAAGCTCAATTCTCTTAAGTCTATGAGTCTGTTTCGATTTTGTAAGTAAGTTCATTTGTATCATTTTTTAGAATTCACATAGAAGTGCCATCATATGATATTTGTCCTTCTCTGTCTGACTTACTTCACTTAGTATGATAATCTCCAAGTCCATCCAAGTTGCTGCAAATAGCATTATTTCATTCTTTTTAATGGCCAAGTAATACTCCATTGTATATACGTGTGTGTGTGTGTGTGTGTGTGTCACATCTTCTTTATCCATTCCTCTGTTGATGGACATTTAGGTTGCTTCCATGTCTTGGCCATTGTAAACAATGCTGCAATGAACGTGGGGATGAATGTATTCTTCTGAACCATGTTTTTCTTTGATATATGCTTCAGAGTGGGATTGCTAGATCATACTCTTTTTAGTTTCTTAAGGCACCTCCATACTATTCTCCAAAGTGGCTGCACCAATTTACATTCCCACCAACAGTGTAGGAGGGTTCCCCTTTCTCCACACCTTCTCCAGGATTTATTGTTTGTGGATTTTTTGCTGATGGCCATTCTGACAGGTGTGAGGTGATATCACCTCAAATGATTTGCATTTCTCAATTGCATTGGTTTTATGCAAAAGAGGAATGGGACCTTTCAGTAGAAATTATAGGGAGATCTATTTTAGTTAGATCTCTGTGACACAGCGAGTGAGGGAAAGTTAGCTGAGAAGGGGGGAGACATTTCCAGAGGGCTGCGGAGTCTCCTCTGCATCCAACTCCAGCAGCCAGGTGGGCAGACCTGTTCTGTCCAGGGGAAAACCGGCTACTACGAATTTCTTCATCTTACTGACGAAGCTTCTCAGAGCCAAATATTTGTCAAAGCCAACGCCATGTGTCAGAGCAGAGTCAGAGCAGTGTTCCTGCTGATTGCCAGGGTTGAAAACAAAGGAAAGAAGACAGTTGTCCTCATCCTGAAGGTCACTAAGTGGCCTCCGTTGCTCGTAAGTGGGGCTGGGATCACCACTCCGGTTGGATGCTGAGAAGAACCATGAAGTTGTTCACGGAGCTCAGGCATCACCTGCCAGATGCCGTGAGAAGTCATCTGTGTCCCTGCTGTGGAAACCCAAGTGGATCCGTCTGACCAACCAAACAGCAAACGTGACAGGAAGAGACAGAAAAGACAAGAAGGAAAGCAGAGTGCAGCCCAAGCACTCAGTCTTCATCTTGGGGGGTGGGGTGCCAGCCAGGGGTGGCAGAATGACCAGAGTCGCCGAGGAAACTCAGCGAAATCTCAACAGCTACCTGGGGAAGAAAGGGGCCCATCTGGGGGCGAGGGTGACAGAGGGAGGCCAATTGGCTAATTCGGTGGGGGCAGTGGCGGCTTGGCTCTGAGGGAGAATCTCGGTACAGGAGACTTGCAGGAAGTTTTTCTCTGGGCAGAGAGATGTAATTTTCCCTCACAGCCCCCTTCAGACAACCTTCAGTGAAGGCTTTTGAAGCTTTGTTCTCAAGAGATTGGGAGAGGGAGGTTCTACTAAAATGTACTGAGCACTCAGTACTCCTCATGGACTGTCTCATTTAATCCTGTGGATTAGACGCCAGAATTATCCTCACTGTACAGGAGAGAAACAAGAGTCTTGAAGAGGCTGGTACACTTGCTCACAATCCCACAGGCGGTTTATGTCCATTGGAACACCGGCTGCCTGACTCCAGACCTAAGCCCTGAACTCCACACCTGATGCCTCTGGAAGAAAAACATTTCAGGGCTTCTTGAAATGCACCACCATAGGGAAATCTTTGGCTTAGAACAAAGACCGAAGGGGTCAAAGCCTACAAAAGCTGAAGTGCACGGAATATGAGATATTTATTCACCCAGGTTATTTTAGGATGCCATCCTTCAGCATGTTTTATATACAACTGTCTTAATGCTTCCTGTTTCTTTACAGCTTCATTACCTGATTAAACAGAATTAAAACAGATACATCCCAATAAAAAAGGCAGCCAAGCTGGAGGATGAGACTATGCACAGGAAACTGTGCTCCCGGACAGACGTGAGGCTCATGTGATTTAAGACCGAGCCAGGAGCCTGTATAAACATTTCCAACTCTGAGAATGTGAGAATACACGGGTCTCAAGCAGATCCCTCACAGACCTCAAGGATCTTCTTTGATTAGAGCTGTATATATTTTAAAAAATGGAAAAGCTGCCCAGAGAAAATTTAAATGTAGGATCACACACTCACAAAGTTTTCATGTGAATGTTCACAGCAGCTCTGTTTGTCATTTCAGCTTTCTGGAGAAACTGGGGTCCGTCCAGATATCCTTCAGTGAATAAATGTTGGTTACATGCACACCATGGAATATTCCTCAGCAAAGAAAAGGAACAAACTATTGATACAGGCAACAACTTGGATGAATCTGCAGGACAATAAATAGGCTGAGTGAAAAAGAGCCAGTCCCCTAAATATGATCCTATTTGCATAACATTTTTGAAATAACACAAGTTTAGGAATGGAGGCCAAATGGGCAGTTTCCAGAGGTTGGGGTGGGGATGGGGGAGGGAATGGGTGTGCCTAAAGAAGGGCAACAGGAGGACGCTTGTGGCTTGGGAACTGAGTACTGCCTGCGGTGATGGATCCCTGAACCTACATGGTGATAAAGCTGTTAAGAACTTTACACACACTGAAACACAATGAGTAACAGTAAAACTGGGAGAGTAAATCCTATAGGTGGGTTGTATCAATGTCAGGGTCCTGTAACATTATACTGCAACATTAAGATGTTACCACTGCGGAAACCTGGTTAAAATATATTTTACAGGCTGTCTGTATTATGTATTACAAATGGACAAGAATCTAATATTAGCTCAATAGAAATCGTTATTAAAGGACTTCCCTGGTGGCCCAGTGGTTAAGAACCTGCCTGCCAGGCTTCTCTGGTGGCTCAGTGGTAAAGAATCTGCCTGCCAGTGCAGGAGACGCAGGTTCAATTCCTGGTCCGGGAAGATCCCACATGCGGCAAAGCAAATAAGCCCATGCATCACAACTATTGAGCATGTGCTCCAGAGCCCGTGCATGGCAACTCCTGAGGCCCAAGTGCTCTAGAGACCGTGCTCTGCAACAAGAGAAGCCACGGCGATGAGAAGCCCATGCACTGCAACTCAAGAGTAGCCCCTGCTCGCTGCAACTGGAGAATGACCTGTGCAGCAACGAAGACCCAGCACAGCCCAGAACAACATAAAAATTAAAAAAAAAAAAGTCTGCCTGCCAGTGTGGGGAACACGGGTTCAGTCGCTGATTTGAGAAGATTCCACATGCTGTGGGGCATCTAAGACCGTGCACCGCAACTACTGAGCCCACGTGCCTAGAGCCCAGGCTCCACAGTAAGAGGAGCCATGGCGATGAGAAGCCCGCACACGGCAACTAGAGAGCAGCCCCTGCTAGCTGCAACTAGAGAAAGCCCACATGCAGCAAGAAAGACCCAGCGCAGCCAAAAATGAATTAATTAATAAATATATTTTTAATTGCTATTTTTAAAAAATGGACTGGTTTCCTGTCCCGGAAGGATTCCAGTGCTGGTTGTATGCCCTCTGACGAAGGTGCTCTTGGGGAGTTTACTGCATGGGGCGGCCCCTCCAGTTCTCCTGAGGTCCAGGGCAGTGAGGAGGTAGCTGAGCATTGCACGAGGGTCCTCCGTTTCTGCCAGTCCACAAATGTACAGGGAGAATCAGAGAGAAGTAGAATGTCCTCCTTACAGACGCTTGTTTTCTTACACCGAGAGGAAGAGGTGAGCTGAATGGCTCTGAAGGTATTTGGCAGGGCTACCTCTGTCACTGTCTGCTTTTCCCTAAAGGCTGGGCTCCCCTGGGGTCTGGGGGTTCAGGCAGCTCCCCTGACAAAAATAAAACATGAATGTTCAGGTTGCTACTTAGAATCTGGAAGAAACTTAGAAATCTTCTCCCCGATAAAAGAACCTTCAAGATGGAAAGAGAACAGGAATATTTTGAGACCTAGGAAAGATGCGGATGTTCGAGGAGGTAAAGGGGTTTTGAACATCGTCCTAGCTAAAATGCACGAGCTTCTCCTAAAGAAGTGTTTCCTTCTTGGATAATTTCAAGACCAGTTTCATGTAGATGGTTATTCCTGATGGACCTCTCGAACAGTGAAATGGATAAATGTGAGGTGTCCTTAGACTCCTCTTCCCCCCATAGGTTGAGGCCAAGAGAGACATCCCTTAGGTGAACTTACAAACAAGGTCCCTGAGGCTGGCCACAACCGGCCCGTGCAGCCCACGTGGACCAGGCACTGTCTCAGGACTTCCTGGCCAGGGAGCTTCCTTCATGGTCTCTGGGGTCCCCATTCACCACATGCCCTGTGTCCTTATACCAGGACCTACCCCAGTATGTGTGATGTCAGACTCAGGGTACCAACTTTTTTTTTTGGCTGCCATACTGTGTGGCATGTGGGATCTTATTTCCCCAAGCAGGGGTCAAACCTTTGCTTCCTGCAGTGGAAGAGCAGAATCTTAACCACTGGACTGCCAGGGAAATCCCCCAGGCACCAGCCTTTAAGGAATGTCCTGAGTCCCGGACCGACCCCAGCAAAGCCAGCTCTCACTAGGCCTCCAGCTGACGGCACCTGAAACTCATGGGAAAGTGGAAGTGATAGATGATGACAGGTATGAAGTCTCCTCTGAATGCCCCCTGGCCTGCATCTGCATCACCCTGTATCCACATCTGCCTTCCGTGTGCCCTCAAAGAAGGCTCAGCCCCCACAAAGGCGCCTTGCGTTTACTGCCACCTAACACAATGCGGACTACCTGCATCTGCCTGTAAATCCATTTTTAAAGTGCAGCAAGGAAAGCTGAAGGAAGGGGAAAGACAGGGCCCCAGTTCAGCCCTCGAGGCTGCATTGTTCTCACACGAGCATTGTTTCCCCCCACAACCCCTGGGGAATCAAATGGGATTGTTTTTCCCCAAGACCGAGCTCTTCAGGTGTGAGCTGCTGTTCCTGGACGACGGTGGTGACTGTGGCGTTTCTGCAACAGGAAAGAGGAAGGAACTGCTGATCTGCGTAGCCAGGGCACTAACAATGTGTGCCCCCCTCCAGCCAGCCAGCAGCAAAGAGGAAAAGAGCTCAGTGTCCATAGTGATAAATCACTGGGAAGCCGAAGGGGGAGAGTCGGCAACAGGATTTTTCCTTTCCTCTGGTTCCCCTGCAAACACTGTCCCAGCTCCAGAGTCTGGTAGCAGCCTGGCGCCTCTCCAGGCTGGGACTCCAGAACCACAGGTAGACGAAGAGGGAGGGGTCACAGCTAGATGGAAATCGACATGGAAAACCCTCCACTGCTGAGAGCTGAAGGGAAGGGGCTTGGGCTCCTCTTAAAGGTGAACATCGGGCCCAGTAGGACTTTACACCTGAGTGGCCACGTGCCAACTGTTAAGCTCCCCCATGTATGCCACCCACATTATTCCAGTTCACAGGCTTCCCAGGTGGCTTGAGTGGTAAAGGATCTGCCTGCCAAAGCAGGAGATGCAGGTTTGATCCCTGGGTCGGGAAGATCCCCTGGAGAAGGAAATGGCAACCCACTCTCGTATTCTTGCCTGGGAAATCCCATGGACAGAGAAGCCTGATGGGCTACAGTCCGTGGGGTCACAAAGAGTCAGATACAACTTAGCACAAGCACCTATCCTACATTAAGCCCTGCGTGATCCTGGGTTCTATTATGTGAGCCGCACACATACGGGTAGTACTGGCCTTTTGCAACAGAAGAACAGGCCTGGTGAGGGAGGGAGATGGGCCAGAGACAACTCACCAAGTTAAGACACTTGCTGCAAGTTGCTCCTGAAAGTCTTCAGGGCTCTCACCTGACTCTTTCCCTTGCTTAAGTTAGACTATATTTCCCAAGGAAAATTCTAGTTTTTTGGAAACGCTCTGAAATGTTTGTCCTGAGCCTTGCTGGTTACTCTTCTTTGAGCCTTGTTTATTCTCTCGCCTCTTACCTTTGCATATGCCATTCCCTCTGCTTGGAATGCTGTTCCGTCACTCTCTGGTCTGCTAACCCCTCATGCAAGATGCCTGGGAAGGTTTCCCCATGGTTCAGACACCTCGCTTTCTGGGCTCCCTCAGAATTTACCCCAACACTATGTGAGTCAGCACAGAGTAGAGTAAGAAAATGCTCTTCTAGGGCCAGACGAGCTGTGCGACCTCAGGGGACTTGATCTCTCTGAGCTTCCACTTCCTCACAGGCAGGATGCAGAGAACGATAGCACAGCAAGTCCCCTGCGTACAAACGAGTTCTGTTCTGAGAGTGGATGCCTTTAGTCCGATTGTTCGTAAATCCAATGAAGTTAGTCTAGGTACCTAAATAACACAATTGGCTGTATAATACTGTACTGTCATAGGTGTATCATGCTTTTCACACAAATAATACATATAAAAAACCACAAAAAATAAAGGAAACATTTCTAACCTTACAGTACAGTACCTTGAAAAATACAGTAGTACCAGCTACATCACCACTGCTGTTATGCTTGCTTCCGGACATCCTGGGCTTAAAATAAAGACACTGTACTACTAGACTCTACACGCTACCGTAAAGTACCCAAAAGCACAAGTACTTGTAGAGGATGCACGCACGTGACAGTGTACTCCAGACACACGAACTAAGTCACGTGATTGGACGTGCAAACACACGTTCGAGTGTTTGAAAGTTCGCAAGTTGAAGGTCCGTATGGCAAGGACTTACAGTAACTGCCTTCTAGCACTGGTGAGGATTAGACGTTAACACATACAGAGCACTTAGAAAACGCTGGCATACAGCATTTTCGTGCTCAGTAAGCACAGGCTGCTAAAGGATCAGCTGTCTTAACGCGGGACCTTCTCTGTTGCAAACCCTCAGATGGAGCCCTCAGTGGGGTGTTCAGCAGTATGTGTCAGAAGAACTCTGAATTCACAGAAGCCTGCTTTCAGCTGCCGTGTCCACACCAGGCACAGTGCGAGTGTATGAGCTTGACACACACTATCTCACTTAGTGGAGTCACTCCAAGATTGGGCCCAGGAAGCCAGGCATCAGCATTCACCCTGTGAGGCGTGTGGGGTCCTTGATCGGCCCCTCAGATCGCCTGAGAACCCCTCCCATCCTCCTTGCCCGCCTGCCCTGGTTGGGCTGGGAAAGGCTCCCCTCTCAGGGCCAGGCCAGGCGGCTCTTGGCCTTCACCAAAGCCGGGCTGCCCTGGCAGTCTGCAAACACTGAGAGAGACTGAAATAATCCATGTAACTGCAGCCCAGAGGCCGGCTTTCTGGGTCCACAGAACTCACCACACCGTGACTGTGAAGTGTGTGGTGGGACAATGCAATCCAAACCGCATATGGGGTGGCCGGTCTCTCTGTGGTTTCACATTCAGAAAAAATGAAACCAAACTCTTCACGCAAATACTTAAGTGGTTTAGTCGCTAAGATGTGTCTAACCCTTGCAACCCTGTGGACTGTAGCCCACCAGACTCCTCTGTCCATTGGATTTTCCAGGCAAGAATACCCGAGTGGGCTGCCATTTCCTTCTCCAAAATACTTAAAGAGTTTAAACTAAATCTTATAACAGCTGAAGCCTTTCTGCAGCCAGCTTTTTAATTGCCCTGGAACTTTATAGCAATCCCTAGACCAAATGGAAACAATAAACCTTTTTGGAGGAAAACAAAACCACAAAAACAACTCCCCACCCATACCCCAGCCTTCCTCAAATCTATTCATCAGCCCACAGGTGAACTCAGACCAACAGGGCTCAACCGGCATGATCAGTACCTGCCTGAAGATACGGCCGCACACACTGAATAAGATGTTGATGATAGTAACTGGCGTTTATTGCAGGGCGACATGTGATTTACATGCGTGTGACCCAATCCCACCATAACTTGTCCGCAGTGCCAGGCTGGTCGGGGCCGGCCCCAGCCAGGGTCCATGCTCTTACCGCCCAGTTCGAGTTCCTCCAGCTTCTGGCTGGAATTATATCAACCCAGCAAGCTTGTCCCTTTGTCTATCAAGAACTTCAACTGATCAAATACATACATACAGAAACAGAAAATAGAAAAACCTTTAGCTACTTAGTAAATGCTATTACCGTATGGGTAAAATCTTTCCAATAATGAGATTTAGTTAAGAAATAATAGAGGAGTTGGTGGTGGAGAAAAGATAGGAATCTCAGCCTGCTCAGAAGTCTGGAAATTTCAAAGTAACAGATAGCATTTTGCATTTCTGGTAATCAGGATATCAGTGGTGAACTTTTTCAGGACTGAGAGAAAGCAACTTGTCCCTATGTGCCTATTTTAAATGCATTTGGCAGTAGTTTTCATCTAATGACTAAATTTCTTTAAAAAGTATCTCATTTCATTTACTCCCATTGACTTGAAATAATAGGGTATTACTGAAGAGTGCTTTAAACTTTTCTTTTTCTTTTTCAAGTGACAAAAGAAAAGCAAGGAAAAATAATAATAAGTCTTCACAGACAAATAGTTAATGAGTGTGTCTGTTCCTTCCATGACTGATTTGAAGCTACAGAAAATTTTACAATGGCGCCACCTAATGGAATACCTAATGTAAAATTTTTACAATATCTAACGTAAAATTTTATCTAAAGGAATATCTAATGTAAAACTTTTACAATGGCGCCATCTAATGGAAGGGGCTTCCTGGGGGCTCAGATGGTAAAGACTCTGCCTGCAATGCGGGAAACCTGGGTTTGATCCTGGGTTGGGAAGATCCCCTGGAGAAGGGAATGGCAACCCACTCCAGTATTCTTGCCTGGAGAATCCCATTGACAGAGGAGCCTGGAGAGCTACAGTCCATGGGATCGCAAAGAGTCAGACATGACTGAGCATCTAACACACAATGGAATATCAGATTAGACACACAAAAAACCATGTTTTTTACCTTTACATTTGTACCAACCACTTCTAACACTTCTTTATCAGCTTGGGACACCCCCATTGCTTATTTTGCCCTTTGGTTATTATAATATTTCCAGTGGAAACAGAGCATTGATATAAAAATATTATATAAAATACATAGCATAAAAATGGTACGTAAAAGTGATTGAAAATAAAACTTTCCCATTTCTTTCTCCAGAGGACTGTGCATACATAAATAAATGAATGAGTGAACAACCATATAAACATGTGTAGATATAGATATTATAAATAGATGGAATAGCACTTATTTTCTGCAATGTGCTTTTTTGAACCTTTTGCCCATTACAAATATATTTTCATTTAAATACATAGAACTTGGTTTTTTTTTTTAATGGCTCCAAAATATCTTGTACGAGATTCCTTTTCAGGGTAACGTTCTAATAGAAATGCAAATCAAAACCACAATGAGATACCATCTCACTCTGGTCAGAATGGCTGCTATCAAAAAGTCTATAAATGATAAATGCTGGAGAGGGTATGGAGAAAAAAGAACACTCTTACACTGTTGGTGGGAATGCAAACTAGTACAGCCACTAGGGAGAACAGTGTGGAGATTCCTTAAAAAACTGGAAATAGAACTGCCATATAACCCAGCAATCCCACCGCTGGGCATACACACCAAGGAAGCCAGAATTGAAAGAGACACTTGTACCCCAATGTTCATCGCAGCACTGTTTACAATAGTCAGGACATGGAAGCAAACTAGATGCCCATCGGCAGACGAATGGATAAGAAAGCTGTGGTACACAAACACAATGGAATATTACTCAACTATTAAAAAGAATGCATTTGTATCAGTTCTAATGAGATGGATGAAACTGGAGCCTATTATACAGAGCAAAGAAAGTCAGAAAGAAAAACATCAACACATATATATAGGTATATATATACACATATATATTAATGCATATATATGGAATTTAGAAAGATGGTAACGATAACCCTATATGTGAGACAGCAAAAGAGACACAGATGTAAAGAACAATCTGTTGGACTCTGTGGGAGAAGGCGAGGGTGGGATGATTTGAGAAAATAGTGTTGAAACATGTATATTATCATGTGTGAAATAGATTGCCAGTCCAGGTTCAATGCATGTGGCAGGGTGCTCAGGGCTGGTGCACTGGGATGACCCTGAGGGATGTAATGGGTAGGGAGGTGAGAGGGAGGTTCAGGATGGGGAACACATGCACATCCATGGCTGAGTCATGTCAATGTATGGCAAAAACCACCACAATATTGCAAAGTAATTAGCCTCCAATTAAAATTAATTAATTAATTGATTTTTTAAAATAAAAATGTTCTAATAGAATGTAGTGATGTTTGCAACTCTTTGTGACTATACTAAAAAAAAACCACTGAACAACTTTAAATTTTATGGTATGTGAATTACATCACACACACAAAAAAAGCTGTTTAACAAAATAACAGAATGTCAAAAAAAATCCTATAATTTAAACAACCTGTTCCCAACTGATAGGCATTTAGGTGTTTGCAGTTTTTCATGATTACAAGAAAAACTGCATGGATGCCCCTGGACACTTGTAGCTTCAGGTAAGCTTCTAGGACTGCACATATAGGTCTGGATGTGAATGCAGGAATTCTGGTGTTAGCTGGTGTTGTAGAAGCCACTTCAAATTTCTTCCAAGAATATAAAGGTTAGAACATACACTAAAGTGAATTTTCTGTTGAGGGTGGATCTGTGTTTCCTTCACTGATCATGCAAGTGAAGTGAAAGTGGCTCAGTCATGTCCAACTCTTCGCAACCCCATGGACTATACAGTCCATGGAATTCTCCAGGCCATAATACTAGATTAAGGGTAGACTTTCCCTTCTCCAGGGGATCTTCCCAACCCAGGAATGGAACCCAGGTCTCCTGCATTGCAGGCGGATTCTTTACTAGCTGAGCCACAAGGGAAGCCCAATCATGCAAGGGAGAAGGGCGATGTGTTTCGTCCTCCAACAACAACCTGCGTAGCTCGGTGTGCCTAAGCACTTTGGTTAATATCCCAGATCTGCCTCTGTCAGCTGGAGACCTCGTTCTGTTCCTGAACAGTTTTTCCATCTGTGAAACAGAACAGCTCACAGGGTTACTACGAGGATGGGGTGAACTGGCCCGCATCTGATGGGCTGACCCTTGGCTAGATGTTCCTGGCTAGATCCTTCCTGTGTGGTTCCTTTTGAACCACTCTAGATGAGAGCACAGCAAACCCAAGTAGAAAAGACCCTGGTGAATCCATTTACGTTGTGTTGTTCCTGAGTGGTGACCCCCACAACTGGCTGGTGGCCTGCATGAACACCAAAGTTGACTATTCCCAGCTGTGGGCAGGTGGAGCAAGTCTCAGGAAGAATAGCGACAAGGAGGGTGAGACTGACAACTGCCCTGTGAACTGTCCGGATTCCCAGAATCCTCAGCACCCCTTTCTCTGAGAGGGGAGAGGGGAGATCACTTGTCATCACTCCAGGGTCCAGGAACAGACAACCCTCTCAGCAGCAGCCCAGCCATCATGATACAGGAGAACTGGAGAAGAAGAGGAAATTATCGAAGTCCCTGTCAGCTCCAACCCCTTCAAAGAATCACAAAGCTGCCTTCTTATAAGGACCCTGGTACAACGTCATCTTGGCTTCCCCAGTGTCTCAGCGCTAAAGAATCCACCTGTAATGCAGGAGCTGCAGGAGACACGGGTTTGATCCCTGGGTTGGGGAGATTCCTGAGGAGGGCATGGCAACCCACTCCAGTATTCTTGCCTGGAGAATTCCATGGACAGAGGAGCCTGGCTACAGTCCATGGGGTCCCAAAAAGTAGGATACGACTGAGGCGACTTGGCATATGCACATGCATGGCCATCTTAATCGATTAAATCTGCAAATATCTGATTTTCAGGTAAGCTCACATTCTAAGATGCTGGGCGGGTATGAAGTCTAGGGGACACCATTCAATCAAGTACAGAATCTATGGGAACAAATCAGAAATAGTGAGCTGCAGTCCAGAACATCTTCTGCTCAGATCAGAACAGCCCAGAATGTCTTTTTACACTGCACAAAAGGCAGTACAAAATAAAGCAAATGATTTCTATTTCTGGAATGAAAACCAATTTGATTATTCGAACAGAAAACATGAACAGGACTCAGAAGTTGTGCTGTGAATAGATGGGGCTCAGAAGTTATGATGCAAAAAATTGAAAATACTAAATATATTTCATCAGAATGGTAATCGTGTTCTGACAAAGCTCATTGCTCTAATAAATTCTACAATTCTAGTGAGGAAAATAATGAAAAAAAAATCTTAAATCTGTATTTGAAATAATAAGAATTCTGGAAGTTAAAACATCAAAATTATATCTATGAAACAAGTGACAATATTCAGAAACTGCTATCAGACTTTTAACACAATCTAATGTATAGTTTTAAGTAATTAAGTATTTTTAGACATAAAATGAATGGAATTTCAAAAAAGAATAAAAAAGCATGTGTGCATCATTCTGACCTAAATTAATGGCTCCACTTGTTATAAAATGTCACTATTGAAATAAAACACATTTTGAAAATTTATAAATTAACGCAATAAAATCTGCATCATTTCCCCCCAGTTTCAACTACTTCCTAACATGTATTTTTAAATCAAAAATGTAATATTCAAGTCTTCAAAAATAGTTGCTTATTTTTGCTCATCTCTTAAAGGGGAGGAACATGTAAAATACTATATCCAAATTTTACTGTCAGTGCTTGAGAAATATGGTTTCCATGATGTTTCATGGAAATCTTACTGGGTTTTATGCATGGTGGGAGTACTAGAGCAGGGTAAAGAAGAAGTCTGGGAAATCTGGAGTGTCAGCCAAGATTTTAGAAACTGTTTCTAGACCCTTTGGTTTGGTGGTAGGCTAGTAGCCCAGCTCCCTTCCTCCACGGCTGACTGGGCAGAGCGGCACATCCTCTCTGAGGGATGGCTTACCCAGAGATGCCTGGGTGGTTCCTCGCACATGCCCCCATGCCCATGACCATGACTCAACAGTGGAGGGAAGGTGCAGGTGTCTTGCCACCAGATGGACCGAACTCCACGGCACAACTCACACCCCACATCACCCCAAGGGAGCAGACAATGGGTCAAGTTCAGAAGGACCCTATCTTTGCTTAGTTTCTTCCCACATCCTGTTCTATGTGCCCATCCCTGTCCCTTCTCCTTCAAGCCCTCCCTCAATAAACCACATACTCAAGAAGCCTGTCTCAGGCTCTATTGCCCAGGAACCTGTCCTCAGACAGATGGGGTCAAACCCTCCATAGTCACCGATGGGTGATGTAGTTAAAGATGTGAGGGACTTCCCCGGTGGCCCAGTAGCTAAGACTCTCTCCAAGGCAGGAGGTCCAGTTTCGATTACAATTAAGGGAATTAGACCCCACATGCTGCACCTAGAGATTCTAATGCCCCATGAAGATGGAAGATCCTGAGTGCCACAACTGAGACCCCCCAAAAAAAGATGTGAATCATGTCAATCTTAAAGTATTTTTCTGACAAACTTTTAATTTACCTTCTTTCATCAAACATCAGAGAGAATTACATATTATGTCTCAAGACTTGAGAATCAAGACAATGAAAATGGGAAGGCTTCTGGACTTAATGGAGAATTTGTGGTACAACAGTCGCAGTTTGGAAATTTTGGACTCTTACGTGTTTATTTTAATGGAAGTGGTAAAATATTTGGAAAAGTAAATATTTTAGGGAGTTTTATGGTTAATTAGGGATGTGTTGTGCTGTGCTTAGTCGCTCAGTCGTGTCCGACTCTTTGCGACCCCATGGACTATAGCCTGCCAGGCTCCTCTGTCCATGGGGATTCTCCAGGCAAGAATACTAGAGTGGGTTGCCATGCCCCCCTCCAGGGGATCTTCCCAACCCAGGGATCGAACCCATGTCTCCCACATTGCAGGAGAATTCTTTACAGTCTGAGCCACCAGAGGAGCCCTAATTAGGGATATTCTAAGATAAATTTTAATACTTCTATTTATTATATTTTATATTACATTATATTTATATTATATTACATAGATACAATAAATATTTGTTAATTTGAAGTGCAATCGACTTATCATATTCCATAAGTTATTTCACTTAGTATAACACCCTCTAGGTCCATCCAGGTTTTCTCAAACAGCAAGATTTCATTCTTTTGTGGGTAAGTAATATTTCATTGTGTGTATGTGTGTGTGTGTATATATATATATATGCTACATCTTCTTTATCCATTCATCTATTGATGGAGACTTAGGTTGTTTCCATAGCTTGGCTGTTGTAAATAATGCTACAGTGAATATAAGGGTGCTTATATCTTTCCAAATTAGTGTTCTGTTTTCTTCAGAAAACGCCCCAGAAGTGGAGTTGCTGATCTCTATGATAGTTCTATTTTTAATTTTTTGAGGAACCACCATACTGTTTTCCATAGTGGCGGCAGCAATTTATATTCCCAGCAACAGTGCATGAGGGTCCCCTTTTCTTCACATCCTCACCAACACTTGTTATTTGTTGTCTTTTTGATGACAACCATTATGACAGGTGAGTTTCCCTGATGGCTCAAACAGTAAAGAATTTGCCTGCCATGCAGGAGACCCAGGTTCAATCCCTGGGTTGGGAAGACCCCCCGGAGAAGGAAATGGCAACCCACTCCAGTACTCTTGCCTGGAGAATCCCATGGACAGAGAGATCCGGCAGGATACAGTCCACGGGGTCTCAAAGAGTTGGACACAACTGAGTGACTTGCACTTTCATTATGATGGATGTGAGGTGATGTTTTACTGTGATTTTGATTTGTGTTTCCCTGATAATTAGTGATGTTTAGCATCTTTTCACATGGAGATTTTTTTATTATAAATCTATAGGCTTATTATCAAGTGGAGATTTTAATACTTTTAGATTTATAATATTAATTCAATAAATGAAAGAGAAGTGAAAGATACTGTAAAAATGAAGAACTATGGCATGATTTCTTATAATAAAACAAAAATAAATGTTAATTCCAAGAGAAAAATATAATATCTTAAAATAAATTATAATATTAAAATGCATTTGTTATTTGAGGGCAAAATCCTGACACTACTAAATGGTATTTGTAAAGATATATGGGAGCATATATTCTTGGGCTTCCCTGGTGGCTCAGCTGGTAAAGAATCCGCCTGCAATACGGGAGACCTGGGTTCGATCCCTTGGTTGGAAAGATCCCCTGGAGAAGGGAAAGGCTACCCACTCCCATATTCTGGCCTGGAGACTTCCATGCACTGTAGTCCATGTGGTTGCAAAGAGCTGGACACGACTGAGCAATTTTTGCTTTCACTTTCACTTTCATGGGAGCATAAATGAAATTAAACCAAAGGATTAAATGATTTTTTGTGATTTAGAAATAAAAGATAATAGAAATATTGGGTATAGGGCTTCCCAGGTGGTTCAGTGGTAAAGAATCTGTCTCTCAATGTAGGAGATGCAGGTTTGATTCCTGATACAGGAAGATCCTACATGTCTCAGAGCAACTAAGCCCGCGCACCACAACCATTGAGCCTGTGCTCTAGAGCCGGGGAGCCACGACTTCTGAGCCCACATGCCTCAACTACTGGGCCCTGAGTACCCTAGAGCCTGTGCACTGCCTCAAGAGAAGCCACTGCAATGAGAAGCCTGTGTGCTGCAACTAGAAAGTTTACTGATATGACGAATTTCCGTGGACCATGATAGTGCAGATTCGTCATGATTTGGGCCCCATGCAACGTGTCAGGTCCATGAATGAACTTTTTTCTTTTTCCACTTGAGACTTTCTATCTGATTTGTTGTGTAATCTTTGATAAACTATGATCCTTTTTGGGGGGCCTCGATAAGGTACTCCTAGTAATGTTTACTAACAGCCCTAAGAAGAACTTCCTCCAGTTTCCTTTGCTGTCTTTGCTGTCTGCTTTCTTTTGCTGCGGTCTGCAGGCTTCCTGCCTGAGCTGAAAGTTCCACATGCAGAAATGCCCCAGACACGTCAGCTTTTCTGAAAGAGCCCCCATCCTTCTGGGCATGACAGTTCTCAGGCCAGGATGGATAAGACATTGGTGGGAAACGTCAAAACCGAAACCTCTGATTCCCTTTAGCAGAAATTCTGGCGTTGAGAGTTATGCCACCAGAGATTAAACTGGTGGGGTGCTTTCCCTCCCTCTCCTTTAGTGAGAGAAATTGCCACCAATATTGCCATCTGAAGTCACTGAGTGCTGCCTTTGTTGGAAGGGTGGGTGCCTGAGAAGTAACTTTTACTATTGGAAGGAAATAAAGGCCTTTTACAAACTGAGGGCTAACTTTGCATTTTTCTTTTACAAACTGAGGGCTAAGATGATTTGCTTCCAGACAGTGGCAGCAGACAGGGAGGAAGTGGGGGTGATGGCAGCAAGCCCTGGGCTCTGTTCAGACCCGCAGTGGTGTGTGGCTGGGCATGACTGACCACAACAGGCTAGGAACCTGGGGAGCCCAAGCAAGGAGCCCCTGGAGCAAGTTAATACTGGAGACTGGATGATGTTTTGGAAGAACTTGCACCCAGGCAGGGATGTGTCTTCCCCACGGAGAGGGCACCTGTCCACAAGAACGCAAGAGGCCTTCAGGGTCAACCCTTCAGGCAACAAGAGCCAGTAACCTGGGAATTCCCTGGCGGTCCACTGGTTAGGACTCTGCACGTGCGCTGCGGAGGATGCAGGTTCATTCTCTGGTCAGGGAACTAAGATCTCACGAGTTGTATAACTTAGCCAAAAAAAAAAAACCCACAAATAAGAAAAGAAAAAAAGAACCAGTAATCCAAGTGGCGCAGCCCAATCACAGCCCCCGCCACTCAGGAACCCCTTACCCCCTTCCCACTCCCCACTTCACGCTGGTGACAGTAAAATATGCATCCACTTGGCAGAGTTAGAAGTCTGGACTGGGTGGAAGTGAATCACAAGCCACTTCAGGGCTGTAATTTAGACACACTGAGGCTGCTGGGGCCCTGGAGAAAATTCAGAGCCCCAGGTTTCATCCCCAGGAAGCCTGGAACAGGGCCTAGAAGCCAGCATTTAACACAGTCAGGCATTTCTCCTGCCACGTTTCTGTGTTTCTCTCTAGACAGCCAATATTGCTCCCCAAGACTAAACCAAACTTTCCACTCACTTCCTTTTGACCCAGGCTGAATCCAAAAAGAGATGATCAGGTGGGTTTGCATAAAGACAATGCTCTTGTTGTTTAGTTGCTAAGTAATGTCTGATCCTTTTGTGACCCCATGGACTATATAGCCTGCCAGGCTACTCTGTCCATGGATTTTCCAGGCAAGAATACTGTAGTGGGTTGCCATTTCCTTCTCCAGGCGATCTTTCCCACCCAGGGATCGAACCTGGGTCTCCTGCATTGGCAGGTGGGTTCTTTACCACTGAGCCACCAGGGAAGCCCATAGTAGCCACACCTTCTCTTTTTCTCACAGTCCGCTTCCCTGCCAGCCTGAATTAGAAGCAACCTGCCATATCCCTCTCTGCCTACACGTGCTCACAGAGGAGCACGGGGTCACACCAACCAGTCCTCTCACATCAGGCTAGTCCACACAACTCCAATTTCTTTAAATTTGTCGAAAAAGAGGAAGTTCTCTCTGTGATTCGCTGATGGGAGGCAGGGAGGCCATCAGGACTCCTTTGCCCTCCTCCCCGATTTCATTCAAGAGAATGTGGGGCTATTTAAACCAGCCGTTCTTTGGGGCATTTTTCTTTCTGTCACATCTGAGGCTCACCTACCATTTCGAAGCTTGAATCTCCAAACCAAAACGTCATGTGGAAGAAGAGTTTTCTCGTGTTCCTTTTCTCTCTTTCAGTTCAAAAGGCTGCCCTGGATTGTGAAAGAGTAAGAAAAACAAATGGTAAGTTTCATGTACTTCTCTGTTGTACTAAAGCCGCTTTCACCGAAACGGTGAGACAGTCAGCTTTAATCGTGCGCCGTCATGAGCGGGTTCTTCTGTGCTTTTTGATGAACAGCCAAAGAGGAGAGTTTTTCCACTTTGTACTGTTTAAAATGAAGTGATTTTAGGGAGGGAGTCAGAGAATCTTTCCTGAAACTAAGAAACAAAATGTAGAGCTGGTTTTTTTTCTTTAAACAATGAAATGGTTCTTTCTTTCTCTGTTGTTTTTTAATTAGAAAATCAACCCACAATTGTTGTAAAATAATTCAGGTGACACTAAAAACATATCCTGGGAGGCAGTTTATCATCATAGAGCCAGGCTTGTTGCGGTCCTAACCTTGTTTCTACCCTTTTCCAGCTGGTAGTCTGGGCACATGATGAAAACCACTTTAAGCTTAATTTCTATTCTCTGTGAAGTGGGGGAGTGGGTTGGCGGCGGGCGGGGGCGTGCGGTGGGGTGGGGGGGAATAAAGGCACCTCCCTGGGAGGGCTGTTGTGAAGACTGAGACAAGCCCTGTCCCTCAGCACAGAGCCGAGTGCGTGGGGAGCCATCAGTAAATGCTAGCCCAGGTTGTTGTTATTATACTGTAAAAGGTGAACGTTCTGCTGTAAACAGATCCCCAGTCTCTCTCCCATCTCTGTGTCCAGAAGCAACCACTATTAACAGTCCTTTTCGCTCCAATATCAAAGCAAACAAACTCTTCTGTGACCTGTTCTTTTTAAAGTTAACACGTCCCAGACTTCTTTCTAAGAGGAAGTTGTAGATTTAGCTCCCTTCTTTTCAACAGTTGCATGGCAGTTCACAATAGGACTTAGTCATAATTCATGGAACCATCATTCCCTTATTTTATTCCTTATCTTAGAAACAATACTGCAGTAAATATCCTTTGTGGACACATGAGCGTGTGAGTTCATGAAGGATAAGATCCTAGAACTGAATCGGCTGGGTCGAAAGCCGTGTCCATTTGAATTGTTACAGCTAATGCTAAGTTGCCCTCCTAACACGCTGAACTGGTGCATGTTCACCAACGCTGACCACAGACATGGGTAGAGTGTGAGTTTCTCACCCTCTCTCAGACAGTGGATACAATCAATTTTTTAAATTTGTGTCAATCTGATGAGGACAAAAATAATATCTCAATGTTGTTTTAGTTCGTGGTTGCCTCGTCACTCATAAAGCTGTGCTCCTTTCTCATGTTTGTTGACTACGAAAGCTCTAGCACGCCCATATAAAAGACATTTAGGGATGGCAATCTGGCTGGAAAGAGAAGTGAGGTCTTATCTTGAATCTGAGCTTACATAAGACTGAGAAAATATTAACTGTCCAGATCAAAGTGTAGATTGCTGGCGTTTTTGAGGGGTCTAAACCCCTCCTCCACCCAAGCCATCCCTCGAACACTATTTCTTCTTCTGAGAATTACCTATTCATATTATTTGACCATTTATTTGATTGTCTTTTCCTTATTAATTTGCTATTGGTTTATGTATATTAGGGCTTCCCTGGTAGCTCAGACGGTAAAGAATCTGCCTGCAATGCAGGAGACCTGGGTTCCATCCCTGGGTTGGGAAGATGCCCTGGATAAGGAAATGGCAACCCACTCCAGTATTCTTGCCTGGAGAATGCCATGGACGGAGGAGCCTGGGCAGGCTACAATCCATGGAGTCCCAAAGAGTCAGACATGCCTGAACGACTAACACGTTTATCTTATGTATATTAAAAGAATCCTATGCGGAGAAACAGTGGAAACAGTGTCAGACTTTATTTTTCTGGGCTCCAAAATCACTACAGATGGTGACTGCAGCCATGAAATTAAAAGACGCTTACTCCTTGGAAGGAAAGTTATGACCAACCTAGGTAGCACATTCAAAAGCAGAGACATTACTTTGCCAACAAAGGTTCGTCTAGTCAAGGCTATGGTTTTTCCTGTGGTCATGTATGGATGTGAGAGTTGGACTGTGAAGAAGGCTGAGAGCCGAAGAATTGATGCTTTTGAACTGTGGTGTTGGAGAAGACTCTTGAGAGTCCCTTGGACTGCAAGGAGATCCAACCAGTCCATTCTGAAGGAGATCAGCCCTGGGATTTCTTTGGAAGGAATGATGCTAAAGCTGAAACTCCAGTACTTTGGCCACCTCATGCGAAGAGTTGACTCATTGGAAAAGACTCTGATGCTGGGAGGGATTGGGGGCAGGAGGAGAAGGGGACAACAGAGGATGAGATGGCTGGATGGCATCACTGACTCAATGGACGTGAGTCTGAGTGAACTCCGGGAGTTGGTGATGGACAGGGAGGCCTGGCGTGCTGCAATTCATGGGGTCACAAAGAGTCGGACATGACTGAGCGACTGATCTGGTCTGATCTGATCTGATGCTTATTTATGTTTTAAGTACTTTCTTCTAGGCTTCCACTTGTCTTAATTTTTCCATGGAGGAGTTTAAAGTTTTAGAATAGTTATTTCTTTCAGTCTTTTCTTTATGGTTCCTGTTTTGTGGGTCTTACTTGGAAGACCTTTCCAACAGATGATATAAAAATGTTTCTGTGTATTTCTCTTAATTCTTTTATAATCTTAAATTTTAACATTAGATTTTCTGATGAGGGTTATTTCTTCCTTTGGCATTTTTTTTTTTTGGCATTTTTAAATAATAAAATACAAACACACAAGCTATCAGAGATTACTAGGATTGTGGCAAAAAGAGTCAGGAGGCCATTTAGAGAAGCTATAAGAATAAAATAAGTTTAAATAGTGTAATAGGTTGAGACACATCAAATATGTTTACATCTATGAGTTCACAATGATTCTTAAACAAAAATAACAATAATAAAGGAGAAACATCTCACTGTTTTAAGATACTAGGAAACCAACTCATTATTTTTTAAAATTGGTCAATAACAGAAGAGAATCTAGTATTTATCCTCCCTTTTCTAGACAAACCGATCCAGAGTGTAACCAAAGAGATGACAAGGGTATTTCTCTTTAGATAATTATGGGTTATAAATGAAAAATAATTGGTATATCCCCATTTTGCAGCGTCTAATGAAATTATCAGTGTGCACATGTGTTCTCAGGCGTGTGTCTGACTCCTTGTGACCCCATGGACTGTAGCCCACCAGGCTCCTCTGTCCATGGAATTTCCTAGGCAAGAATACTGGAGTGGGTTGCCACGCCCTCCTCCAGGGGCATCTTCTTCACCCAGAGATCAAATCTGCATCTCCTGCCTAAGCAGATGGGTTCTTTACCACTGTGCCACCTAAGAAACTCAATGAAATAATGTTTCTGGGTAACCATCATCAAAGCCTGCTAACAAACAAAAAAGAGAGATAATCAGACATTATGTGCCTCCTAATGGAAGTACACCTACCCCCTAAGTTGCATTCTTGCTAAATAAAAGCTAATCTGAATTTCATCAAGCCTCTGGACAGGAGATAGAAGAACATGATAAAGGAGCACCATGGGAATGTAATTAAAGAAATCCAGACCATGGAAAACACTTCAGAACAAACAACTTGCTATCTTCAACAGATAAAGTACAGGGGGAATAAAAGAGACGGAAAAATCTATCGATGAAAAAAGATATAAGAAACATTTCAACTAACTACAACAGACCATCATGGATCCTAAAAGAAAAATCAGACAGTTGGGGGAATTTGAACATTAACTAGATATCTGGTAATATTTTTAAAATATTGTTAATTTTCAGGTGGGATAATGGTATTGTTATTTTTACCAAACAGTCCTTACTTTTTAGAGATTAAAAACTATTATTATGAATGTCCTCCAGCCAAAGATCACTGGAGACACATGTGTAGTTGAACAAAGTTAGGTTTTGAGGGAAAATGTGTACCATGGGAATGAGCAAGAGGGCATCCTAGAATAAGATTTGTGTTCGGTAGCTTGGAGGAAGATTTGAGGCAGCAGGATTTACTCTGAATTGGATTCTCTCTCTCTCTCTCTTTTTAAATTTATCTAGTTTCCTGAGCAGGTATCAAACCCAGGCCCCCTGCATTGGGAGCATGGAGTCTTAGCCATTGGACCACAAGGGAAGTCCCTGAATTGGATTCTTTTAGCAAATGGAAACAACAACACGGTTGGGCATCTTAGTAATTCTTATCTGATACCCAGCGTGAGACTGATGCATGAAGCAGAGCCCCCAAAGCCAGGGCTCTGGGACAAACTAGAAGGATAGGGAGGGGAAGGAGGTAGGGGGGCGTTTCAGGATAGAGGGACACATGTATAAGCTCTCACCAATTCATGTTGATACATGGCAAAAAACCATAACAATATTGTAATTATCCGCCAAGTAAAATAAAGTAGTTAAAAATAAAATACATAATTCTTATCCAAAAGATAAGCAATGCAAGACAAAAACCGTGACGGATAAAGAAGCAGCTGTCAACCGTACTAGCCAGTTTAGAGGGATATTTGGCCATTTTTGTGTTTTGGACGATGTTCACGTCCTCATCTGTGTTTAGACAGGAGTCATCTGGTCTTTTTGTCTCGATCTAATATGGTCATAGTGTGGCCTTGTCTGGTACCAGGGACCAGTAAGTTCCAAGCCAGAACAAAAGAGCTCAGTGAGGTCACCCATCTCTCACTGGGAGAGGCCTTTGGAGGTGCCGAGACTTCCTCACACACTGTCCAGCCTGGATGCGCAGGCAAGAAATGCCCCCCACCTCTGGGAAGTTCGCCAGGAAAAGAGGGTCTCCACCACCTCGACCCACAAAATGTGGCTTGACAACCATGGGGTGATTATCACTGGATGGTAAAAAGGACTTTCTCTTGTGTTTTGTTTTCCAGAACTCCCTTCTCCAAGTCTGCACTCAGAAACGGACACAGTCAGGAGGGGTCAGAATGTATCTCTATCGTGTTTGCAACAGAACAAATCACTAGAGATCACCTATTTTTTGTTTCGGGGTGATAAACGCCTGCAAACCCAGGATGGAAAAGGTGAACCCGTGACTTTTAACCTAACAGTCTCAGAAGCTCATGATCTGGGTCCCTACAAATGCAAAGTCCAAGTTGCTAACTGTTCAAAATACAGTCTTCCATTCAACTTCACATTTGCCGGTAAGTAAAACGCTTGTTCGGAGAAGGCAATGGCACCCCACTCCAGTACTCTTGCCTGGAAAATCCCATGGATGGAGGAGCCTGGTAGGCTGCAGTCCGTGGGGTCGCTAAGAGTCTGACACGACTGAGCGATCTCACTTTCACTTTTCCCTTTCATGCATTGGAGAAGGAATGACAACCCAGTGTTCTTGCCTGGAGAATCCCAGGGATGGTGGAGCCTGATGGGCTGCCGTCTATGGGGTCGCACAGAGTTGGACACGACTGAAGCGACTTAGCAGCAGCAGCAGCAGCAGCAAAACGCTTGTTACTCAGGGGCCCTGTGATTTGGGGGAATTATTTCCTGTTATAGAGTGGACTCTCTGTTCTGGTTAACACTCTCTCAAGATCTGTGTACAGTCTTTCCACATCCTGTCTTCAAAGTAAATGCACTAGTTTCCTGTAATGTGTTTCCAGCAGTGATTACACTGCCTGGTAGAATTTTTTTATAGATTATAAACCTGTATCATCTTCATTTAGGTCAGACTAGGAAAGTTATGACCAACCTAGATAGCATATTCAAAAGCAGAGATATTACTTTACCAACAAAGGTCTGTCTAGTCAAGGCTATGGTTTTTCCAGTGGTCATGTATGGATGTGAGAGTTGGACTGTGAAGAAAGCTGAGCGCTGAAGAATTGATGCTTTTGAACTGTGGTGCTGGAGAAGACTCTTGCGAGTCCCTTGGACTGCAAGGAGATCCAACCAGTCCATTCTAAAGGAGTGTTCATTTGTAGGACTGATGCTGAGGCTGAAATTCCAATACTTTGGCCACCTCATGCAAAGAGTTGACTCATTGGAAAAGACCCTGATGCTGGGAGGGATTGGGGGCAGGAGGAGAAGGGGACGACAGAGGATGAGATGGCTGGATGGCATCGCCGACTCGATGGACATGAGTTTGGGTGAACTTTGGAAGTTGGTGGTGGACAGGGAGGCCTGGCATGCTGCGATTCATGGGGTTGCAGAGAGTTGGACACAACTGAGTGACTGAACTGAACTGAACTGAACATCTATTGAGTGCCTACCCCATGTGAATAACTGTCTTGCATGCTGCCAGAGTTTCGATAACACCTAAATCATGGTCTTGTTGCCAACTCAGTAAGGGATATGAGCCATGAACACAGATTCATTCATCTTTGATCCACTCATTGAATATTTAATGATATCCCCAATGTGCCAAGCCCTGGATATACATTAGTTCCTGCCTTGGTGGGGCTTATAGTCTAATTGAGGAGGCATGAAACCCAAGTACCCAGTCAAATAAATTCATAATCACAAACTGTGTTGACGGTTATAAAGAAAAAGAAACTGGCACAGTGATGGAGAAAAGTTGGGGAGTGGGTGGTGAATGGGGAGTGACTTCCTTAGATAGGGTAGTTGTGTGCATGCTAAGTCAATTCAGTTGTGTCCAACTCGACTATCAACTGTAGCCCACCAGGCTCCTCTGTCCATGGGGATTCTCCAGGCAAGAATAGTGGAGTGGGTTGCCATGTCCTCCTCCAGGGGAATCTTCCCAACCCAGGGATCAAACCTACATCTCTTAACGTCTCCTGCATTGGCAGACGGGTTCTGTTTTTTGGCTGCCCAGGAGTCTTAGTTGTGGCATATGGAGATCTAGTTCCTTGACCAGGGATTGGACCCCTAGAGTCTTAGCCTCTGGACCACTAGGGAAGTCCCAGCAGATGGGTTCTTTACCCCTAGCGCCACCTCGGAAGCCCAGATAATTATGGAAGGACTTTCTAAGGGGCTGGCATTTCAGGGGACCCCTGAAGGATGAGCAATGATTTGCTACAGTGAGAGAAAGAAGGCTCTAGTCAAGGGATAATACCCTGTGCTGGGGGCTCCACCTTGAGGAAGAACTTGGCTGTTGGGAAGGGTGTAATATGCCACTGGTATGGCTGGAGGTCAGATGAAGGGACGGTGAGCTCAGGTGAGACTGGAAAGGGGAGGGGAGAGCCAAGTCAGGCCTCTGACCCCATTTATCGTCTTTGAATTTAATTCTTCCTGGGTGGGGCAGGGCAAAGGTAGAGGTTGGGGACTGGCTGGGAGGCTTCTGCAGTCATCCAGGAGATAAACAGTGGGGAGACGGAGAGGAGTGGACGGGGTCAGAACAGACTTTGGAGGGAGGAACAACAGGACTTGCTGAGTGATTAGGTTTGGAATCATAGGTACTAAAGGTGAGGAAGGAGTCAAGAATGACCCTCAGGGGTCTACTGTGATCAGCTGATGGACAAGGAGTGGTGTCGTTTACTGAAAGGGGCAAAAATAGAAGTTGTTCAATGGGTATAAAACTTTGGTTAGAGTTAACAATGCTGTACTATGCACTTAAAACTTTGTTAAGAAGGTAGATCTCTACAAATGACCCAGTTTCATTCATCTTTATGACTGAGCAATATCCCATTGTATATATGTACCACATCTTCTTCATCCATTCATCTGTCATTAGATCTATCAGCGGCTTCCACGTCCTGGCTATTGTAAATAGTACTACAATGAACATGGGGGTACACGTGTCTTTTTGAATTATGGTTTTCTCCAGATATGTCCAGTAGTGGGATTGCTGGGTCATATGGTAATTCTATTCCTAGTTTTTTGAGCAAACTCCATACTGTTCTCCATAGTGGCTGTATTAATTTACATTCCCACCAACAGCGCAAGAGGGTTCCCTTTTCTCCACACCCTCTCCAGCATTTATCATTTGTAGTTCAATTCAGTTCAGTCGCTCAGTCATGTCCGACTCTTTGCGACCCCATGAATCGCAGCACACCAGGCCTCCCTGTCCATCACCAACTCCCAGAGTTCACCCAGACTCACGTCCATCGAGTCAGTGATGCCATCCAGCCATCTCATCCTCTGTTGTCCCCGTAGACTTTTTTTAAAAAATACTTATTTATGTATTTGGCTGCATCGGGTCTTAGTTGCAGCACGTGGGATTCTTGTTGCATCATGCAGGATCCTTCATTGTGGCGCACAGATTCCAGAGCGCTGGGGTTCAGTAGTTGGGCTCCTGGGCTTAGTGGCCTGGTGGCACATGGAATCTTAGTTCTTCAACCAGGGATTGAATCCATGTCCCCTGCTTTGCAAGGTAGATTCTTAACCACTGGATCAGCAGGGAAGTCCCTATAGTTTGTAGAGTTTTTGATAATGGCCATTCTGACCAGTGTCAGACATGGATGGACCTAGAGTCTGTCATACAGAGTAAAGTCAGAAAGAGGAAAAAAAAAATCATGTATTACTGCATATGTGTGGAATCTAGAAAACGGTACAAATGAACCTATTTGCAGGGCAGGAGTAGAGACTGAGACACAGGGAACAGATGTGTGAATATGGCAGGGGTGGGATGAACTGGGATATTGGGACTGATGGTATGTGCTCTGCCACGTGTGAAACAGATAGCTAGTGGGAACCTGCTTTATAGCGCAGGGAGCTCAGCTCAGTGCTCACCCTAGAGGGGTGGGATGGGGGTGTGTTAGAAGGGAGGTCCAAGAGGGAGGGGCTGTATGTATACATATAGCTGAGTCACTTCATTGTACAGCAGAAAATAACACCTTGTAAAGCAACTATCAGATCAGATCAGTCGCTCAGTCGTGTCCGACTCTTTGCGACCCGATGAATCGCAGCACGCCAGGCCTCCCTGTCCATCACGAACTCCCGGAGTTCACTCAGACTCACATCTATCGAGTCAGTGATGCCATCCAGCCATCTCATCCTCTGGCGTCCCCTTCTCCTCCTGCCCCCAATCCCTCCCAGCATCAGAGTCTTTTCCAACGAGTCAACTCTTTGCATGAGGTGGCCAAAGTACTGGAGTTTTAGCTTTAGCATCATTCCTTCCAAAGAAATCCCAGGGCTGATCTCCTTCAGAATGGACTGGTTGGATCTCCTTGCAGTCCAAGGGACTCTCAAGAGTCTTCTCCAACACCACAGTTCAAAAGCATCAATTCTTCGGCGCTCAGCCTTCTTCACAGTCCAACTCTCACGTCCATACATGACCACAGGAAAAACCATAGCCTTGACTAGACGAACCTTTGTTGGCAAAGTAATGTCTCTGCTTTTGAATATGCTATCTAGGTTGGTCATAACTTTCCTTCCAAGGAGTAAGCGTCTTTTAATTTCATGGCTGCAGTCACCATCTGTAGTGATTTTGGAGCCCAGAAAAATAAAGTCTGACACTGTTTCCACTGTTTCCCCATCTATTTCCCATGAAGTGGTGGGACCAGATGCCATGATCTTTGTTTTCTGAATGTTGAGCTTTAAGCCAACTTTTCACTCTCCTCTTTCACTTTCATCAAGAGGCTCTTGAGTTCCTCTTCAATTTCTACCATAAGGGTGGTGTCATCTGCATATCTGAGGTTATTAATATTTCTCCCGGCAATCTTGATTCCAGTTTGTGGTTCTTCCAGTCCAGTGTTTCTCATGATGTACTCTGCATATAAGTTAAATAAACAGGGTGACAATATACAGCCTTGACAAACTCCTTTTCCTATTTGGAACCAGTCTGTTGTTCCATGTCCAGTTCTAACTGTTGCTTCCTGACCTGCATACAAATTTCTCAAGAGGCAGATCAGGTGGTCTGGTATTCCCATCTCTTTCAGAATTTTCTACAGTTTATTGTGATCTACACAGTCAAAGGCTTTGGCATAGTCAATAAAGCAGAAATAGATGTTTTTCTGGAACTCTTGTGCTTTTTCTATGATCCAGCGGATGTTGGCAATTTGATCTCTGGTTCCTCTGCCTTTTCTAAAACCAGCTTGAACATCAGGAAGTTCACGGTTCACATATTGCTGAAGCCTGGCTTGGAGAATTTTGAGCATTACTTTACTAGCATGTGAGATGAGTGCAATTGTGTGGTAGTTTGAGCATTCTTTGGCATTGCCTTTCTTTGGGATTGGAATGAAAACTGACCTTTTCCAGTCCTGTGGCCACTGCTGAGTTTTCCAAATTTGCTGGCATATTGAGTGCAGCACTTTCACAGCATCATCTTTCAGGATTTGGAACAGCTCAACTGGAATTCCATCACCTCCACTAGCTTTGTTCGTAGTGATGCTTTCTAAGGCCCACTTGACTTCACATTCCAGGATGTCTGGCTCTAGGTCAGTGATCACACCATCGTGATTATCTGGGTCATGAAGATCTTTTTTGTACAGTTCTTCTGTGTATTCTTGCCATCTCTTCTTAATATCTTCTGCTTCTGTTAGGTCCATACCATTTCTGTCCTTTATCGAGCTCATCTTCGCATGAAATGTTCCTTTGGTATCTGATTTTCTTGAAGAGATACCTAGTCTTTCCTATTCTGTTGTTTTCCTCTATTTCTTTGCATTGATCACTGAAGAAGGCTTTCTTATCTCTTCTTGCTATTCTTTGGAACTCTGCATTCAGATGTTTATATCTTTCCTTTTCTCCTTTGCTTTTTGCTTCTCTTCTTTTCACAGCTATTTGTAAGGCCTCCCCAGATAGCCATTTTGCTTTTTTGCATTTCTTTTCTATGGGAATGGTCTATACATGGACATCACCAGATGGTCAACACCAAAATCAGATTGATTATATTCTTTGCAGCCAAAGATGGAGAAGCTCTATACAGGCAGCAAAAACAAGACTAGGAGCTGACTGTGGCTCAGACCATGAACTCCTTATTGCCAAATTCAGACTTAAATTGAAGAAAGTAGGGAAAACCACTAGACCATTCAGGTATAACCTAAATCAAATCCCTTATGATTATACAGTGGAAGTGAGAAATAGATTTAAGGGCCTAGATCTGATAGATAGAGTGCCTGACGAACTATGGAATGAGGTTCATGACATTGTACAGGAGACAGGGATCAAGACCATTCCCATAGAAAAGCAACTATACTCCAATTTAAAAAAAAAAAAAAGAAAAAAAGAATCTACTGTATAGCACAAGGAACCCTACTCAATACTCTGTAATGAACTATATGGCAAGTGAGAGAGTGGATGTATGTATACATTTAACTGATTCAATTTGCTGTACAGCAGAAACTAACACAACATTGTAAATCAACTGTGAGCCAATAAAAAATAATTTAAAAAAAAAGAAGGTAGACCTCATGTTAACTGTTCTAGGCACAAAAGAACTAAATGAATGACTGAATGAATAAAAACATTTTTAAAAAGAATATAATTTTAATAATGTTTATCTACCTACCAATTGATTCATTAACTAGCAGATTAACTAGAGTTCAGTTTCAAAAGGTTATGTTTGAGGTGGCCAGGAGACATTCAAGTGGATCACAAAATAAGAGGCAGAAAAAGTAGTATGAGGATGGGATCAAGTGCTGCAGGAGACAGAAGAGGGAGAACTTTCGCCTGGAGGGTTTAGGAAAAGTTTTATGGGGAAGGTGGCATCTGACTGAGCCTTAAAGGACTCCTTTAATTTAAAAAACAACTGATTTATGGAAGAGTTACAACTCCCTTCCCTTGATCACAGTGATGCTGTGATGCCCTTTACCAGTCCTTTTACAAACTCTGAGGGAAGTTTACATCTTTCCACTAAATTTAGATATCCACCCTTATTCTGGTTTGAACCATCTTATCTCAGAGAGAAGTCCATGCTCTCTGCTTCATCATGAATACATCAATTCCTGAAAATTGCAGGAAGTAGATTTCAGTTTTTCGTAGGAAGAACAGTCTATTGATGCTATTCCCAAACAAAGTTGCTCTTTGAGGCTCCCATCCCTGGGTACCACTCTGTCAAGGATGCTGCCACCGGGATTCCTGCTCAGGGGAGGGAGGGATGGAGCAAGAAGACTCTAATTTGTTAGCTTCTTTCCTTTGACTTAAACAATGAAACATGTTTCATTGTTTCTGCACCCAGTTATTAAAATGGCACAGTACTGTCAAAAACAAAAGTATCTGCTTGGGAACTGGCCCTGGCTCTGCCATTTATTAGGTATGTGGTCTCTGAGTTTCAATGGACTCATCTGTGGAGTGGGCATAATGCTGTCCACCTTGTGTGCTGTTGTGGAGTGAACCAAGATAACGTGTATAGTGACCCCAACACATGAAGGGTACTCAGCGATTATCTTTCTTTCCCTATAATCCTGTTTCATTAAAGAACTATATAACAAATTACAGAGCTGGATTCTCCCATGAAGTATGGTATGATCTGACAGAGCCCACCAGACTCACTCGTTTCTGGTCAAGAATTTCCCTTAACTCTATTTATCAGGGTTACTTCCTGTTTTGGGGAGGAACTGAAAGATAATTGTACAGCTGAATTCTATAAACGACAGTACTGTGAGAAAAGATGATATTTTTAGACTTTCTTGATTAAAAAAAAGACACTTATCTTACAACGATTGGGACTAAAAGCACCTCTCAACTACATACTTGGAGCTGGATCTTTGACAAAATTATACCATCAACCACAAACAAATGGTGAATTCTGATAAAAGGCAAGTTTGCACTCCAGCTCCTCAAAGCAGAGAGATGCTCTCCACTCTCTGGCTTTCTCAGAGCCTGGTTCATGCCAGGATACATGGGGTTAACCACATACCTATTGATCTTTCCCCATGGAGCTTCTTGCGAGCTGCTTGACTTCACAAGAGCAGTGTTGTCCATCTTCGGGTGAACAGACGGGAATAGAGTAGGGCTTCCATCCATGTTTGTGGACTGAGTGAGGGAACCAATCTGCTCAGCCATTTAACGTGCACTTTCATTTTTCTAGACCCAGTGACTGCACCGGTGCTGAACATTAGCGTCATTCAAACAAAAACAGACCGATATATAACGCTACGCTGCATCTCATTCAACGGCTCTCTGCCTATCAATTATATTTTTTTTGAAAAAAACATCACCATATCACCAGTTATTTCCAAGGATGTAAGGAAGCCTGCTGAATTTAACATAACCAAGAGTAACACTGCGGAAGTGAAAGAGTACAGGTGTAAAGCTAAAAACAGATTGCCTGACCATGCAAAATACAGTAAACCTGTCACCATACCCTCAACAGGTAAGGGCTACCTGAATTCGTTCAACAGGGTCTAGATTTACTTCCAGAAACTGCAGCCTGTCCTCTGCCCACCATTTCCCACTTCGCCCACCTGCTTCTAAGTACTTTTTCTTCTATAGGGTCCATTCGCTCTGATGGGGCTGCTTTCTGCCATAAAGGAACCATAGAAAAACCTAGAGTGGGGCAGGAAGGGACCTTGTTGTAAGACTTCCTGAACTGACTCTGTTTCCTGCTCAGGTTCTTAGCAATCACATTAGAATTTGTAACTCTTTGTTTTCACTTTCTTTTTTTAAGCACTGTTTTTATATATGCATTTATTTTGACCATGCTGGGTCTTCATTGCTGCGCATGGGCTTTTTCTAGTTGCAGCAAGTGGGGGCTACTCTTCGTTGCAGTGCCCGAGCTTCTCAGTGCAGTGACTTCTCGTTTGTGGAGCACAGGCTCTCTGCACATGGGCTTCAGTGGCTGCAGCACAAAGGCTCAGTAGTTGTGGTGAACTGGGCTTAGTTGCACCATGGCATGTGGAATCCTCCCGGACCAGGGATCGAACATGTGTACCATGCATTAGCAGGCGGATTCTTACCCACTCCACCACCAGGGAAGTCCTGCATCTCTTGAAGCTGGTGGGGTCTCTTGATTTTCTTGTGCTTTTTAAAATCATTTAAATAAAAACTCACTTCTAACACCGGTACCTTCCTCCTTGGCTGTTGAATGCCCTACTGCTAATGCTTGGTGAATCTAGATTTCTCTACTGGGGGCAAAAGCAGCTCCTGTCCCAGTCTTGTGTTTCGGAAGGCGCTATCTGGATTCTTCTAAGCCATACACTTTCCAATAAGCTTCCCATAAGCCATAGGGATGCCTGCCTGGACCTTGTATCTCTACTTTTCTGTACCTCACTCTAGGTTCCTAGACCTGCATTCCCTACCCCATCAGATCAGAACCCACCTCCCAGGGCCTGCACAAGTCTCTTTCCCAGCTCGTCCTCCCAAGGGTAGACCACCGTGAGGATGTGAGCACTTCTGGACTCAAGCCAAGGGAGCTGTTTGTGGGGGCTGAGGGACAACACTTGGCCACGCAGGCAGGTTCCTTAGGGCGCAGATCAGAGCCTGGGTGGGAAGGGGCCAGGCCAGAGCTAGAGCCAGCTCTCTTTACACTGTCATGTTCCAGCGCAGAACTCAGAGTCTGAGAATTCCAGATTTAAACCTTTCCTTAGGGACTTCCCTGGCCATCTAGTGGTTAAGACTGCATTTCCAATGCAGGTGGCATGGGTTTGATCCCTGGTCAGGGAACTGGGACCCCTCATGGTGCATGGCCACAACATTTAAAAAATAAAAACCTGGCCTGATGAAGGGACACTGGTCAAGGCGGGAGGAGAAAAAAAAAATTAGGTTAGCAAGGGTAATAGGCATCAGATCAGATCAGATCAGTCGCTGAGTCGTGTCCGACTCTTTGCGACCCCATGAATCGCGCATACAAGGGCATTAAACATCTCATCCTCAGAAGATCAGAGCCCACATCTGGGTGTTCAGTAAGTTCTAACAGTCAGGCAGCCTGTTGGAGTCAGGCCCCAGAGTCAGCCTTTTGCTTACAAATCACCGCCTTCCATTCACTAGCTGTGTGACCTTAGAAAAGTCACATACTCTTATTTAATTGCAAAATGGGAACTTTACTTGAGTCTTATTCTACTTAATTGTAAAATGGGAATAATACCAATGAGATACCTAAGGCAATGCACGAAAAGTGCTTAACACGAAGTCTGCATATAGTCAATAATAAGTGACAGCTGTTGGGTAACATAGATCATACCGACATGACTAAAGACTTTGCCTGACAAATGGCCAGGCTGTTCTCAGACTTATGACCCTAATGATGTAGACAACAATCTGTCTGTTAAATGCTGTACTGCTTTTTTTTCTTTGCAAATAACCCTTGGTGGAAGGTGGACTTGGTCTGACTTTTAGAACTTCATTGACAACTTAATTCTCAGGTGGTGAGGGTGTCCACATAGGGCAGGGACCCAGGTTTCATGGGTAACTTGGGAGACAGTCATGATCGACCTTTCCAGAACATTCCACAATTCAGTATCATTGGAAAAGCAGGTTGTGCAGTGACCAGTGAATGCTGTCTTCTTCTTCTTCCAGGAGGAGACTGCGGTCCATTCTGCCTGCAGCTCCTGCTTCCGGGGTTATTACTGGTGCTGATAATAATCATCCTAGTTCTGGCATTTTGGATGCTACGAAAGTACAAAGCAAGTAAGTTCCTTAGGAACTTTGCCATTGTTTTCCCTGGTGGCTTAGACAGTTAAGAATCTGCCTGCAAGGCAGGAGATCCGGGTTCAATCCCTGGGTGGGGAAGATCCCCTGAAGAGGGGAATGGCTACTCACTCCAGTATGCTAACCTGGAGAATCCATGGACAGAGGAGCCGGACGGGCTATGGTCCTTGGGGTTGCAAAGAGTCGGACACCATTGAGCGACTAACACTTTCACTTTCCCTGGATTTTGGAGACAGACAGAAGGGGAGAGGGTAAGGAGGAAGGGAAAGGAGAATCAGAAATGGGATATGAAGAAAATGAAAAGAGAAGGAAAAGATGCAAAACAAGAAGATAATGAAGGACTTCCTGAACTGTTCACATTTAGCACAGTTCTCTTTTCTCTGGTGAAGCCTTCCCTATTTAGATTGCTTGTGGGTGTGTTACCTGTGCAGTCACATGGGGCCCCGGGCTAAGAAGACATTTTAATGCTCTGCTGTCATTGTCTTAAAATTTGTCATACCTTTTTACCTTTTTAAAAATTTTTTAAAAATTGTTTTTCAAAATTGTGGTAAAATATGCATAACAACAGAATTTACCATTTTGGCCATTGTTAAGTATACAGTTTAGTGGCATTAAGTACATTCACATTCCTGGGCTACCATCACCAGCCATCCACTTTTTCACTATGCAAATATGACACTCTGTACCTGTCAAATGGTGTAAGTCCCTATTAACTTCTCTCTCCTCTCAGCCCCTGGCAAACACCATTCTGATTCCTGTCTATTCTGACTAATAGTCTAATCTGACTATTTTAGAAATCTCATGTAAATGGAATCATACCCTATTTATCCTTTTGTAGGTGGCTTCTTTCATTTAGCACAATGTCCTCTAGGTTCATCCATGTTGTATACATGTCAGAATTTCCTTCATTTTGGGGGACTTCCCTGGTGGTCCAAGGGTTAGGACTCTGCATTTCCACTGCAGGGGACACGGCTTCAATCTGTGGCTGGGGGACTTAAGATCCCCCAAGCCTTGCGGTGCAACAGATTTTTTTCTCCTTCATTTCAAAAGCTGAATAATCAGTTATATATATGTGTGTATATATATATAATATAATATATATATTATACACACACATGTATACATACATAACACATACTTTGTTTATCCATTCATTCATCCATCAATGAACTCTTTCTTCAGAAAAAATTCCTAGAAGTGGAATTGCTGGATCGCTTTTTTTTTTTGAGACTCCTCCATACAGTTTTCCATAGTGGCTGCATCAATTTACATTCCCACCAACAGTGCATGACTTTCCTTTAAGTTGCATCCTTGTCAACACTTGTTACTTGTTACCTTTTTGATGGTAGCTATTCTGAGATGTGTGAGGTGGTATCACTTTGTAGTTTCAACTTGCATTTCCCTAATGATGAGTGATTTTGAACATCTTTCCATGTGCCTGCTGGAGATTTGTATGTGCTCTTTAGAAAATGCCTATACAATTCCTCTGCCTGTTTTTAAATTGGGTTGTTTGGTTTTTTGATGTTGAGCTGTATGAGTTCTTTGTACATTTTGGATATTAACTCCTTATCAGACATATCATTTGCAATATCTTCTTTCATTCTGTAGGCTGCCTTTTTGCTTTGTTGATAATTTCCTTCGCTGTGCAAGCTTAATGTAGTCCCATTTGTTTATTTTTGCTTTTACTTCTCTTGCCTGAGGAGACAGAGCCAAAAAAAATATTGCTAAGACCAGTGTCAAAGAGCATACTACCTATGTTTCCTTTTATGTGTTTTATGGTTTCTGATCTCACATTTAGGTTCTTAATCCACTTTATTTTTGTAGATGGTGTGAGAAAGTAGTGCAGTTTGATTCTTTCACATATAACTGTCCAGTTTTCCCAATACCATCTATTGAAAAGACTATCTTTTCCTGACTGTATATTCTGACCTCCCTTGTAAATTAATTGACCGTGTAAGTAGGGGTTCATCTCTGGGCTCTCTAGTCTGTTTCACTGACCTGTGTGTCTGTTTCTGTGCCAGTCCCATACTGTTTTGATTGCTGTACCTTCGTAGTACAGTTTGAAATTAGAGAATATGATACCTCCAGCTTTGTTTTTTCTCAGGATAGGTTGTTTTGTGTTTCCAAACAAATTTTAGAATTATTTGCCTAAGTCTGTGAAAAAATCCCATTGTTAACTTGACAGGGATTTCATTAAACCTGTAGATTGCCTTGGGGAGTACAGCCATTTGCAATATTAATTCTTCCAATCTGTAAGAATGGTATATCTTTCCATTTGTTTGTGCTGTCTTCAATTTCCTTCACCAGTGTCTTATGGTTTCCCAAGTACAGGTCTGTTACCTTCTTGGTTATATTATTCCTCGGTATTTTATTCTTTTTGGTACAGATAGGATTGCTTTCTTAATTTCTCTTTCAGATAGTTCATTGTTGGTGTATAGAAATGCAACTGATCTCTGTATATTATTAATAATTCCATATACTGTGACTTTAGCTGAATTCATTTATTTGTTTCAATAGCTCTAGTTCTTTGGTGGTGTCTTTAGGATTTTCTCTATATAGTATCATGTCATCTGCAGTGACAGTTTTACTTTTTTCTTTCCAATTTTGATTCCTTTTTTTCTTGTCTGATTACTGTGGCTCAGACTCCCAATACTATTGTGAATAAAAGTGGCAAGAGTGAGCATTCTTGTCTTCTTCCTTATCTTAGAGGAAATGCTTTCAGCTTTTCATCACTGAGTATAATGTTAGCCATGGGCTTGTTATATATGGTCTTTATTATGTTGAGGTATGTTCCCTCTGTACTCACTTTGTTTAGTTTTTATCATAAATAGATATTGAATTTTGTCAAAAGCTTTTTCTGCATCTATTTAAATAATCATATGGCTTTTATTCAATTTGTTAATGTGGTGTATCACACTGATTGATTTGTGGATATTGAAATGTCCTTGTATCTCTGGGACAAATCTCAACTGATCATGGGGTATAATTCTTTCAATGTATTATTGAATTTGGTTTGCTACTACGTTGTTGAGGATTTTTGCATCTACATTCATCAGTGATATTGGCCTGTAGTTTTCTTTTTTTCTGGTGTCTTTGTCTGTCTTTTGTCATTTGGGTTTTTGTTGTTGTTCGTATTGGCTGCACCAGGTCTTAGGTGTGACACTTTGGATCTTTTTTTTTTTTTTTTAGTTGCATCATGTGGGATCTTAGTGGCACCACGAAGGATCTAGTTCCCTGACTAAAGATTAAACCCAGACTCCCTGCATTATGAGCTCAGAGTCTTAGCCACTGGACCACCAGAGAAGTCCCTGTCTTTGGCTTTGATAGCAGGGTGATACTGGCCTTGTAGAATGAGTTTGGAAGGGTTCCTTCCTCTTCAATGTTTTTATAGAGTTCACTTGTGAAGCCATCTGGCCCAGGATTTTTGTTTGTTGGGAGTCTTTTGATGATTGCTTCCATTTCATATTGAATGGTAATTGGTCTGTTCATATCTTCTATTTCTTTCTGATTTAGCCTGAGGAGGCTGTATATTTTAGGAATTCATCCATTTATTCTAGGTTGTCTGTTTTATTGGTGTACAACTGTTTATCTTAATCTCTTACGACTCTGTATTTCTATGGTTATCAGCTGTAACTTCTTTCATTTTTTTTTTTAAATTTCTTGGACAAAATAATATGGAATTTACTTCCATGGAGAATTCTCATTAAAGTCCTATAAAAACATTCCTTTTTTTTTTTTTAACTGAAGGATAATTGCTTTACAATGTTGTGTTGGTTTCTGTCATACAACAATGCAAATCAGTCATAACTATATGTACATCCCTCCTTCTGGAGCCTCCCGCCCATCCCCCACTTCTTTCATTTTTGATTTTATTTATTTGAGCCCTCTTTTTTCTTGATGAGTCTAGCTAAAGGTTTATCAATTTTATTTGGCTTTTCATAGAACCAGCTCTTCATCAATCTTTTCTACTGTTTTATTTTAGTTGTTAGTTCACTTATTCCTGCTCTAATCTTTATTATTTCTTTCCTTCTAACTTTTCTTCTTTCCTTTGGGTGTAAAGCTGGGTTGTTTATGATTTTTCCTGTTTCCTGAGATAGATTTGTATTATAATAAACTTCCCTCTTAGAGCTGCTTTTGCTTGGTCCCTAAGATTTTGGATGGTTGTGCTTCCATTTTCATTCATCTTTGGGTATGTTTTTACTTCCTCTTTAATTTCTTCAGGGACTCATTGTTTGTTTAGTAGTATGTAGTTTATCCTCCATGTGTTTGTGGGTTGTTTTTTTTTTTTTGATAGTTTTTTTTCTTGTAGTTGATTTCTGGTCTCATATGTTGTGGTCAGAAAAGATGGCTGATATGACTTCAATCCTCTTAAATTTATTGCATCTCATGCATTTTTAAAACTAGTCTCTTCCTACAAAAATCCGAGGATCTTACAAAAGTGGAATTAATATTCTTGAGTACTCGCCAGGGCTAAATGGAACTCAGTTGGGTAATTTAGTATCTCTTGCAGATATTAAGAAGCTTTTTACAGGCTATTCTTTACAGTGAAGGAAAGAAAAGATATCTCTGGCCATCTCAGGCACAATCTAAGAGGCCAAGGGTGTTGTTTGCAGATCTGAGAACAAATCAGAAGGGCTCCTGGCCTGAAGCAGCAGATGCTACGGTCTCCTAGCTGAGCCCACGATTTCCCTTTAATAGACAACACTTCAGGCCATCCGAGAAGGTCATTCTTCCAGAACTTTGGGGAATTCTGCTCCGTGGAGGAGCAGGAAAAAAAAAATTGTGGCTGAATTGGTTTATTTTAATGATTTTGCACCAACTTATGTAGGAAAAGCTATGAAAGATAGTGCACCCAGAGTCTGCAGAAATATACCCATGGAAGCTGGAATATATGCAAATGTCTGTGAAAATCAAGCAGGTAAGAGAATTTTGTTTGAGATTTTGGTTGGTTTGGGGTTTTTGTCTTTTACATTTTTTTTAAGGTCATACACAAATGGGTAAAATACTGAAGAAGCTGAGTATAGCGTCTCCCTTCCGCCCCAACACTCAATCCCACTTTCCACTTTAAAGTCCTTCCACAGATACTTTATGTGTGTTTTATAAACATCTAAATAAATGGTAGTAATGGTAGCATGTCATAGATATGCCATTCTACACCTGATTTTTTCAGTTAGCAACATATCTTGGAAATTTTTTTTTTTAATATCACTTCAGAATGATCCACACTGTGTTCCAATCACTTTTATGATCATCTCTTAAAGTTGGCATCGTTTACTGCTTTATGGTAAATAGACCCAGCACCTTGGCCAACAGTGAGAACAACCCCAGCCAATGTGGATGCTGACTGAGGACCAGCCATGTTCCAGGCACAGCCCTAAGCGACTTCTCTGCTCTGTCTGGTGCAAACACCACTAACTCCCAAATTATATCACCCCCATTTTACAGATGAGAAACCCGTGCCAGGCTTAGAACCAAAGCAATGTGTTTCCAGTGCCCAAGATGGTAAGTACTCTGCAAAGTCCAGAAGCGACATGCCACTGCAAGGGTAGCCACTGCCCTCAGGAGATCAGAGATTTGGACCACAGACCCAGTAATTCTGTTTCTTGTCTTTTACCCAGGGGCTAAATACTCCCAGGAGATACATTATGCTGACCCCGTGTTCCAGCAAGTGGCACCAAGAGATCAGGGTGAGCCACAGTTTGGGATAGGAGACGCTGTTGAAATGGGCAGTGGTTTCTGTGAGGCCATCATTAGCTTTAGGAACCCAAGGATGGGATGAACAGGGGCAACATCCACGCTCTAGGACACCAATAGCAGCCAGCACCACAGCGCCTAATACATTTCATCAGGACGTGGGTGGATGGGGAGGAGGAAAGGATGTGGTAGGGAGTGTATCACATTAAAAAAATCCAGAGAGAACAAGGCAAGTGCACTTCTAAAATGCTTTCAAGAATAAATCACATAATGTAGTCCAGGAAAAAAAGACAGTTCATACTTGGTTTTATCAGGACCCCCAGCTACCAAAATAGAATTTTAAAAGAGCTTCTATAGATATATATCCAAGATTGAAGGCAAAAGGAGAAGAGGGCGGCAAAGGATGAGATGGTTAGATAGCATCACCGACTCAATGGACACAAGCTTGAGGAAACTCTGGGAGATGGTGAGGGACATGGAAGCCTGGCATGCTGCAGTCCACTGGGTTGCAAAGAATCAGACATGACTTAGCAACTGAACACCAATGACAACATCCTAAGTTTACTGAATTATTTTCTCTTCTATATTACAGAAAACAGTAATAATTCTAAAGATGGATACGTCTATTCTGAACTTGTCCTCTGAGATTTAAAGATGTAGGCTACATCTCAGGGTAAGATGCTTTTTATAAAGCTGATTTCCATAAAGAAAAAGCAAACTTGATTGATACTTTAAAAGGTTTCACCTGGTTACCCAAAGTGACTCGCTGTTTTTCATGCTTAAACACTATTCCTTTGGCTTTTTCAGGTACATACAATCCTGTCATCAGACAAGAGTTTTGTTAGGTGGGATCCTAAGTTTTTACATGCTTTTGCCATTTTTTGGCAAGGACCATTTCCCCCATTTCCACACCACTGAATAAAGAATAATTTTTTGACCACTGTGTTCTTCATAAGTGCATCCTGGAAGCTTACAACAATCATCTCCCCATCCCCATGCCCACTGAAGTTTCAGAAGCAAACACACAAAGCAAAAACCATGCCTGAATTCCAAAACAAAGCCTGGTGGCCTTGAAAAGGTGTCTGAAGAAAACAGCACCTGCAGTCACCTCTGGAGAAAGGCAAGATCACTCAACGAGTACACATTTATTACTCACTGCCACTAACATTTGCTCTTAGCTTCCGGAAGCCTGCAAATTCATTTGTATTGATTTCCATGGACTTTCTCAGTCCTCAAGATTCAGCTCATGTCAGAAGCGTGCCTTTATGTGCTGCATTTTTCCGGTCAGCTGTCTGTCAAGAGGACAGCCCAGAGTTGAGTTGGGGAAGAACAGAGAAATGGATTGGCTTCCCAGGATTGCTGTAACAGATTACTACAAACTGCTGACTTAAAACAACAGACATGTATTTTCTCATAGGGCTTCCCTGATAGCTCAGTTGGTAAAGCTCCTGCAATGCAGGAGACCTGGTTTGATTCCTGGATCGGGAAGATCCGCTGGAGAAGGAATAGGCTACCCACCCCAGTATTGGTGGGAGTGACTTAGCACACACACAGTGGATTCAGGAACTATCCAGATGATCCAGGTTGATCTTATCTGGAGATTCTTATTAATTACACCTTCAGAGACCCTTTTCTCAAGGTGATATTCACAGGTTCCGAGCGTTAGAACTTATGGGGGAGCCACCATTCAGTCCACTTGAGGGGCAAAAATATTTCTGGTTTGAATCTCTCATCCCAGGAGTTATAAGTAAAGTCCAATAAAGCCAAGAGGCATTTCTGGGGTTCTGGACACAAAATAACTTGGCCAAAATTGCTCCACTCTGTTCTTCTTCTGGGGGGGGGGGGTTGCCTGAACCTGTCTTAACTATTCTCAACAATGGACCTCTGACTAGAAAAATCATAGTTATCAGCTAATTAGACACTAACCCTGTAACACCCTTGGGGCCGGTTTTATTAACTTGATTTTACAGGTAAGGAAACTGAGGCTTAGATGGGGTAAGTAATTTCACAGGGTCATCCTCAGCTTGGTAAGTGGTTGGACTGGGACTTAAATCCCAGCAAAGAACAACATCAGCACTGGCTGTGGGAATGCATATTCAGGGTGGGAAGGGCTATACTGTACACACAGGTCCAGGTGAACCTGAGGATTTTGTTGCGATAAAGCAGCATCCATGAGCTTAATTTCCCCTTCTTTCTGTGGATATTTTTATTGGCTTGGCCATTAAGTCCATCTGGGTTCTTTCCATAAGATGTTATCAGTTCAGTTCAGTTCAGTTGCACAGTCGTGTCTGACTCTTTGCGACCCCATGAATCGCAGCACACCAGGCCTCCCCGTCCATCACCAACTCCCGGAGTTCACTCAGACTCACGTCCATCGAGTCAGTGATGCCATCCACCCATCTCATCCTCTGTCATACCCCTTCTCCTCCTGCCCCCAATCCCTCCCAGCGTCAGAGTCTTTTCCAATGAGTCAACTCTTCGCATGAGGTGGCCAAAGTACTGGAGTTTCAGCTTTAGCATCATTCCTTCCAAAGAAATCCCAGGGCTGATCTCTTTCAGAATGGACTAGTTGGATCTCCTTGCAGTCCAAGGGACTCTCAAGAGTCTTCTCCAACACCACAATTCAAAAGCATCAATTCTTCGGCGCTCAGCCTTCTTCACAGTCCAACTCTCACATCCATACATGACTACTGGAAAAACCATAGCCTTGACTAGAAGGATCTTTGTTGGCAAAGTAACGTCTCTGCTTTTGAATATGCTATCTAGGTTGGACATAACTTTCCTTCCAAGGAGCAAGCATCTTTTAATTTAATGGCTGCAGTCACCATTTGCAGTGATTTTGGAGCCCAGAAAAATAAAGTCTGACACTGTTTCCACTGTTTCCCCATCTATTTGCCATGAAGTGATGGGACCAGATGCCGTGATCTTCGTTTTCTGAATATTGAGCTTTAAGCCAACTTTTTCACTCTCCACTTTCACTTTCATCAAGAGGCTTTTTAGTTCCTCTTCACTTTCTGCCGTAAGGGTGGTGTCATCTGCATATCTGAGGATATTGATATTTCTCCCAGCAATCTTGATTCCAGCTTGTGTTTCTTCCAGTCCAGTGTTTCTCATGATGTACTCTGCATATAAGTTAAATAAGCAGGGTGACAATATACAGCCTTGATGTACTCCTTTTCCTATTTGGAACCAGTCTGTTGTTCCATGTCCAGTTCTAACTGTTGCTTCCTGACCTGCATACAGATTTCTCAAGAGGCAGGTCAGGTGGTCTGGTATTCCCATCTCTTTCAGAGTTTCCCATAGTTTATTGTGATCCACACAGTCAAAGGCTTTGGCATAGTCAATAAAGCAGAAATAGATGTTTTTCTGGAACTCTCGTGCTTTTTCCATGATCCAGCGGATGTTGGTAATTTGATCTCTGGTTCTTCTGCCTTTTCTAAAACCAGCTTGAACATCAGGAAGTTCACGGTTCACATATTGCTGAAGCCTGGCTTGGAGAATTTTGAGCATTACTTTACTAGCATGTGAGATGAGTGCAATTGTGTGGTAGTTTGAGCATTCTTTGGCATTGCCTTTCTTTGGGATTGGAATGAAAACTGACCTTTTCCAGTCCTGTGGCCACTGCTGAGTTTTCCAAATTTGCTGGCATATTGAGTGCAGCACTTTCACAGCTTCATCTTTCAGGATTTGGAACAGCTCAACTGGAATTCCATCACCTCCACTAGCTTTGTTCGTAGTGATGCTCTCTAAGGCCCACTTGACTTCATATTCCAGGATGTCTGGCTCTAGGTCAGTGATCACACCATCGTGATTATCTGGGTCATGAAGATCTTTTTTGTACAGTTCTTCTGTATATTCTTGCCACCTCTTCTTGATAGCTTCTGCTTCTGTTAGGTCCATACCATTTCTGTCCTTTATTGAGCCCATCTTTGCATGAAATGTTCCCTTGGTATCTCTAATTTTCTTGAAGAGATCCCTAGTCTTTCCCATTCTGTTGTTTTCCTCTATTTTTTTGCACTGATCGCTGAGGAAGGCTTTATCTCTTCTTGCTATTCTTTGGAACTCTGCATTCAGATGTTTATATCTTTCCTTTTCTCCTTTGCTTTTCATTTCTCTTCTTTTCACAGCTATTTGTAAGGCCTCCCCAGACAGCCATTTTGCCTTTTTGCATTTCTTTTCCATGGGGATGGTCTTGATTCCTGTCTCCTGTACAATGTCACGAACGTCAGTCCATAGTTCATCAGGCACTCTATCTATCAGATCTAGGCCCTTAAATCTATTTCTCACTTCCACTGTATAATCATAAGGGATTTGATTTAGGTCATACCTGAATGGTCTTTCCCTACTTTCTTCAATTTCAGTCTGAATTTGGCAATAAGGAGTTCATGATCGGAGCCACAGTCAGCTCCTGGTCTTGTTTTTGTTGACTGTACAGTGCTTCTCCATCTTTGGCTGCAAAGAATATAATCAGTCTGATTTTGGTGTTGACCATCTGGTGATGTCCATGTGTAGAGTCTTCTCTTGTGTTGTTGGAAGAGGGTGTTTGCTATGACCAGTGCATTTTCCTGGCAAAACTCTATTAGTCTTTGCCTTGCTTCATTCCGTATTCCAAGGCCAAATTTGCCTGTTACTCCAGGTGTTTCTTGACTTCCTACTTTTGCATTCCAGTCCCCTATAATGAAAAGGACATCTTTTTTGGGTGTTCTAAAAGACCTTTAGACCTTAGACATCTTTTTCGGGTGTTCTAAAAGACCTTTAGGCCTTTAGACCTTTTAGTTCTAAAAGGTCTTGTAGGTCTTCATAGAACCATTCAACTTCAGCTTCTTCAGCGTTACTGGTTGGGGCATAGACTTGGATTACTGTGATATTGAATGGTTTGCCTTGGAAATGAACAGAGATCATTCTGTCATTTTTGAGATTGCATCCAAGTACTGTATTTCAGACTCTTTTGTTGACCATGATGGCTACTCCATTTCTTCTGAGGGATTCCTGCCCGCAGTAGTAGATATAATGGTCATCGTAATTAAATTCACCCATTCCAGTCCATTTCAGTTTGCTGATTCCTAGAATGTTGGCATTCACTCTTGCCATCTCTTGTTTGACCACTTCCAATTTGCCTTGATTCATGGACCTGACATTCCAGGTTCCTATGCAATATTGCTCTTTACAGCATCGGACCTTGCTTCTATCACCAGTCCACATCCAAGCTGGGTATTCTTTTTGCTTTGGCTCCATCCCTTCATTCTTTCTGGAGTTATTTCTCCACTGATCTCTAGTAGCATATTGGGCACCTACTGACCTGGGGAGTTCCTCTTTCAGTATCCTATCATTTTGTCTTTTCATACTGTTCATGGGGTTCTCAAGGCAAGAATACTGAAGTGGTTTGCCATTCCCTTCTCCAGTGGACCACATTCTGTCAGATCTCTCCACCATGACCCGCCCATCTTGGGTTGCCCCACGGGCATGGCTTAGTTTCATTGAGTTAGACAAGGCTGTGGTCCTAGTGTGACCTCGGACGTGGGGTAGCTCCTCTCGGCCACGCTTAGTGTGCTGGTCGCAGGTGCCCGTGCTTAGTGCCTAAGATGTTATAGAAAACCCCAAATGAACTTTTGACCAACCCTAAAGAAGGCTGAGTACCAAAGAATCAGTGCTTTCAAATTGTGCTGGAGAAGACTCTTGAGAGTCCCTTGGACAGCAAGGAGATCAAAACAGTCAATCCTAAAGGAAATCAACTCAATATTCATTGGAAGGACTGATGCTGAAGCTGAAGCTCCAATCCTTTGGCCAGTTGATGCAAAGAATTGACTCATTGGAAAAGAGCCTGCTGCTGGAAAGATTGAAGGCAGGAGAAGGGGGAGACAGAGGATAAGATGGTTGGATGGATCACCGATTCAATGGATATGAGTCTGAGCAATCTCCAGGAGATACTGAAGGACAGAGAAGCCTGGCATGCTGCAGTCCATGGAGTCGCAAAGAGGAGGACACAGCTTCGTGACTGAACAACAATATTTGGAGGAACTCAGTATATCACAGAGGCTGAGAGTGAGGATATCCAGGCTCAGTGCTAATTGTGTGACTCTGGGTAAGTTACATAAAATCCTGGGGTTCAGTTTCCTCACTTGAGGGGGTGGGGGAAAGAGGAGAGGGACAGGGAGAAATGTTACCTACATCACGGAGCTGCTGTGAGAATTAACTCAGGTGATGAATGTAAAAGCTTTGGAACAGGAGCTGGGGACAGAGTAAGAACTGGGAAAAAAAAAATGCTAGCTATTCATAGTATGCTCATCCTTAGCACGGGTCATGCTAATTGGCTGCTCCCCTTAGAAATCTTCAGTCTTTGAGGTCATAAACTTAGTTACTTGGCCGCCATTAACCTCTTGATGTAGTAACCTGAGCTCCTTCCTGAAGCAGAGCCTGAGGCAAGGACTTGGTGCAGGTTGTTTATATGAGGGGCTAGGGAGACTGAAATAGAGAAGAAGCCAAGACAAGAGGTGGAGAGGGGCTGGCAAATTAATGAGCACCCCAGTAACTGGATGTGATACTATTAAGCCCATCTGAGGTCTCAAAGTCCACTATGTCCCTGGGTTTCACAGCATGCCCTGAATCGACAGCCTCTCATTTTCTCTTTGCAAAGCTTCTAAAGCAGTTAGCAGAAGCCAACCAACCCACAATCCATGTAATTACCACTGCCTCGTGCCTTTCAAGGGCTAGAACTATTGCGTAACCTCGAGCTTCATTATCTACCTCTGCTGTCTTCCCCACTGCAAGGGAAAGTCTTAGTAATTGGGAAGCTATAACATGTAAGGATTATCTCTACTCCCCTTACCACCAGCAACAGAGTCCTTGTTGCCATTCATCCTGGGAGGAAATCTGTTTATCAGGGCTGCTTTCTCCAGCCTCTGACAGGCTGATAGCCCTGAAAGCAGAGGCTGAGAAAAGGCCTTCTGTGGAACAGAAGGGACACTGGCAAACAGGCATGAGGGGCTGGAGGAAAAGCCAGAACGCGGTATAAGGTTGAGTTGGGCATTGCTGTGGGGAACTGGGGCTCGATTCCATCGGAACTGTCTGTGGAGTGAAAAAATGCCTCTCAGAATTATCCCCTTGAGGACTGAGTGAGAAGCACTCATCCATCGGCTCCCATCCCCCATTGGCTGAGGGCTGCCCCCAGGAGATGATGCATGTGGGCATTCCAAATGGGCTTCCATTGGCCTCTCACCGAGGCACTGGAAAGCCCCGGGGTAGAAAAGGAGTCATATGTCTTGGACACTAAAAGCAAGAAAGCTGTCAACACAAAGTGGGTGAGGCTGCAGATGCAGCTGGAATCAGAGGATGTGACTGCTGGCTGCTCGGCCGTCTCTCAACATTTCCTTTGTACTGACTATGTGGTTTATTTGCTTGTGTCTGACTCTTTGCGACCCCGTGGACCGCAGCACGCCAGGCTCTCCTGTCCTTCACCATTTCCCGGCGTAACAACAATAATAATAACTGCCACGGGCTGAGTATATACCAGGTTCCGGGCACTGCTGAGTGTTTTGTGTACTTCTCACAACACCCTCCTCACACAACCCCAACTTTCTACGGCCTCCACCTTCACCTACCCCCCGCACGGTCACTGAGCCCCAGCCCATGGCTTTTGGACTGAATTGTTTAGGATGGCAAGGGGAGGAAAAGGAAGAGGAAGAGGATCTATTGAGTTTTCATTCAATAGTTACATTTTTTTCATGTCTAGAAGTTTCCCTTTGGTTTTTGATTTTTTTTTTTGCTGAGCCGGGTCTTAGTTGCAGCACGTGGGCTCTTTAGTTGGGGCATGCAGGATCTAGTCCCCTGACCAGGGATGCAACCTAAGTCCCCTGCATTGGGAGTGCAGAGTCTTAGCCACTGAATCACCAGGGACATACCTAGTTCTTTTTCAAACCGACATACTCTTTTTTTTTTTTTGGTTGTGAAATAGAGTATGCATTATATAAAAATGCACAAAAATATATACCCACAGTTTAATAAGTTCTATTAATTGGACACTAGCAACAGAATGTTGTCAGCATCCCAGAAGCCCTCTGCATAGCTCTTCTCAATCACAACCCCAATTCCCCAACTTAACTACCCTATTATGGGAATCACACCTTTGCTTTTCTTTAGTTTTACCACCTACATATGCATTCCTAAGCACCATCTTTAGTTTTGCCTGCTTTTTCAAAATTGAATGTAAATGAAATCACATAGCATTTATTCTCATGTCTGGCTCCTTTTGCTCAACATTGTGTTTGAGAGGTTTACCCAAGATGCTGCATGTATTTGTAATTAATTTATTCCTCTTGCTTAGTTCAGTTCAGTTCAGTCGATCAGTTGTGTCCAACTCTTTGTGACCCCATGGACTGCAGCATGCCAGGCTTCCCTGTCCATCACCAACTCCTGGAGCTTGTTCAAACTCATGTCCATCAAGTCAGTGATGCCATCCAACCATTTCATCCTCTGTTGTCTCCTTCTGCTTCTGCTTTCAATCTTTCTCAGCATCAGAGTCTTTTCCAGTGAGTCAGTTCTTTACATCAGGTGGCCAAAGTATTGGAGCTTCAGCTTCAACATCAGTCCTTCCAATGAATATTCAGAGTTGATTTCCTTTAGGATTGACTGGTTTGATTTCCTTGCTGTCCAAGGGACTCTCAAGAGTCTCTTCTCCAATACCACAGTTCAAAAGCATCAATTCTTTGGTGCTCAGCTTTCTTTATGGTCCAACTTTCACATCCATACATGACTACTGGAAAAACCATAGCTTTGACTATACAGACCTTTGTCAGTAATGTCTCTGCTTTTTAATATACTGTCTAGATTATTATTATCTTGCTAAGTAGTATTCCCTTGTTTGAATACACTATAATTTATCTATTGTGGGCTTCCCCGGTGGCTCAGTGGTAAAGATTTCGCCTGCAACAGGAGCCGCAGGAGATTCGGATTCCATCCCTGGGTCAGGAAGATCCCCTAGAGGAGGGCATCCCAACCCACTCCAGTATTCTTGTCTGGAGAATCCCATGGACAGAGGAGCCTGGTGGGCTACAGTCTATAGGGTTGAGAAGAGTAGGATACAACTGAAGCGACTTAGCACGCACATACACAGCTTGGAACTGTTACAAACAATGCAGTTATGACCATTCTTACATGTCTTACACATGTCTCCTGGTTTCCAAGTGCATGCAATTATGTTGAACATACATAGGAATGGAATTACTGGGGCACGGGGTATGTTTAGTTCGCTTATTCCTAAAATGCTGACATTCACTCTTGCCATCTCCTGTTGGACCACTTCCAGTTTGCCTTGATTCATGGACCCAACGTTCCAGATTCCTATGCAGTACAACATCAGATTTTACTTCTATCACCAGTCACATCCAAAACTGGGTGTTGTTTTTGCTTTGGCTCTGTCTCTTTGTTCTTTCTGGACTTATTTCTCCACTGATCTCCAGTAGTGTATTGGGCACTTACCAACCTGGGGAGTTCATCTTTCAGTGTCGTATTTTTTGCCTTTTCATATTGTTCATGGGGTTCTCAAGGCAAGAATACTGAAGTGGTTTACCATTGCCTTCTCCAGTGGACCATGTTTTGTCAGAATTCTCTACCATAACCCATCCACCTTGGGTGGCCCTACACAGCATGGCTGGCTCATGGTTTCATTGAGTTAGACAAGGCTGTGGTCCATGTGATCAGATTGGTTAGTTTTCTGTGACTGTGGTTTTCAGTCTGTCTGCCCTCTGATGGAGAAGGATAAGAGGCTATGGAAGCTTCCTGATGGGAAAGACTGACTGAGGGGGAAACTCGGCCTTGTTCTGATGGGTGGGGCCATGCTCAGTTCAGTTCAGTTCAGTCGCTCAGTCGTGTCTGACTCTTTGTGACTCCATGAATCGCAGCATGCCAGGCCTCCCTGTCCATCACCAACTCCCGGAGTTCACTCAGACTCACGTCCATCGAGTCGGTGATACCATCCAGCCATCTCATCCTCCATCGTCCCCTTTTCCTCCTGCCCCCAATCCCTCCCACCATCAGAGTCTTTTCCAATGAGTCAACTCTTCGCATGAAGTGGCCAAAGTACTGGAGTTTCAGCTTTAGCATCATTCCTTCCAAAGAATACCCAGGACTGATCTCCTTTAGGATGGACTGGTTGGATCTCCTTGCAGTCCAAGGGACTCTCAAGAGTCTTCTCCAACACCATAGTTCAAAAGCATCAATTCTTCAGTGCTCAGCTTTCTTCACAGTTCAACTCTCACATCCATACATGACTACTGGAAAAACCATAGCCTTGACCAGACGGACCTTTGTTGGCAAAGTAATGTCTCTGCCTTTGAATATGCTATCTAGGTTGGTCATAACTTTCCTTCCAAGGAGTAAGCCTCTTTTAATTTCATGGCTGCAATCACCATCTGCAGTGATTTTGGAGCCCCCAAAAATGAAGTCTGACACTGTTCCCACTGTTTCCCCGTCTATTTGCCATGAAGTGATGGGACCGGATGCCATGATCTTCGTTTTCTGTTGAGCTTTAAGCCAACTTTTTCACTCTGCTCTTTCACTTTTATCAAGAGGCTTTTTAGTTCCTCTTCACTTTCTGCCAGTAGATGTTTAATCCAATTTTCAGTTGATGGGTGGGGCTGTGTTCCCTCACTCTTATTTAAGTAGAAAGTGAAGTTGCTCAGTCATGTCCAACTCTTTGCGACCCCATGGACTGTAGCCTATCAGGCTCCTCCGTTCATGGGATTTTCCAGGCAAGACTACTGGAGTGGGTTGCCATTTCCTTCTCTAGGAGATCTTCCCAAGCCAGGGATTGAACCCAAGTCTCCCACATTTTAGGCAGACGCTTTATCGTCTGAGCCACCAGGGAAGTCATTTACCCGGGGCCAAACTATGGTGGAGGTAATGAAGATAATGGCAACCTCCTTAAAAGATCCCATGCACACACTGCTACACTCAGTGCCCCTAACCCTGCAGCAGGCCACTGCCAACCCACACCTCCAGAGATTCCTAGACACTCTATTCATTTCCAAGGAAAACCATTCAATATCACAGTAATCCAAGTCTATGCCCCAGCCAGTAATGCTGAAGAAACTTAAGTTGAATGGTTTTATGAAGACCTACAAGACCTTCTAGAACTAACACCCAAAAAAGATGTCTTTTTCAGTATAGGGGACTAGAATGCAAAAGTAGGAAGGCAAGAAATACCTGGAGTAACAGGCAAATTTGGCCTTGGAAATATGGAATGAAGCAGGGCAAAGGCTAATAGAGTTTTGTCAAGAGAATGCACTGGTCATAGCAAACACCTTCTTCCAACAACACAAGAGAAGACTCTACACGTGGACATCACCAGATGGTCAATACCAAAATCAGATTGATTATATTCTTCACAGCCAAAGATGGAGAAGCTCTATACAGTCAGCAAAAACAAGACTGGGAGCTGACTGTGTCTCAGATCATGAACTCCTTACTGCCAAATTCACTTAAATTGAAGAAAGTAGGGAAAAGTAGACCATTCAGGTAGGACCTAAATCAAATCCCTTACAATTATACAGTGGAAGTGAGAAATAGATTTAGGGGATTAGATCTGATAGACAGAGTGCCTGAAGAACTATGGACAGAGGTTCGTGACATTGTATGGGAGGCAGGGATCAAGATCATCCTCAAGAAAAAGAAATGCAAAAAGGCAGAACGGTTGTCTGAGGAGGCCTTACAAATAGCCATGAAAAGAGAAGCAAAAGGCAAAGGATAAAAGGAAAGACATACCCACTTGAATGCAGAGTTCCAAAGAATAGCAAGGAGAGATAAGAAAGCCTTCCTCAGTGATCAGTGCAAAGAAATAGAGGAAAACAATAGAATGGGAAAGACTAGAGATCTTTTCAAGAAAATTAGAGAAAAATTTTAAATTAAAAGTTGGCTTAAAGCTCAACATTCAGAAAACTAAGATCATGGCATCTGGTCCCATCACTTCAAGGCAAATAGATGGGGAAACAGTGGAAACAGTGTCAGACTATATTTTTGGGCTCCAAAATCACTGCAGATGGTGACTGCAGCCATGAAATTAAAAGAGGCTTGCTCCTTGGAAGAAAAGTTATGACCAGCCTAGACAGCATATTAAAAAGCAGAGGCATTACTTTGTCAACAAAGGTCCATCTAGTCAAAGCTATGGTTTTTCCAGTAGTCATGTATGGATGTGAGAGTTGGACTGTGAAGAAAGCTGAGCGCCGAAAAATGGATGCTTTTGAACTGTGTGGGAGAAGACTCTTGAGAGTCCCTTGGACTGCAAAGAGATCCAACCAGTCCATCCTAAAGGAAATCAGTCCTGAATATTCATTGGAAGACTGATGCTGAAACTCCAGTACTTTGGCCACCTGATGGGAAGAACTGACTCATTTGAAAAGACCCTGATGCTGGGAAAGATTGAGGGCAGGAGGAGAAGGGGACGACAGAGGATGAGATGGTTGGATGGCATCACCAACTTAATGGACATGAGTTTGGGTAAATTCCGGGAGTTGGTGATGAATAGGGAGGCCTGGCGTGCTGTGGTTCATGGGGTCGCAAAGAGTCAGACACGACTGAGCGACTGAACTGAACTGAACATTGTGATTTTAATTTACATTTTTCCTGATGACTAATAAGGTCAAGCACTTTTACATATATTTGCAGGCCATTTGGATTTCTTTTATAAGGTGCCTGTTTGAGGTACTTGGCCTATTATTCTACTGAAGTGTTTTTACTTTTTCATATTTTTTAGTAGTTGTTCTCCTACTCTGCAGCTTGATTTTTCACTATCTTAATGGTACTTTTTGATGAAGTTCTTTCTTCTGTTTTAGCTTATAGTTTTTATTATAACCAAGTAGCTTTACCAAACACAAAATTCAGTAGACTTAAAATTCTCATGCATTATATCATGCAAAATTGATTTCTGGCTTGTAATGATCCACTTTTATTATTTTTACTCAATATTATTTCCCATATAGGTTTTCATATATTTACATAGTTTCTTTTAACTTTTTCAGCACATATCATCTTTTTAAAAAAATCTATTTATTCATTTATTTGTGGTTGTGATGGGTCTTCTACTGCTGTGTGAGGGCTTTCTCTAGTGTTGAGCAGGGGCTCCTCTTCCTTGGGGTGCATGGGCTTCTCATTCAGCACATACCATCTTATTTAATTCTTGCATTGTTGGTTGGTTCGTTGGTTTAGTTGCTAAGTCATGTCCAACTCTTTTGTGACCCCATGGACTACCCTGCCAGGCTCCTCTGTCCATGGGATTTCCCAGGCAAGAATCCTGGATTGGGTTGCCATTTCCTCCTCCAGATTGATGAAGTTTGAAGAACTTGTTGTGCCTGCCGTGTCTTTATGGTTAGTGCTTTTTTGTGAATGTGTGTCCAGATGAATATTTTTTCAACTTGAGGTCATACAAGCATTATCCTATACTGCTATCTACTAAAGGCTTTTCTTCTTCTTCTTTTTTTACTAAAGGCTTTTTTAGTTACTTTCATATTTCAGTTTCTATCAGCCTGCAATTGTTTCTGTGATATGAAATTGGCATCACATTTTTTTAAAAATTTCATTATTTATTTTTGGCTGTGTTGCTTTGCACGGGCTTTCCTCTAGCCGCGGTGAGCAGGGCTACTCTTCGTTGCGGTGCACAGGTCTCTCAGCGTGGCTCCTCTTGTTGCAGAGTGCGGGCTCTAGGTGCGTAGCTCCAGTAGCTGCAGCATGCAGGCTCTAGAGCGCAGGCTCCGTAGTTGCGGCACGGCATGTGGAGTCTTCCCAGACCAGGGATCAAACCTGTGTCCCCTGCTTTGGCATGCAGATTCTTACCCACTGCACTACCAGGGAAATCCTGGCATCTCACCTGGTTCCCCTCCCCTGCATGGACGTACCCCGTTGCTGCAGCACTGTCCACTGAAAAGGCCGTCCTTTCCCCACTAAACTGCAGTGTCATCTTGGTCACTAATCAAATGTTCATATACGTGTGGGTTTCCTTCTGGGCTGTGGATTCTGTTTCACTGTTCTATACTTCTCTCTCCTGTGCCAGTGCCATACTCAGCTTTTAAATAGATCCTAATAGCTGGAAGAGCAGTTTCCCCACCTTGTTCTTTTTAGTCACGTCTTAGCTTTTCTTGACCTTTTCATTTCTGTACTTGGCGAGTCTTGTGGGATCTTAGTTTCCCGACCAGGGATGGAATCCATGCCCCCTGTAGTGGAAACACAGAGCCTTAACCACAAAACCGCCAGGGAAGTCCCTGCATTTCCATACAAACTTTAGTCAGCTTACTATTTCCTTACAGAAAACACTAAGCATAGTACGGATTTTGATTGACATTGCATTGAACTTTTTAGATCAACTTGGGGGAGAATTAATAGTTTTATAATATTGAATTTTCTGAACTGCAAAGTATTTCATCATTTGTTTGTTTTTTTTCAACTCTCTCAGTAGTGTTTTTTTATTTTCTGTATAAACAATCTTGCGTACTTTTTGTTAGATTTAGTCCTAGCTGGTCAATATTTTGAGGCTATGTTAAGTTGTATTTTTATTTCATGTTGTGGATACACAGAAACACAATCACTTTTCTTGGTCAACTTTGTATCCAGCAACCTTGCTAAATTCCCTTTTCAATTTTAATAATTCGTCTAAAGGTCTTTTAATTTATCTGCAGGTTTTCTAACAATCTGGAGACCAGACAGCTACCGCTGCTACTGTTAGCGTTGTTGCCTTCAGTACAACTGCCTCACCCAGAAACTGGAGCCCAGTGGAGTGTGGAGTTCTGCCATTAGAGACACTTACTTTTCAGCAGAAATCATCATCTCCCTTCTCCTTTCCAGGTCCTATGGATATGTGTCTAATTGGTGGAAGATATTCACAGTCATACCCTGGCAGCAAGGGAATTGCAATTTTTCAGGTTTCAGACCCCACCAAATAGAAGAAGGGTTATGAGGTGGCTTAAGAGAACCAACCAAAATAACTACCACTTTAGCCAAAATACCAATCAAGAACTGAGGGGGAAATAAACACATTTTAAGACAAAGGAGGAGGTTTCTCAATTGCGTTCACACTGAAAGAGATACACAATGTACTCATGAAAAAGGAAACTGAACACAGATTCAGGGAGCGTGTGTGGTGGGTGAGGGATGAGAGAGAAGGGGGTATATAAGGGTTCAAAACATGATAAAATTAGCAGGATTTTGAAGGTGTGTTATGGGCATATGGCTAAACAAGTAGAAAGTGTAAATGTAACATGAAAGAAAGTCCAAATATAAATCTAAATACAGATGAGAGTTTAGTATGTGAAAAATATGGCATTTTAAATCAATGGGGAAAAGATGGAACATTCAATACAGTGTAAAAATTGCAAACCACATTTAAAAACTTAGAACTCCATTTTTTTTTTCCACTTCATTCTTTACAAAAAAATCCATTCAGCTAGCTCAAATATTAAAACATCTAAAAATTAAGCCACAGAAGTGGAGGAATTTTATAATAATCTTTAAGAGGGAAAGGCTTTTCTAGGTATGATTTGTGATCCAGAAGACATAAATGAGTGTTAAATTTAGTTAGATGAAACATTTAAAAATCTTTAACTAAATCAAAAGAATGGGGAGAGGAAATATTTTTAATCCATGTCTCTGATATAGTATGATGTTTTACAATATTTGATGAGCTCTCAGAAATCATTCAGAAAAAGGCCAGCAACCCAATAGGAGACTGGGAGAAGGCAGCATATGCAAGGTGACACCAGGGCAGCACGAAAACCCTGCTGGGATGAGGAGCTGCAAACAGGTGTTCCCTTCAAGCATCTGTCCCTTCTGCCCCTTCTGGTCCCAGAGCTGGGGGATTTCAACCTAAGGAGACTGCCTTCTCTCAGTGCTGCTTCTCCTAAAGGAGATAAAGGGGAGAGCTAACCACAGGAATGATCAGCAGTGAGTGGTTCAGTGATGTCTGATCACACGTTCTTCTTTCTCCTTTATTGCCCTGGAGAGACACGCACTAGTCCTTGCCTTTGACCTTCCCCATTACACACTATCAGAAACAGTAACTAAGATCTCGGATAGTGCATCAACTCACAGGTTAGGACAATTAGACACCTAAGGATTACAATGATCTCCAAGCACATCTCCTTGGCCCCTCACACATAATGTGGAGGAAGGCACAGCAGAGAAGCGCCAGAGCAGGACCCTCTAAACGACAGGACTAAGGAGGTATTGCTACCTCTTGCCAGGTCTTGCCAGGTCTAAGGAGGGTATTGTTACCTCTCTTGTCCTGGCCACCATCACCTGGGTACTGTCAGAGCTCCTAATAGGTCTCCCCACTGCCCTTTTACTCCTCTAACATTCCACTCTCCACAGTGAGCTTTTCAGAACAACAGAATGTCCCTCTTCTGCTCAAACTGTGCCCCCTCCTGTCCCAATGGCTTCCGGGCTCCGTATGTGAAGCACCCGGACCAGCTCTCTGACCTCACGCTCGGCTCTGCCCTGCTTGATGGTCCTTGCTCATTCCATGCTGCGTCCCTCCTAAGGGCCTTGCCACTTGCTACTCCCTTTTGCTCAACGCACTGTCCCACATCTTCACACAGCTGGCTGCTTCACATCATTCAGTTTCAGTTGCAGGTCATGGCCTCAGAAACTTCCCTGATCACCCATGTAAAGCACACCACCCAAGGCGTGATCAAACACACCATCCTGTCCTATTTTACAACACTATCGCTACCCAGAATTACCTGAAATTGCCATGTACCTACTGGCTTACTGTCTGTCCCCACCTGCCCACCCCCAGAAGGGCTTTGTTTGTTTTGCTCACCATTGCGTCCCAGCACCTCAAGTTCCTGATACTTGGGTGCTCAAAAAGCTTTTGCGAATAAACAAAATGAACAGATACATGACGCATGTAACAGGCCAGTCTTCAGGAAAAGCACAACTATCCCTGGCATTTAAATCTGAAATTTCTCCCGTGCTTTCTCACAGGAAGATATGGTGTAACATAGCAACCGTCAAGAACTTTTTTATGGTGGCATGAAAAATGAATTTCATAAAGCTCTTTTTTTTTTTAACCTGTCCCGTGGCATGTGGGGTCTTAGTTCCCCACCCAGGGATCAAACCTGTGCCCCCTATAGTGGAAGCACAGAGTTGTCTTAATCACTGGATTGCCAAGGAAATTCCATAGAGCTGTTTCTAATAACATCTTTTAATATATATTGGTGTGGTATAATACCTAAGAAGGGTATTTACTAAAAAAAATTTTATTAAATGCAATTGAGTTGGAGGGAAGTTCTGTCAAAACCATACCATCCAGGTATGGAGCTCTCTAATAATTTTTTTAAGATTTTTTTTTTTTTAATGTGCACCATTTTTAAAGTCTTTACTGAACTTGTTACAATGTTGTTTCTGTTTTTTGCTTTTTTGTCCATGAGGCATGTGGAATCTTAGCACCTCCTGGATGTGGGCTTCACTGTTAACACAAATAGAATGTCTGTCTGGGACAGGGCTTGAATATATTTATTTTTAAAAAGTTCCATAGGAGATTCTGATGCATAACCTCAGTCGGACACCTCTGATCTGGATAATCCTCCATAAATATTACTTACCCCAACTGGTGTTTAGATATTCCATGTTGCCAGTTAGTGCAGTCAGCTGACCTGAGACCAGGAATGCAATCCTCCTGTGAAGCCTGAGGCCCCTAAGAAGACAAAGTACCTAAATAAAGGTACCTGTGGGTTGGACTGAGATTTTCTTTAGAAAAATAGGTCTTTAAACTTTTTAGATTCTTATATACTAAAATCAAAAATTGGACCCCAAACTGCAAAAATGAAATTTAACCTTTCAGGTAGACATATGGTAGGAATATTGGTGTTGCAGTTTCTGAGAGTGCTGTGGTTAAGATAAGGCAGGGGAGCAGTTGTGTGGCATGACATTCTAATTTTATCTCTCAGTATTGAGAATTGGGGTTCTTGGGGGTGGGGAGATACAGATGTGTGATAGAAGAAGTTCAAGTCAAAACCCTAAAGTCCTAAAGGGGCATGAGGGGACTTTTGGGGGGTAATGGAATGTTCTATATTGTCACATGGTGGTGGTTATTATACACATGTCAGAACTCATAACGTGTACCTTTAAAACAAATTTACTGTATGTAAACACACACACTTACCAGCTCTGAACACTGAAAAGGTCTAGGAAGAAAGACCACCTTCTAATAATGAGCACCCCTGGCACCCAGGATATAATCTCCAGTTTTCCAACAAAAGGAACCAGGGGTCCTCGGAGAAACCCTAACTATATAATCTCTATATTAGATACTACAGAAGCTCTCAAGCACTACTACAGTTGTGTCAAAAGGACTTGAGACAAAAGATAGGACAATTGTGCATGAAAAAGAATTAAAGAGGGCAAACCCAGCATTTCTCCCCTTTCCCATACCCCTAAGCAAACAGTAGATGAGATATTTTCCTTCATACAAGTATTTTAGCTAATAAATAAAGAAGGTGAAGCCACCTCTTAAAAACTGGCTGATCTGGGCATTGGTCAATGATTGCTGGCATTCCCCCGAGAGAGAGAATCAGATATTTTGCCCACCCTCCTCCCCACACCAAAGTGATCAAGCCTCTGGATTCAATTTCCAATCTATAGGAGATACAGAGGAATAGGCTAAACTAAACCAAGGTGATACAGTTTGCAAAATCCAAACAGTAGGAAACACTAGTAGATAAACGTTTCATAAAAAAGTACAAGTGAGCAGGAGTGCTCAAATCTATAAGGATAACAACCAACTTGAATAAAGTAGACCTTATTTGGATCCTGAACCAATTATGAGACAGTTTTTAATAGAAACTAAGTGGATAAAGTAGTTCAGTCGTGTCTCTTTGTGATCCCATGGGTGATCCCACCAGGCTCCTAAGGTCCATGGGATTCTCCAGGCAAGAATACTGGAGTGGATTGCCATTTCCTTCTCCAGGGGATGCTCCTGACTCAGGGATCAAACCTCGGTCTCCTGCATTGCAGGCAGATTCTTTACCATTTGAGCCACCAGGGAAGCCCATAACTGGATATCTGATACTACAGATATGATTTTTAAAACTGTTTATTATAATCCTCAGACATACACAAAAAGCAGGACAGTGAACCCATGTACCCATAACTCAACAACTCAGGACTATCCTTATTTTTCACCTATATTCTACCACTTTTTTAAAACTAAATTTTAAAACAAGTCTCAGATATCATATATTTTTACTCAAAAATATTTAAGTACATGTCTTTCAGATAAGGATTTTTAAAAAGAAAAATAAAGCCATAATATCATGATCACACTCAAGAAAATTCTCAAAAATTCCTTAATATCATCTAGTGTTAATTTTTTCAGGCATGAAAATGGTTAACAAAAGATCCTGAACTAAAACATTTACAAACGAAATGATAGCTGTGACCTGCTTTGTATAATATGGAAGGGTGGTGTTGGGTGGATGAGGCAAGACTGGTCATAGGTTGATGGTTATTGGTACTGGGTGATAGGCACATGGAGTTAATTATACTGTCCTGTAGATATCTTTGTGTTTGAAATTCTCCCCAAGAGCAAAAACTAAAAACCTACTAGGTAAGGTCAACTCAGACAAGTTAGCCAACCTTTCGAGACACTGTATATAAATCATCATTTGGGATATCTGCCAAGTTGGCAATGACAACAGAGTCAACACAAACATAATCAGCACATAAACGTTTATAGAATGAGATACTAATATTAGACTACGCCATTTAACATTTATTTTAGCTTGCTTTTCAAAAATCAATAAATGTTCTAATTTAGTTTTAGGTTAATCTTTGATATCTGAGAGTGTACATAAAGACCTTTGCTTTCCTGACAACAAAACCCATTTCAGAGACTAAAAGACAGTACTGTAGCACCAAAGGATAAAGTGTCTTTGATCCAAATTAATCATGATATCCTCATGCCCTTGGACAATGATTGGCCTAGTAATGATCGTGTGATTCAGTTCTGATGAATAAAAGTAAACACGTCTTCTGATTAGGATGTTTGGGAAAGCGTTTACTTTCCTAATTAAAAAGGGAGAGAGTCATGGTTGGCTAGTTCTTATCTCTTTGACTTTCTTTCTAACTAGAGTGTAGCTGAGGTTAGAAATACAGCAGCCGCCTTGTGACCAAGAAGCAACAAGTAGACAGATATAAGCCATATACTGAAGATGGTGGAAAGACAGCAAGAGCTTCGGTCCCTAACTACTATAGAGGAAAAAATTATACCAGCTCCGGACAGTCTAAACCCTTGATCGCTTGTTATTAGAAAAACAATCCCCAATTTGCTTAATCTAGTAGTCTTTTTCTTATAGTTGAAAATATTCCTGATACCATGAAATACATCAAGAAGTAGTAAAAACAATGAAAAAACAAAGCACCAAAAACATCCACTTCTTAAGTGCAAAAGGGTTAAACAACAAGAAAGTTAAATAAGACAACCAACTTAGGAAAGGTGAATATTTATTATACAAATATTGAAATCTATACATTCTTAGCTGATGATATATATTTAGTTAAAAAGTCTTTTACTTTGGATATATGCATCATCTCCTTCATTGTGGTGTCTCTGCTTCTCAACTGTATTAATCCATTCTCCAAAGTAGCTTCAGTAATCAACACTGTGAAGAGGATACTCATTTCATCATATCTAAGAAAAAATAGTTAACCAAAACATATGAGCACAAATATAAATTGGAAATTCACTACATTACCAGCATTAATTACTCTGGAATCAATGTCACTTTCCAGAGCCACAAAACTCAAAGGCAGTGTTGGAGAGCTAAACCCAAAAACAGTTTTCTCAAGTTTCTGAACCATTTTCAAAGTAAAATCTTCAGAAAATTTCTGACATATTGTGATAGCTTGGAAGCTATAAAAGAAAATAAAATATAAGAAATAAATACTATCAGGAAAAAAAAAAAGAAAGAAATATTGGTATCTCAAAACAACATCTGGGATGATATTATGTATGAACCTCAGAATAACCTCGGCCTTTTGGTATGTGGATACAATCCAAGAAAATTATTTTAGACCCAACTCTCTTATACAACTACAATAATATTAGATCCAGTGCACAACAAATGATACCAAAACCCATGTTTGATACATAACTTAGTATGCTAACTTACAGTTTCTAGTTTAGCAGTAACTGAATACATTCCACACTGGCCTTCTTTTTGCTTCAGTCACACACTAGGTCATTACTATTTCTCTTCTTTGTAGGACTCCACCAGAAATTATCTTATTTATCTACTGACTTGTCTATAGTCTACTCTAGCCACTGGCAATATAAGCATCACAAGAACAGGAAACTTTGCTGTCTTGTTTGTTGCTGTATCAAAGTACATAAAATATAGTAGGTGCTTTATCTGAATGAACATATTCTGGGACAAAGCAAATAAATATCCTGAGACATAAAACCTTTACTATGTAAAGAACAAACTTAACTTGATAGTGTCCTTAAGACTCCAAGGGTAAGACTTTAGAACTGAGAACATTGGAAGGTTCAAGTACTACTACTTCATTTTATATATGATAAAACCATCAGCTGCTCTACCTCTAGAAACCTGTTTTTCTTCTGAAAGGTCTATTTAATAATTTACTAGAGAACTGAGGAACAAGACACTGAGCTTCACAACTTATCACCTAAAAGACATGTATTTGACACAAAAAGCTAAAAAAAAACACAAAAAAAACCCCAAAGTAAGGGAAATGAACTGTTTTATTGAAAAATAGAAGTCATTGGAAATAGCAAGGCTAAGACTAGAGACAGGGAGATCGATTAGGAGATTAGTTCAATGATTCAGCCAAGAGATACTAGTAACCTTAACTTGAGTAGGGACAGTGAAGATGGGGAGAAATGGACGTGAGATACATTTAGGAGGAAGACAAGAGTCAGTGATGGACCGGGTAAGGGAGAGGTAGGAATGCAGGACAATATCCAGGTTTCAGTCTTAAGTAATCAGGTAAACAGAGGCACCAATCAACTGAGAAAACCTGTTCTCTGTTCTCTGTCCTCTGGAATGAAATTACCTTCCACTCAGCCTGAGAATGAACCATAAGAACGAGCAAGAAAAAGGCACTCCACTCAGGTTCCCACAGTCCTGATTCAACAAACGCATCTAATAGGAGTAATTCCATTCCTGATAAACTGAAAACCTCAGGGACACATACTTCATGGTAGGAGTCCTGAGGTTTCACATAGCACATGGGTAAATATACCTGATGAGTACTGCTTCCTGCTGTAGCAATTAACTAAGGGTTTGTGGTTCTGTAAACAGAACAGTTAGGAATAATTTTAAACTACATTATATATACATATTCAGAAGAGGTTTGTTACCCATAAAGTACAGAAACATCAGATAATCAAAAACTCTGAATAAATACAATTATTTTTAGCAACCAAAAAGATAATTCTCACTTTGAATAAAGTTGTTCCAGTGAAGACTGCACAGTTTCCAGATAACCAGGCCACACAGAAATTCCATTCTCCAGTAATTCATTAAACAGCCCTTGACAAACCTGGGGAAAAATACAAAAACTCTGAATATGAAAGAGAGAAAAGTAGCTAGAAGTAGTACCCTATTTTCATGAAACCACCTATCATCTTTTTCAATCTTTAAAATGGGCATAAATCCTTTTAATTACATAATATTGTTGATAATTTTATATATTATATATTTATAAACTGTATATTTCTTAAGAACTTAAACACTGCAAGGCGTGTTAGTTGTTTAGTCGTATCCGACTCTTTGAGACTGCATGGACCACAGCAGGCCAGGCTTCTCTGTCCATGGAATTCTCCAGGCAAGAACACTGGCTGCTGCTGCTGCTGCTAAGTCGCTTCAGTCGTGTCCGACTCTGTGAGACCCCATAGATGGAAGCCCACCAGGCTCCCCCGTCCCTGGGATTCTCCAGGCAAGAACACTGGAGTGGGTTGCCATTTCCTTCTCCATGCATGAAAGTGAAAAGTGAAAGTGAAGTCGCTCAGTCGTGTCCGACTCTTAGCGACCCCATGGACTACAGCCTACCAGGCTCCTCTGCCCATGGGATTTTCCAGGCAAGAGTACTGGAGTGGGGTGCCACTGCCTTCTCCGTAAGAACACTGGAGAGGTGGCCATTTCCTTCTCCAGGGATCTTCCCAACCCAGGGATCGAACCCAGGTCTCCTGCATTGCAGGTAGACTCTTTACAGTCTGAGCCATGAATACTAAATGCAAGTCTCTGAGATTTTTATACTAAACTTAAGAATTTTTATTATCATCACTCAAAACACAAAAGCAAAACAGAGTCTATCAAAAAAAAAGCAGGTAAGTCCAAAGGATTATGTTAACTCATCTGAGACTTGAGGATTGAAGAGAAGAGACATCAAAGAAAAGTAAGAAGAAGCTAGAAAAGTATGAAGAAAACTAGGAAAGTGGTATTCCTGAAGCCAACTAAAGAAAATGTTTCAGGAACAGAGAATGATTGATTAGCGTCAGTGGAATGCTAGAGACAAAAGCCTGATGGAAAACACAGAAATAATAATGAGTAAACGACAGTTTACTGTTTTAAAAACGGTGATGAAAAAGAAAGAAAGAAAGAAAAATTTAAAATGCCCGTAACAATCCAAAACTCTAAAGCAAAATTTTCCTCACTGGTGCAGCCGACACAAGATGTTTAGCAGTATCCCTGCCTTCATCAGATGCCTGGAGCACTCTCCCTTACCTTGTGACAACCGAAACTGTTCGCAAACTTTACCAAATGTCCGTGGTGGGGATGGGGAAGGTAATGGTGAGTGGAAGGGTCACATGAGAGCCTGTGCTTGCACTAGAGCACTGTGTCTCCAACTTTAGCTTCAGTAACACCTGGAGGGCTTGCAAAACACAGATGGCTCAGCCTCACCCCAGAGTTTCTGATTCAGCAGGTTTGGCAAGAATTTGCATTTCTAGCAAGTTCCCAGGGAAAAACCAGAGCAAAGTAAATGGGTGTTAAGGTATATGGTATTTTGGGGACAAATGAGAATAAAGATATTAATAAATCTTAGAATGTAAGAGGAAAAAGACTAATATGAGTTTTAGTAAGTTAGTGGTTGCCAGCAGAAAATGACCTCTTCCTAACAGAAGGTGGAAGAGGAAAGAAAAGCATGATTAAGGTGAAGATGTGGGGGAATGAGAGCCCTCACGCCACAGACAGTCCACAAACAGGTGCAGCCAGTTTGGAAAGCAAGCTAACCGATACAGTGAAATTAAGGCTACGTGTTCATTTTACCCCCAAATCCGATCCCTGTAAAAACAACCCACAAAACCTCTTCCATGGCCCAGAAAGTTACAGGCATAAGGATTCTGTCATAAAGCTGAGGAAAAAGTTAAAAACAGAACAGGATGCTCCTCGACACCACTCGTTCGGTACAACGCGGGAGGCGCCAAGCAGCACCATTCTTCCTGTAAACAAGCAAAGCAGAGCAGGGCCTGCAAGGGCACCGAAAATCTCAGAGGCAGAGCTCTTCTTTGTCCTGCAAGCGGAAAAAACAAACTCCCCAGGAACTTGGTACCTCCTGCGGTGTTTGGGAAGTCCTCCTCAATCCTGGGGGCAAATGTGGACATCAAGCCATTCTCTTTCCCTTTCCCTGAGCTCAGTATCACCACCTTCCCAGACCCTCCCCAAGAGCTTGAGAAAGCCAGTTAATCTTTCAAGAGTCCTCACTCAGTTCTGGACGGTCTGAGTCACCCAGACAGAAATGACTGCTGAAGGGGCCCTGGCTTTTTTAAGAGTATTTAATTTGACCAGATACAGTAAAAAATAAAATAAGATTGCAAATCTAGAGCTTGTGCTGATACCAACAAGTATCAAAATGTTAAGTTGGCCAATAAACACACGAAAAGATGCTTAACATCGTTCAGTATTAGAGACATGCAAATCAAAACTACAATGAGATACCACCTCACTCCGGTCAGAATGGCCGTCATCAAAAACATCTACAAACAATAAAGGCTGGAGAGGACAGGGAGAAAAGGGAACCCTCTTGTACTCTTGGTGAGACTGTAAATTGATACTGCCACTATGGAGAACAGCAATGGAGATTCCTTAAAAAACTAGGAATAAAACCACCACATGATCCAGCAGTCCCACTACTGGGCATATACCCTAAGACAACCACAATTCAAAAAGACACATGTAACCCAATGTTCATTGCAGCATTATTTACAAAAGCTAGGGCATGGAAGCAACCTAGATGTCCACTGAGAGATGAATAGATAGAGAAGCTGTGGTACATATACACAGTGGAATATTACTCAGCCATAAAAAGGAATGGATCTGAGTCAGTTCTAGTAAGGTGGATGAACCTAGAGCCTGTTACACAGAGTGAAGTCAGAAAAACAAATATTGTATATTAATGCATATATATGGAAGCTAGAAAAACAGCACTGATGAGCCTGTCTGCAGGGAAGGAATGGAGATGCAGACACAGAGAACAGACTTGCGGACACAGTGAGGGAAGCAGAGGGCGGGACCCACTGAGAGAGCAGCGCTGACATATACGGCACTGCTGTGCTGAGCCGCTCAGTCGTGTCTGACTCTGAGACCCCGTGGACTGTAGCCCACCAGGCTCCTCTGTCCAAGGGAGTTCTCCAGGCAAGAATACTGGAGTGGGTTGCCATGCCCTCCTCCAGGGGATCTCCCCAACCCAGGATCAAACCCAGGTCTCCTGCATTGCAGGCGGATTCTTTACCATCTGAGTCACTGGGGAAGCCCAATACTGGAGCGGGTAGCCTATCCCTTCTCCAGGGGATCTCCCCAACCCAGGAATCAAACCAGTGTCTCCTGTATTACAGGTGGAGTCTTTACCAGCTGAGCTACCGGGAAGCCCATATATAACACTATCCTGTGTAAAGTAGCTCTCTAGTGGGAAGCTGCTATATAACACAAGGAGCCCAATCTGCTGCTCTGTGATGGTCTAGATGGGTGGGTGGGAGAGTGGAGGGAGGTTCAGGAGCTGGAGGATATACATATAATTATGGCTGATTCGAGTTGTATGGCAGAATCCAGCACAACACTGTAAAGCAATTATCCTCCAATTTAAAAAAAAGTGTTAAAAAGAGAAAAGGTAAGAAGTTACTCACTAGACTTCTGTACAAATATTTTGATCACCAAAATTATGTATACTCATTTTAAAAAATGCAATTATGACTGAGCATGACATTAACAGCAAAATCCACACAAGTGTATTCAGTCTCTTTTGTATGCTATATTTCAAATTGCATTAATTAATCACAGTATTTATCCACAGTTCATTATTCAGTTAAAGATTTTTTTAATGAATCAAAAGAAAACTTAGATGGCAAACTACTCATTTACTTGGAATAGCGGTTACAGTTGAAATCCAGACACTGAAGCTTGTTTAACCCACCTGTCTTAGTTCCACTGTTGGGCCTCGTCCCACATCCAAAGCAGCTTTAATAGGCGCCAAGCAAGGGTGAAGTTTAAGCACCTGAAACAATTTAAAGAGCAGGGGTAAGAAGGACAAGCACCAACCAACACGAAGCTGCTTCAACAGTTAAAATTTTCTGTGTGAAAATGGAAGCTAGCTGAGGTCATAAAAGGTCATGTAAAGATTCAGCTGCCATAGATGTCTCCATTTAGGCATTCTGCAGAAATACATCCATCTGATGCTCTCCTCTCTCCCGACAACTCCATTTTCCCTCAGTTGAAATGCCCTTTCAAAGGAACCACTGCCTTCACTACCCAGCCTGCGCCATGCGCCTTATCACTCGCACCTTCTCTGCCAAAACCCATCACGCTACACATTCATTCAGCCATTTAACACTTGTATGAGAAACAGTTCTAGGTGGTGGGGACAAAAATCCCTGTCCCTCACGATGGGGAGAAGATAACAAAATAAAAAAGTAATATATTTGAAGGTAGGAAAAGAAAAGAAAGTGAAGTCGCTCAGTCGTGTCCGACTCTGCGACCCCATGGACTGTAGCCCACCAGGCTCCTCTGTCCATGGGATTTTCCAGGCAAGAGTACAGGAGTGGGTTGCCATTGCCTTCTCCAGGAGATCTTCCCAATCCAGGTATTAAACCCAGGTCTCCCACGTGCAGGCAGACGCTTTACCATCTGAGCCACCAGGGAAGCTCTATATTTGAAGGTAGTAAGTGCTTAAAAGGAAAAAAAGAAAGAAAGAAGATATGTGTTGGCAAGGGGTGGGCTAGGGGAGGGCTGTTTGCAATTTTAAATAAGGTGATAAGAGAAAGTCTCCTCTCTGAGGTGACATTTGAGCAAAGACTTGAAAGTGGATTGAGGGGCAAGACCTGTGCGTTTGGAGGAAGAGCACTCAGACAAAGGGAGAACTAATGACATGACTCTGGGGGCACACCTGGCATGTTCTAGAAACAACGATGATGTCTGTATTGCTGGAGCAGACTGAGTAACGTGGAGACGAGCTGAAGGTCAAAAAGAAAAAGGTTTTGTAAAACATTTTAAGGGGCTTGAGCTTTTCCCCTGAATAAGAGGAGCTTACTGGAGGGTTTAAAGCAGAGGAGCCGAGTAACATGAATGTTCAAAAGGGCCACTCAGTGCAGGGTGGTGGGGATGACGGTGGCTTAGATCAGAGTTCAAGGAGGGGAGGTGGTAAGAAAAGACCAGATTCAAGATATATGTTGGAGACAGAGTCAAAGAGGTTTTGCTGATGGTTTGGAAGTAGGGTATAAGAGAAAGAAGGGATCTCCCTTGTTTGTTTGCCACAAATGCCCCATAAATCCCAACTCCCAGAATGGCCACATCAGGCTAAATGAACACCGCATAATAAATCACTAACTGTGCAGAGTGGAGCTACAAGCTCATGGTGTCTGATGCCAGGTGAGCACTCAACATGTTAAAACTTTTGATTTAGAGACGCTCCCTGTCACAGTTGAGGGGAATAGGACTATTCTAAACTCTTGCCACTTAAACCCCTACTCCTCCACATTTTAAGCTAACAATCTTGCTTCTGAATTCCCCAAGAAAACAAAGGATGTGAGTAAAGCTTCCTTCAAGGGCTAAACAGCCCTGGCAGCCTATTTTTATCTATACTATTGTTTTTCCTCCCTGCTGTTTAAAGTAACCCTTTTCAAGACAACCCACCTCCCCCTGCAACATGTATTCTTGATTCTGTCTTAATCCTTCTTGTTACTTCCAAAATTTTGCTCCATTAGGCATTTCATTTCTCTCCTACAGCTGCAACTCCTCCTCTCTCTCTTGATTTTGAGCCCGTAAGAATGCTAAAACTGCACATCCTAAAATAAGCCTTTCCCTTGACCCAGACCCATGGCTTGCTCCTGTGATCCAGTGACCAGCCACTTGGGGTCAGACCAGAAGCTGAGAGGTCAATATCACAAGTCTGGCTGGTCTGTCTTACTCCTATTTAACATTTTGCTTCTGATGTAAGTGGAAGCCATCAGTTAAGAGGCTCAGGGGCTGAGAGTGAGAGAGCTGTCTAGCTGCCCAAGATCAAACAGAAACGCCTTTGGGGCTACCCAGTAGGGATTCCCGGTTCTAATTCTGCAAGAACCTGCTTATTATTCCTGTGGCCGCATTCTCTAAGAAACCTGAAAAATATTTCAATTACTTGCACTAAAAAAATTATTATTCAGACTTTATGTTAGAAACCAAGTACGCTAACACAAAAAAGAGGGGAGAAACCTGTATTTTTAACTTCCCAAGGCTGTCTCTGAAATATCAAAGTACCTTTCTATGAAGATCTTTCTTTCTTGTAAAGGAGTTCTCTGTTAGCTGGAAAGAATCATAGAGGTAGGCCAGCATGCCTCGGTCTAGATCTCCATTTATAGATAAAACAGAAGGAACCACATTTTTCCGCCCGTCTCGGCCCTCAATAGAAAAGTACAACAAAAATAAAGCATTATTCAGCAGAACTACCTCCTAAAATCACATTTTAGACTTACAGAATCAGTGATCAATAAATCTGATCAATAAAACTGACCAATAAATCTAGACAGAATGATGAAATTAATTTAAAAGTTATCATTTTGGCAACCCTCACAGTAATCATTGATTTGGGCAAAAAAGATGCTGTAACATCAGCAGGTCAAAATTTGCTGAGAAACAGGTTATTTTTACGTAAAGTATCTGCCCACAAAAGACTTATTAATTACTTGCCAAGGAATAACCTCAAAATACTTATCAGCTTTACAATGGAGAAACCTGGGAGGGTCATCTTAATCAAGTGATAAAGGTTAATATCACCAGTAACAAACGGCTATCACATGCCTCCTGATACGATGCACTGTGGAGAGGGTGGCACCATCTCTGTGGCATGCCTAGCAAAAAACACTTGAAGGAAACTCCAACCAAGGGACGGTCTACAGAGCAGCTGGCCTGTACTCTTCAAAAATGTCAAGGTCATGAAAGACAAGGAGAGATAAAAGGAATTGTTCATTTGAAGGGGACTAAGAACACATGACAATTACTTGAAACCCAATCCTAGATTGGATCCTGGACCTATAAAGGGCAGATCGGAATAACTGATTACATTTGAAGGGTTCTGTAGATGTGACAGTAATAGCAGATTACTGTTACTTTTCTGATCATAATGACCGCACTGCAGTTATATAGGTGAGTCCTTGTAATACTTGAGAAATGCATACTGAAGTACTGAGAAGTCTTGGGCCAGCCACCATGTCTACAGTTAATTCTCAAATGGTTCAGAAACAATCACAGGGTAGTCCAGTGGTTAAGAATCTGCCTTCTAACACAGGGACAAGGGTTCGACCCCTGGTCTGGGAACTGAGATTCCACATGCCACGGGGCAACTGAGTCTGTGCACAACGAAGACCTGACACGGCAGAAAACTAATAAATAAAATCTGAAAACATAATAAAATGTACAAGTCAGAGGGTTTTTTAAAAAGTATATCTTAAAAATGATCATGGTTAGAGAATCTGGGTAAAGGACACACAGGAGCACAAGGGAAAACATACGTGTACTTGAGCCACACTTCCAGGATACATGTGTAAAAGTTCATGATCTCCTAGGTTCCACAGGGTTTCTATTGGCTCCTTTCCCCAGGGGAAATTGTAGTAAAGTCTGTTTCCTTTTCGGCCTGCTTCATCCTGACAATCTCCACTGCTGAAGTTAGATGGACTCATAGCAAACTGGAAAGGAAAGTTTGTCTTATTAACATATTAAAATGAACATTAGAAAGTAAAGTTGCCTGCAGCAACTGAAATGAAATGGGTCAGGTTCCACATAAGAACTGTGAAGTTGAATTAAATATGAGTGACTATGCTGCTAAAAATACTGTTTTTTAATCTCAAAGAATTACAGAGAATAACTGCTGATGCTATCTAGCCTTTCTGTGGTCAATTAAAAAGAAGGGAAGGAACCATGAACTTAGATACAGAAGAAAGTATCACATACCATTCTCATCCTTCCATAAACAGCCTGAGTATTTGTGATCATTTCATTTAGTTTAGGTGAGTATTTGGAGATTCTGAGAGTTAGAGTAATAAGACAATGGCAAGACAAAAATGCTTACTTCAGCTTTTCTCTCTTAGGCTTACATTAAAACTTGATTGTAAATTACAGGACCGTTTGACTAACATGGAGAGTTCATGGAGGTTGGGAGGAAAAGCTAAAGTTGTAAGAGTGGGCAAGGGTCAAACTCTATACCAGTCAGGAATGCCAGGTAAGAGAATTTGAACTTTATTTTGTTGAAGCCTTACCAACAAAAGTTTCTGACCAAAACATCAACAAACACCTTTACCAAAGTAACTTACAGAACAATGAAAATCATTACAAAGAGTTTTTTTTATATGTACTTGTTAATTTTTATAGCTGTCTCATAAATATAACATAGCTACATCAAATAAAATTTAATTTATTATAGAGAAGTATTACTTCTTACTTAGCCAATTTGCCTATTCATTATTAAATTAAAGGTTAATTATTGTAGTACCTTTCTCCACCATAGGAGTCGATGACGTAACCAGAAATCAAGCCACTGGCTTGCAGTTCTTGCTGAAGTAAACCATACCAGAGAAGCTTCAGTCTTTTCACCGATTCTTTAGATATGAGAAATATAAGACAATCATTTATTTGAAAATGATATAGTCTATCCCAAAGTGAAAGTGACTGTTTAAACACAAGGCCAAGTTATATGCCATTTTCTGTGTACCTTTTAACACCATCAGGTGTCTGCTTAGTATCAGAAACAGGGTGAAAACACGCTCCAATCTGAGCAAGGCCAAAAGGTAGCCTCTTGTTTACCAGATCCAGGTAACTAACATAGTGCTCCAAGGCACCTGTTAAAAAATAAATCAGTCATTGTATAAATCTGTTGCATAAACCCAATCATTTTGGTCAATTTATAGACAAATTAATAATATAATGCTAACACAGCAATAAGTAATAGTAACATGGAGCTCAAGTAGATCTTAGTTGATTACCACTTAATTTCAAGTAGTGCTCTCCAACTTTTTAGTTTGACGATTTTCAAATCTACAAGAAAGTTGAAAGAATAGTACAATAAACATCTGTAAATCCTTCACCTAGATTCACCAACTGTAAACATTTTGCCACATTTTTCTTGTTCACCACAAAACATTTCAGCAGGCACCTCCTAAAATTAAAACTATTCACTGTACACCTTTATTACACCATTAATCATGTCATGATTTCACCTAACATATGATCAATATTTTATTTTCTGTCACCCCAAATGCCATTTATTGCTGTCTTTTTCTCCCTAATTAAGGTTAATAAATGCTCTGCATTTTGATTAGGTTTCTTAAATCACTCTAAATCTAGACTATTTCTCTGATTTCTCCAACTTTGCTTTTAATAACACTGACTTTTGATTTGAGTACAGGCCAGTCACAGATTAATCTCAAATTAGACTTGTCTGAATGTTCCCTTATGATTTAATTTGGGTTAATCATTTTTAGCAAGAATACTACCTAGTTGATATGTTTTGTCTTACTGCATCCTAATAGGAGGAACCTAGTATCAAATGATCCCATTTCTAATGAAACCAGATTTAGATTAACTAGTTCAGGCAGTGAATATCCATTCCCCACTATTATCCTACTCCCCAAAAATCTTCCACCCAATCTTTTAGAATTCACTGATGACCCCTGCTTGAATTATCGTATCAAGGATTACAAAGGTAGTTTTTCTATTCTAGTGTTCCTTCTACATTTACTGCACTGCTCCTATTAAAACAAACTCTCTTCAACTCCTCTTTCTACCAAGAGCCTGAATTACACCAAGAGCCTTAATTACTTATTTTTTTCATTAACACTGTGGATTAGATTTTTAATGTGTTCTCAGCCATTACCATCAATATTTATTTTAATGTTCAATTTGTCCCCAACTTAGCCAGTGGGAATCTCCTTCAAGCCAGTATCTATGTCCTTTTATCATAAAGGACTCCCGCTCCTGCTCCTTGGAAGGAAAGCTACAACATACCTAGACAGTGTATTAAAAAGCAGAGACATCACTTTGCCGACAAAGTTCTGTATAGTATAGTCAAAGCTATGGTTTTTCCAGTAGTCATGTATGCATATCAGAGTTGGACCATAAAAAAGGCTGAGTGCCAAAGAACTGATGCTTTTGGATTGTGGTGCTGGAGAAGACTCTTGAGAGTCCCTTGGACTGCAAGGAGATCAAAGCAGTCAATCCTAAAGGAAATCAACCCTAAATATTCATTGGAAGGACTGATGCTGAAGCTCCAATACGTTGGCCACCTGACGGGAAGAGCCAACTCAATGAAAAAGACCCTAATGCTGGAAAAGACTGAAGGCAAAAGAAGAAGGGGATGGTGAGATAGTGGGATGGCATCACTGACTCAATGGACATGAATCTGAGCAAATTCTGGGAGATAGTGAAGGACAGGGAAGCCTGGTGCACTGCAGTCCATGGGGTCACAAAGAGTCGGACACAACTTAGCGACTGAACAACAATACTTAGTCTTCTAGTAATTTTTTGCTTTCTAGCACCATAAACTGTCCCAAAGTCACCTTATATTGTCCCTGCCCCAGACCTGGAATAAGCCATTTCTCCAAGTACTGGTTCCTTTTAGAAACTTAATTCTAGGTGTGCTCGTTGCTATTGTCATTGTTTCTAGGCCTTTTCAATGAAGAAAAGTTAGGAAATATGTATTTTTAAAATAAGTTCATACTGATAGTCAATTCAAACAATATTACAAAGTTTATCCTTATCTGCTTTGTATCTTTTTTCTTACAGTGAAAATCTTGGTTCCTACTAAATCTATCCATGGGTCTATTTGCTCAGAGTTGGACACAACTGAGCAGGCATGCACAAAATATATGTAAAATAGCTTCAGAATTATAATTCCAACATTTCTACTTAGAATAAATCAAAGTTCAAGACTTCTTACACTTAGATTATATCCCACTAAATGACAACACTGTGTTCAACAGTTACTTGAGATTTCCACTTCCCATAACAATTGGCAAGCTTGTTGACAAGAAAAGCTTGGCCGAGAAACTTTAAAAAATCTGTTTAAAGACACAAGAGAGCTATCAAGGCAGTAAGGACCGAGGGTCCAAGATTTGGAGAGAAAGGAAGAGTAGAGAGGTGAATTCACTTTCACATCTGAAGTAGCAGAGCTGAGAAGCTGAAACGGACATCGTATAGGGCTGGGAAGTATAAAAATTGTAGTCCAAAGGTCATAAGAAAGACAAGCCCTGGCGAACACCCCAGCCTTTCACTAGGGACACCTAAAGGATTGCCTTCTAGGGGTCAAGTGCAAACGAAGCTGTCAATGAACTTTCTGGATAAATATGCCCTAACTGCCTGCCCAAAGCAAAAGTAATCCCCATCCGCTAGCCCACAGATAGAAGAAAACGTCACCCAGAGCCTCAATTTATCTCTACAATTAACACACAAATTACTTAGAAAATCAAGAGAAAAGTCCAAATGAACAAAAGTCCAGAGTAACACAGATACTAGAAACAGGCATAACTGAGTTATCAGACCAGACTTTGAAATGTGATCAATGTGTTCAAGAAAGTTGGTAACAAGATGGGGGAAGTCTAACATATGTGTAACTAATCACAGGACAGAAGAAAGAGAA